>NW_025999982.1:9174244-9201895 GCF_001458135.2 Marmota marmota marmota
CTGCCTCTCGGTGTGAACGGCCGCCTCCGCTGGCCTGTTTGTGTTTCTGTTTGTTGGATGGGGGCGGGGAGATAAGACCTGGAAACAACCTTAAAATAACCTCTACGATTCCCTAGGCGCTGCGGGCGCAGTGGGCGCTTGGATCTAGCTTGGGGTGCGGATTTGTATTGTTGCTGAGGGGGGTGGGGTTAGGGACGGATTCTGGCCGGTTGGCAAGATTCTGTCGGTCTGTGGGGATCCACCCGGCTCCTGCCCCACCCCGCCTCCTGCTGGCTCCCTCCTGTGCTGGGGCGGGGGGGGGGATGGGGGGGGGTGGGAGCCGGCGTCGATTTCAGTCCTCTAAGCTGACCCTAGCAGAAATAAATAAACCCAAGACTTGAGTTAGGAGGCAGGGCCCCAAGGAAGCATCGCAGCTGCATAAATCCTGAAGATGTGGGGCTCAGGTGGGTCCCACAGAGCACCGGGGTCACTCCCTAAAAGCATGACTTCTTCATTCACGCCTCCCCCTCCTCTTGGACCCCGATCCAGTTCCATATAGAAGGCTTAATCCTGCACCTGAGCCTTCTCCTGAAGTTGGGGGGAGCTTCCCTGCAGAATGGGGTGAAGGCACTGTGATTCCTGGAGCTCTTTCTCACACCCCATCTTTTATGCACTCTTTTCCTGGACTCCTTCCTCCTCCCCACCCTTCAAGCCAGGCAGACAGGTCTCGCCCACCTAAAGTCACCCCAGTACCCTCACTGCCCTGAGGGAGTATGGACCGGGGCTTGGAAATCTACAGGGGAGGCTCAAGTTAATCCACCCTCCATATCCAACCTTTCTATGTCCCAGTGAGGAACATTTGTCTTGAAAGCTGTCCCTTTAATTGGCCCCCTTTTGTCTGTCTCTAGACTTGGATTTGAGCTCCCCCTCAGCCACCAGTCCAACTCCAAATTTGACATAGAGCACAGGCCTTCCCCTCTGCCTTTCACTTGCAATATTACCCAATCAAGTTCTTTAACTTTGGTTGGACAATTGAGTCCTTGAAAGTTTTAAAGGATGGGGGTTTTTAGCCCCAGATATTTTTATCATCATGTGGATATGCGTGTGTGTGTGTGTGGGGGGGGGGGGTATTTCAGAAGAGGAACTTTTTAATGGATGGATGCCCCCTTTCCCACTAGGAAGGTCTCTTCAAACAACAGAGATCTGGCTGGGGCCTTGGCACAGGCCTGTAATCCCAGCAGCTCTGGAAGCTGAGACAGGAGGATGGAGAGTTCAAAGCCAGCCTCAGCAACAGCGAGGTGCTAAGCAACTCAATGAGACCCTGCCTCTAAATAAAATACAAAATAGGTCTGGGGATGTGGCATAGTGGCCAACTGCCCCTGAGTTTAATCCCTGCTTAAAAAATAAAAAAAATAAAAAAAAAAAGAACAGATCTGATTAGGTGCAGTGGTGCATACCTGTAATCCTAGCAACTTTCTCAGGAGGCTGATGCAGGAGAATAGTGAGTTCAAAGCCAGCCTCAGCAATTTAGCAAGATCCTAAGCAACTCATGGAGATCTTATCTCTAAATAAAATATGAGAAAGGGCTGAGGATATGGCTCAGTTGTTAAAGACTGGTACCAAAATAAAATAAAATAAAATAAAAAATCAGAGATTTGTCAATTGGGCCCATTAACTTTCAAAGGATGCTAATCTGTCATCATTTCCCCAAACCCATATCATTGGCATTGAAGCATTTTTTGTTTTGGTTTATTTGATTTGGGTACTGGGGACTGAACTCAGGAATGCTTTACCACTGAGCTACATCTCTGTTCCTTTTGAATTTTTTAAAATATTTTTTTAGTTGTTGGTAGACCTTTATTTATTTATTTGTGGTGCTAAGAATCAAACCCAGTGTCTCACATGTGCCAGGCAAATGCCCTACCGCTCAGCCCCAGGCCCAGCTCCCCTTTTTAAATTTTGAGTCAGGGTCTTGCTAAATTGCCAAGGTTGGCTTCAAATTTATGATTTTTCTGCTTCAGCCTTCCAAGTCCCCGAGATTACGGTGTGTGCCACCATGCCCTGCTCAAGGTTTTTATTCTGTTTTGTGGTGGTGGTGGTTTGTTTTGTTTTTCGGTACTGGGGATTGAACGGAGCAGTGCTTTACCACTGAGCTACATCCTCCATTTTTATTTTGAGACAATGCCTCACTAAAGTGACCAAGCTGTCCTTGAACTTGCAATCCTCCTGCTTCAGCCTCCAGAGTCACTGAGATTACAGATGTGCAATACCACACCTGGCTAGAGTTTTTACATCTTTCTGAAATCAGGGAGACTGGGCCCCAAATGGATAAATGTGAAATAATTTTCCAACCAGACTTTAAAAAAAAACACGTTATTAATTCCTTTAGACATGAAATATTTATCAAGCACCCACTGCATGCAAAGCACTGGGCACCCACACCAAGATGAAAAAATAAATAAATAAGTAGGACTCAATCTAGATCCCAACCATGTGGTGATTGTAGCCATTCAGTGAGAGAAACACATGCATAGAAAAAGGACTGGGATAGGGACAGGGAAGGGATAGAGACAGAGCTATCAGCCTTCTCTTCCCCTTGACCCCCTGCTTCTCTCTCCATTTCAATCATGACCTCTGGATTGGGCCTGAAGCTAGACTTGCAAGTCATACTTTCATGGAAGCTGGATGTGCACTATGCTATTATTGATCCATTTTTTCATTCATTCTTTCATTTGACAGGTATTCCCAAGTACTAATTCCATGCTGAACAGAAGACTCCTAAATCCCAGTCAGATGAAATACACTGTCATTCATTTGTAAAGATTAAGCTCATCATGATCCTGGTCGGAGCATGCTCAGCAGCCCATGAGGAGCACAGGCAGACCTGGCTGCAAGAGCTCTGCAGAGGAGTGTGCCCTGGGGTGGGTGGGTGTGGGCAGTCAAGGAAGGCTTCCAGAGCGGGGGGGGGTAAGTCAGGAATAGGAATGGGGGCTGGGGATCTAGCTCAGTTGGTAGAGTGCTTGCCTTGCATGCACAAGGCCCTGGGTTCCATCCCCAGCACCACAAAGAAAGAAAAAGAATAGGAATGGAACACTGCACCCTAAGTTAGCAGGTAGGAGCAGGATAGGATGCTAGGTTTTGTGGGGTGCTGAAGGAACTGGTTTGACTGGAACTGAGTTATTGCCAATGGTGCTGGAGAGACCGGAGGATGCAGACCTGCTTAGAGATGACCTGGAGGCTGTATGAGTCACCTGTTACCACAGGACTGCTGCCTGGTAACTCATAGGAACACTCCATGGTTTACAGCAGGCCTTTGTTTTCTTCCTCACAGACTTTGGGTTGGGCTTGAGACTGCTCTCTACTGTCCTTCAGCCAGCCTAGCAATCACAGGGGCTCAGAGAGCAGGCCCAACAGCACAGACATTTGTAATCCCACGCTCTGGTCACTGATGTGCCATCGGCCAAAAAAGGTCATGTGATCAAATCTATCATCAGTGTGGTGGGGAAAGTGGAGTCATATGGCAAAGGGTGTGGACGTAGAATCCTGTTCCTGGGAATGAAGAAATGGCACCAGAGACAGGCTCTACCTCAGCTGCTGTGCAGTAGCTTTGAGAAGTTCCTAAGCAGTTGGGTGTCATGGTTGCTCCATTCCCATATTCCCATTTCTAAAAACTTCCCAGAGGGGCTGGGGATGTGGCTCAATCGGTGGCGCGCTCGCCTGGCATGCGTGCGGCCCGGGTTCCATCCTCAGCACCACATACAAACAAAGATGTTGTGTCCGCCGAAAACTAAAAAATAAATATTGAAAATCTCATTCTCTCTCTCTCTCTCTCTCTCTCTCTCTCTCTCTCAAAAATAAATAAATAAAAATAAAATAAAAAATAAATCTTCCCAGACCACCATCATTTCCATCCTGCCTACAGCCTCTGATAGAAATTTTCTTTTTTTGTACCGGGGATTGAACCCAGGGGCACTTAACCACTGAGCCACATCCCGAGCCCTTTTTATGTTGTATTTTAAGACTAGGGTCTCCCTAGTTGCTCAGGACCTCGCTAAACTGCTGAAGCTGGCCTTGAACCTGTGATCCTCCTGCCTCAGCCTTCTGAGCTGCTGGGATTACAGGCATGCACCACGGCACCCATGTGATACAGATATTTTGATCCTATTCTTCCCGTGAGGATAGGAGACTCAAAGAAGTGTGGCTCAACCAAGTGACATAGCTGGAAAAAGGTGGAGCTGAGATTTAAATTGGGATTCCTGGCCTCCAGGCTCCAGGACAAGCTTTGCTTTCCTCCCCAGCAGCTTTCATAAGATAGATCTGCTGCCCTGGGCAGCCATGGGAGGCTGCAGATGGCTGACAGCAGTCGGCGTCTTGTGAGGAGGGCCCCAGCTAGGCTGGTGGCAGAGGGAAGGCAGACAAAGATCTAATCCTTTTTGGTTTGTTTTTGCATTTTCCTCTTTCATGGAGGTGCAATGTTCACAGAACTTTTTTTTTTTTTTAAATGCCCAGATCTTACCTGCAAACCCAAATAGAGATAGAGAACATTTCCATAATTCCAGAAAGGTTCCCTTGTGCCTCTTTCCAGTCCTCCTTACAGGCAACCATCTTTTGGACACTTATGACCATAGCTTAAATTTCCTTGTCATTATATTTTATATACATGGAATCATGTGCTGTGTTCTTGTTTGTGTCTGTCCTATTTCACTCTACGTAATGTCTTGGCGACTCACTCAACATGGATGCATGGAAATCCACACGACTACTGCTAACTTGCATGTCACAGTAGTTAGTTTATTTTTATTGTAATGGGTAAATCTATTGTGTGGATTTACCACAGTCTAACCATTTTCCTGCTGGTGAGCATTTGAGGATTGTTTCCAGCTTTTTGGCTTACTGACATGGCTGCTATGAACACGCTAGCACAAGTCTATTTTGTGGACATATGTTCTCATTTCTCTTGGGGCATCTCCCTGTAGTGAGATTGCGGGGTCATAGGTCAGCTATCTAGTCGATTTTATTAGAAGCCACCGCACAATTTTCCAAAGTGGTTTTACTATCCTATACACAATCAGCTGCATAAGAGTTCCAAGGGCTCCCTGCCCTTGCCAACACGTGGCTTATGCGTCCTTTTCATGTTCCCTGTCCCATCTGCTGAGTAGGAGGAGGAGGTGTCTCATGGGGGAAGGTCCATTTTCCAATCCAGTTCTCCCAGCTCCTGCAGGTTAGAATCCTGTTACTGGGGATGAAGATATGGCACCAAGGACAAGTTCAGGTTCAGGAGGTACTGGTGGGAGAGTGGAGGGAGGGGGCTAGAGAAAAGCCAGGGCGTTTCTAGCCTGTAGTGCATCCACGGCTCCAGCCCACAGGCCCACATGGTGACTATGTCCCTGGGTACCTTTCCTCCCTGGGCTCCCAAACCACCACTTCCTCCTTTTGCCTCTCTAGCCCAGGGGACAGTGGCTTGCACTGAATTACTTCACCAATGCCTCTTCGGGTTCTCAGCTCTGTCACCTCTGGTGAAGTCACTTCTTGCCTCTGGGATCCTGAGTTTGCTGCTCTTTTGGTTAATGCCGTACCCACACCCACCCCTCACTGCGCAGACATCTGCAGGGCTCCCTAGGTCTTAAGCGGCGTCTTCTCAGTAACGCCTCCCTTCCCTGATCACCCAGCTTAAAATTAACCACCAGGCCCTTGCTGCTCCTCTGTCCTCTTTATTTTCCTCCATGGTAATTATCGTCTTCTTTTATTTTGGTACCTATTTATTTCTTTATACCTTGTACCTAATTATATTCTAATTGCTTTTCTATCTCCACCCAAGTGTGAGGTCCAGGAAGGGAGGACTGGTTTTCAGTCTTGTCCATCACTGTGTCATCAGTGACAGTGACCGCTATGGAGTATGCCATATGAGTGAATAAATGTGGGCAGAGTATGAAAGCAGGTGGTCCCGAGGTTCCGGGCTGGAACGCGCCAGTTACCTAGCTTCTGTAGAGCTGGTGGCAGGAGTTCAGGGAGTGGTAGAGTCCCAGCTGACAGTCAGGGAAGGCACTTCAGCCCTCTGTTCTCACTTTTCTCACTTTCCTGGAAGAAGTGGGCCACGCACATTTCAGGACCTCCCATGTTGAGAGCTTCACCCTGACCCCTACTCAGAGGCCCAGAAAGCTGCTCCTGAGTTCAGCTGTCAAAGGACACATTTGGACACAAAAGCCCTTCTTGATTAAAGTAGGCTTTCATTGGGAGTGGAGGGGGTCAGAGGTCAAGATGGTGCTAGCCCATATTTTAAAAATGAGTCTTGACCCCTACCTCACAGCATACAGAAAAATCAACTCCAGATGGATTGTAGCTCCAAATGTGAACAATACAACAACAAAGCTTCTGGAAGAAAACAGGATATCTTCGCGACTTGGGGTTGGCAATGTGTTCTCTAAAGAGAACACCAAAAAGCATTTAAACATAAAGGATGAAAATTCCTGTTAGCCAACATAATAGAAGAACTTCTATTTATCAAAAGACACTTCAAAACCAGGCACAGTGGCACACTCCTGTAATCCCAGTGGCTTGGGAGGCTAAGGCAGGAGGATCGCAAGTTCAAAGCCATCCTTAGCAAAAGAAAAAAAAAACTGTTCAAAAAACTTGAATGGGAATTTCACACAAGGAAGATATCCAGATAGTTAATAAGCATCAGAAAAGGGATTTGATTTTATTAATCATGAGAGAAATGCAAAAATTAAAGCCACGATGCAATACCACCATACATACAGTCAAATGGTCAAAATGAAAAGACGTAAGTGTTGAAGAGGACATGGAGCAGCCAGAACTCTGGCGCATTGCTGGTGGGACCAAACATTCATTCAACGACCATTGACAGCTGCCATTATCTACTAAAACTGAACACATGTATACACTGTGACTCACAAATGCTAGTCATCAGCAAATGCCCATAGCAATAGTATATGTAAAAGCAAAATATGGAAAACCTTAACAGTGGGATACAGAAATCAACTGAGGTATATTCACACAACAGAATACTATAAATGAGACAGAATGTGCCATTTCTCTGTATAGCAATGTAAATGATTCTCAGGAGCATAATTTTGGGGGAAAGAAGCCAGACCCAAAAAGGATGCATAGTGTAGCCATGGCTCACATCCATAATCCCAGAGGCTCAAGAAGCTGAGGCAGGAGCATCACAAGTTCAAAGCCAGCCTCAGCAACTTAGCAAGGTCCTAAACAATTTAGCATGAATTTGTCTCTAAAAAAAGGAGGGAGGGCTGGGGGTGTTGCTCAGTGGTTAGGCACCCCTGGGTTCAATCTCTGGTACCAAAAGCAAAAAGTTTGCATATTGTATGATTCCATTTATGTTAAGTTCAAAAGGAAGCAAGAAAAAAAAAGATCTATTTGAAGGTAGATTTCTATGCGCTCCTTTTTGACAGGAAGTAGATGGATAGTGACTGGCTGAGCACAAAGCAATAGTCCAGGTCCTACAAGATATTCTGGTGTTTTTTTTTTTGTTGTTTGTTTGTTTGTTTGTTTTTCAGAGTGGTGGTTACACAGGTGGTTCATTCCGTGAAAATTTATCAAGCTGTCCACTTATGATTTACACACATGTCTACATGTACACAAGTGGTGAATTTCTTATCTGAAATGCTTAGAATCAGGAAGGTTTTAGATTTCAGAGGTTTTTGGATTTTGGAATATTTGCATAGACTTTACTGGCTGAGCATCCCAAATCTGAAAACCCAAATCCTGAATGTTCCAAAAATCCTAAACTACTACTTCTTTTTTTTTCTAAATGATTTTAGAAAGCATTTAATTTCAGAAGATGATATCAACTGTCTGTTACATCCATTTGCCCTCAAATGTGAAAGTTATTCTGAATTATAGCTTATGGAATAGCGAGTTATGTAGTAAAATTAATAACTGAATATTAGTAAATCATACAAAATCCAAAACTTCTTGAACATTGCTCAGTCCATTGGAGGCAATCCATCCAAATGCTCCATCAGAGATTTTAGATTTTGAGATTAGGGTGCTTGGCTTGCATTATACATCAATAAGAATATTATTTGGGGGCTGAGGGCATAGCTCAGTGGTACTGCACTTGCCTAGCAGGCACAAGGCCACTCGGTCCTCAGCACTGCAAAATGAAAGAAATGTGAAGAAGAAGGAGGAGGAGGAGGAGGAGGAGGAGGGGGAAAGAGCTGTTCGACTTTGGAGTAAACTGGGGCAATGGAAGCAGAGTGGGTGGAGGCCCAGCAGAGGGCCCAGGTGGGGACTTCTGAACTTGCCTCCTGTAAAACCTGATTCTTTCTCCTCTGGCTCCACAGCTTCCCCTTGGGTCCTGGGGCTGAGGTTCCGGGGTCACTCAGAAACACAGGAGGACAGACAAGGAGCAGCAGGCGTGGAGACCGAGCCCTGAGCCCCAGGTCCAGATCTGCCACTTCTCCCAAACTCACGTTGCCTCTTTGAGGTTCAGTAACTTAGGGGTGCTGCCCTGGCCGGTTGCAGGGATGTCACTACCACCGCAGGGCAAGTGAGCCCTAGGAACTGGTGGGTCCTGCACAGAGGGGCTGCAGGGGAG
Source organism: Marmota marmota marmota (assembly GCF_001458135.2). Classification (NCBI taxonomy): domain Eukaryota; kingdom Metazoa; phylum Chordata; class Mammalia; order Rodentia; family Sciuridae; genus Marmota; species Marmota marmota. The sequence goes on from NW_025999982.1 coordinate 9,182,802, forward strand.
TCACAGCCCATGAGCATGACTCAAACAGCAGGAAGAGAGAAAGAGAGAGAGAGAGAAACAGAGCTTTAAGGCCACCAGTGGCCTAAACATGATTCTCAGGTTTTGGTGGTGGTGGTGGTGATTGTATTTGGGGTCTTTTTTGTTCCTTTGTTTGGTTGCATTTTTTTGTTTGTTTGTTTTGCGGTACTGGTGATTGAGCCCCAAGTTGCTCTACCACTGAGTTATACCCCATTTTTGAGACAGGGCATCACTAAGTTGCAGAGGCTGGTCTCAACTTAAGATCCTCCTGCCTCAACCTCCTAAGTAGCTAGGATTACAGGTGTGAGCCACTTCACCTGGGCTATTGTCAGGTTTAAGAGAGACATAGTTTTTGTTTGTTTGATTGATCGTTCTTTCTAGCTATATATGACAGTAGAATGCATTTTGATATATCATACATACATGGAGTATGACTTCCCATTCTTGTGGGTGTACATGATGTGGAGTTCCCTGGTCATTTATTCATATATGAACCTAGGAAAATTATGTCCAATTAATGAATTCTACTGTCTTTCCCATTCCCATTTCCCCTTCCCTTCCCTGACATAGTTTTCAATAAGCCCGTGCCCTAAAGAGAAGCCAGTGGCTTTGTCTGGTCTTAGCTGTGATCTAATCCAGGATGGAGAGGACACAGGCAGCAGAGGCCTCCAGGAAACCTTGGAGCAGGTGCAGCTTGTCCCCCACTGGGGAGTACCCCCACCTTCTTGTCCACCACCACCCGCATTGTCCTGGCTGCAAGACTCAGCTTCCTCCCGCCCTTCAGCCCATAAAGTCCTCCATCCCCTCTGTCCGGTGAGTCGCAGTGCTCATTTCTTCCCACAGTCTTTCTCCATCTGCTGCTGGGGACCTTGTCTAGGGTCCCTCCTCACAGCTCCCGTCCCTGCTGTGGCGTATTTCCCTTCTGGACGGGGCATCTTCCCACCTTGGTGTCTCTGTGCTTGGCACTGAGGAAGTGACCGGTACTTCCTGACAAGGGAGGTGGGCACCCTTCCCTCATACAGTCAGGTCCTCAAGGATCTGCTAACTCCTCCACACAAAGATGATAAGCCGTCGAATCCCAAGGATCCTTGAAAAGGGGTAAATACACTAGCCCCAAGGGCCCACAGTGAACTAAGGGGAGAAGAATATATATTTTACTGGGATCCCTCAAGGTGACAGTGTGAGGGATTGTCACTGCAGGAGACCAATCCTACACATCCTCATCAGGTCATCAGCACCACTGCCAAAACGCATGCCAGGTGTGCTGTTTAGGCCTCACAGAGATGGTATGAGGTGGCTACTATTATTATCCCCACTTTGCAGATCAGAGAGCTGAGGCACAAAAGTTAAGCTGGAATTATTATATTGTAACGCAGGAATGTGAACAGGTCAGCCAACTTGAAAGCCTCTGTGCGGATCAGCCAGCTCAGTGCCTTTCTCTGACCCATGGACCCCTCCTCATGAATAGGTCTCTGCAGGGTGACTTCAGAGCTCAGGGTCCAGCCTGCTCAGAGACTCAGGGTGAACTGACCTGAGTTAACAGCAAAATATATATATGAAGGCCGAGGGATGGGGAAAGCAAGCAGAGGCCCTGTGTGCACATGCGCCCACGCTCACACCCGTGTGCAAGAGGGTAGATGGGTGTGTGTGCATGCGGGTGTGCGAGGGTGTACATGCAAGTGCTGGGTGCAAGGCCGAGGGGAGGGGCTTGCCTATCAGGAGAAAGTCATGCATGTGGAGGCCCCTGACATGGTTGGTGCACAGTAAATATTTGTAGAATTGAATTGAAATCCTAAAGAGAGGGCTCTAAACGTGAGGTGTCATTATTACTATTATCTCCAAATCTCAGGCCTTCTCAAAGGGAGGCAACAGAAGCTTTGGTGACAGTGTTAGCCTCCTGTCACCTGCAGATCACAGTGCACCGACTCTTGCCGGTGGCCTCTCTGGGGATGATTTTTCTCCTGAGCTACTTCAAGCAGGGATCTTGCATCCTGGGAAGATCATGGTGACAGTGAGGGTTGAAAGTGCTCATGCATGACTGTTATTTCATCACTGTTCCCAAAGTGGCCATTGAGGGTGCCATGGGTGTCCCCCATGTGCACAGGAAAGAAACCAGGCTCAGAGGGGCTGACCAGGAGGACATGCAGTTTGGTATTGAGAACTAATAGAGGATGTGGCTGTGCCTTTACCACCATGCATGGCCTGAGTCCTGGCATGTAACAGGTTAGCAGGGACTTGGGCCACGTAAGGGACTAAACAGTTGAGTGTAAAGCAACAGACCTTGGAGCATGTCAGCCAGGGTGGCCAATTCATTTCCCTACACCCCAGTTGCCTCACTGACAAAGTAAGGAAAATAATGGCCTCATAGAGAGTCACTGTGAGGAGAGAATGTGGGTAAAACGCCTAGGACATGGTGAGCACTCAGATACCTTGGCCATTATTATAGATGTGCTCAGCTTTTACTTGAATATAATATCCCCTCCTCCTCTGAAAAAGTAATGAAATTAGACTCAGAAACTTGGTGCAAGTTTTGGAATTAGTTCAACCCCCTCAGGTAACAGCTAGGAAAAGTGAGGCCCAAAAACCCGGCCCAAGGTCACACATCTGGTAAATGGCAGGACCTGGGTCAAATACGATTTTGGTGTCCCAGGCAGGGCCTTTCCAAAAGGCCTCTCCTGGGGTTTGGACTGCATTTGCCCAGCTGGTCTGAAGGTGCAAGGGGGCATGGGGTGTTGGGGAGGGTGCTGGCCCAAGCCCCCACTCCAGAGGTAGAGCCACAATAAATCTGGAAGGAGAAAAGGGGCCACATCTTCCCATAGTAGATGCCCACTGAGGAGGCCAAAGAATGGGGCTGGCCTGAGGGGCCACCAGCCAGCGCAGGATTGTGGGAGAGACTGTGGCATCCATTACAGCCCACAGGCCAGGAGCCCCTCATCCCCTCAGCTGTCCTATGTCATGACAGAAAGCCCCTTTCTTCTTCCTGCTCGCCTCTCTTATGGGTCTTTAAAGTTTGAAGCCACTGATGAGAATACAGAGAGAGCCCTGGGTCTCTGAGCTGGTCCCAACCTTCTCCCCTGCCTCTGTCCCTCTCTAAGGCCTTTGCCCTTCTCAGCCCAGTCAGTCCCCTCCTGGCTGCCTCCGGGAAAAACAAGAGCCCACAAAACACCCATGACACCGTGCCACCTCCCCGGAGGTCCAAGGCCTTAAAACTTAATAGTCTCTCAAATGCTGTAACGCTAGAGGGGGCTTTTATGGACCCAACAGGGATAATGTTATGAGGGAGCGCTCGCAGCGAGGGGCCGACCCAGCCCCTCACACACACTGCAAGGCCTCGGAGGGGCCCCTTCATTGCAAGGGCCACCAGCTCCCCGCTCCGGTGCAGTCACTCCTCTGCATCTGACAGGGCAATTACCGAATGGTTTGCTGCAAACAGGGGCCTGGTGGGAGGTTGGGACCCTGCTGGCCTTGGCTCATAGAAGCCCAGGAGTTGGGGGGAGGGGTTCCAGGGAAAATATCTTGGTGACTAATGAGCGGGCAATTGAAAGCTCCATCGTGTCAATGGGGAGCAGATGGGGAGGGAGGGGAATTCCTGCGGCCTGGCCTGGCCTCAGAGGTGTGGGCGGCTGGGAGGAGGACAGTGAGGGAAGGAGGGGTGAGAGAGCCCTGTGGGGTCAGGAGGTGGGGGAGCGAAGAGATCCTGGCCTGGCCATCACCCACAGAGGGGACAAGGTTCTGGGACCCAGGTCCAGGACGCAGACCTAGGTGGAGCAGCTCCAGGCGGTGAACGGAGGGCCAGGGCACTGGTGTTTTTTGGAGCACTTGGATTTTCTTCTTTTCCTCTTCTGAAGTTCATATTTTTCTGCTGTTTTCTCTCTCCCTTTCTCTTTTCCTCTCTTACCTTCTTGGTATCTCCTTGCTTATCTTTGCCAACTCTCCTTCCTCCACCCTGCTTTCCCTGGCCTGTCCTGGAAGACCAGAATTAGGCGTTCTTTTATTTATTTATTTATTTTGAAATAAATAGGCAGGGTGTCACTAAGTCACCAAGTTGCCCAGGATGGCTTCAAACTTGTGATTCCCCTGCCTCATCCTCCTGAGTCCCCGGGATTGCAGGCATGTGCCAACACGCCTGGCCCCAGAAATAGGCACTCTGCCTGGTCTACAGTAGGTGTGGGCAGCCCCCCAAATAAACAAAATACTAAACAACACTGAATAAAACACTATGGTTGGCTGGGTGAAGTGGTGCACACTCAGGAGGTTGAGGCAAGAGGATCACAAGTTCAAGACTAACCTGGGCAGCTTGGTGAGACCCTGTCTGAAAATAAACTTTAAAAAAGGGCTGGGGGTGTAGCTCAGTGGTAGAGCACATGCCTAGCATGTGCAAGGCCCTGGGTTCAACCCGCATGGTTAATTTACACACACAAATACACACGGTTTATCCCAGACACACATGCATGGGGACACCTAAGTGCCCACATGTACACATATCCCAGACACACACATGAGTAAATACACTGACATTCACACTTACCCAGATCCGTGTGTGTGCAGACACACACTCACAACTACCCCAGACACACATGCGCACACACCCAGGGTGCACACACACATATTTTCTTCATTACCTCCTCTAATGCTGTATTTTTTTCCATCTTGAGTTCAATGTTGTTTTTTGTCTCTTTTTGACCCTCCCCCTCCACTTCCCTTCAATTTATTCCAGCTGTGAAAACCTTTTTCCCATCTCCTCTGTCACCCCAGCAGATAGGTGAGTGGCAGGCAGAGGAGTCCACTCCGCAGCCACTGTTGGTAATCGATGCCAGATGGTGAGCTGGAGCCCAGCCCAGCCCTGAGCAGGGCCCCGCATCAGCTTCTGCATCTGGGTGCGAAAGGCAAGCCTCAGCCCAGGCCGGGGTCCAGTGAGACCGGGAGCCAGGGCTCAGGGGACACAGGAGGCTAGGACAGGGAACAGGAGCTACAGAAGGAGGGGGCTGGGTGCAGAGGATAAAGACGTAGGGGCCCTTGGAGCCAGGCCTAAGGCCATCTGCCAGGTTGGCTGGGATGAGGGAAGAAAGGACAGCCCAGAGCCAAGAGGCTGAGAGGAGGCCCTCCCCTGGCCCCTGGTCAGACATTTTATTTCCTTGAGGGACAAGGGTTTGCTGCTGCCCTTGTTCATGAATACATGCATTTGGTAAAATACAAGAAGGCAATTTTAACACTCTAGAATTCTCCATGCATGCTCTACCACCCGTGGTAAGGAAACCAGCTACCATTTATGGAGTATTTTTAGGGACTTTCTGAGTCACTATACATGATGAATTTATTCTCTTGTGTAATTTTCGCAACAATCCTGTGAGGTGAGGGACTATCATTATCCCCATTTGACAGATGCAACTAAAAACGATGTAGAACATCTAACTAGACCATCTAGAAAGTGGGGGCACCAAGATCTCAGCCCCGTCCCGTCTGACTCCATCAACAACATGAGGATGTCAGAGAAGACTCTATTTATTTATTTATGGCATGGGGATTGAATCCAGGGGATCCCTACCACAGAGCGACATCCCCAGCCCCCAGCCCCCAGCCCCAGAGAAGACTCTGTACTGTTAAAAGGTCAGTACTTGAAGAGATCCGGTCCAAACCTTTTCTTCTCTCAAAGGGGAACCAAAATTCAGGGAGAAGGGCCTGGCCCATGTTCACACAGTGCGTTGGGCCCAGGGCAAGGCTAAATCCCAAGGCGCCTGCTCAGAGCTGCTCATGCAGCACTACACTGTGACTCCAGTCCCCACAACCCTGGCCAAGAGAGGGGCTTCCTCGGGGAGGTGCCTTTGTAGGGCATGGAATAAGATGAGGCTCCCAGACTGGCCGCCACGCATAAGGAGCCTTGTGTGTGTGCACATGGAAGGGGCCATCAGGATGGGCTGAAAGATGGCGCTGACTGCATCTCCACTGCACTTGAATCACGGAGGGGACTCAGAGACAAATTGCCCTCAAGAAACAACCTTCCCCCCCCACCCCACCCCATCTCTCAAAAAAGGAAAGAAAACAGAGCAAAGGGTCTAGTGACTGTCATGGGGAGCAGCCATGTGCCTTTTTACATAGAATTGTCAGGATGATATTGGAACAAATCCCTGAAGGAAGTGAGGGAAAGAGCCATGTGGACATCTGGGGTAAGAGGGTTGGCAGAGGGACCAGCAAGTGCAAAGGCCCTGAGGCCAGAGTGTGCTTACCCTGCTGATGTGTCCAAGAGTCTGGGGGACAAAGGAGAGAACAGGAAACATGTCAAGGAAGTGGCCAGGGGTGGGGGGAGGTAGATCATGTAGGGGTCTGGAGCTGTTGTACTTAAAAGCCTAGCATATGGGCTGGGGCTGGGGCTCAGTAGTAGGGCTCTTGCCTAGTCGTGTGAGGCACTGGGTTCAATCCTCAGCACCACAGAAAAATAAATACACAAAACTAAAACATATATATCCTAGCATGTACTCCCAGTCTGGGGGCTTCTGAGCAGAAGACTGACAGGGTCTGATTTAGGCTAAAAGTTCTCACTGCTGCTCCGTGGGGTGGTAGTCTGTAGCAGGGCAAAAGTCAGCTGAAAGATCCGAGACCCATGAGAGGGCGGCTGAAGTGTCATAGGACCAGGGAGGGACCAGCAGAGGAGGTGGGGAGAAGGGGTCAAATTCTGGACGCATTGGAGAGGAGAGGCCACATGATGTCCTGAGAACTGGGCGGGGGCTGTGGGAGGAGTCCAGGCTAGCTCCCACTTTTTGGCCTGAGTCACTGGAAGTCTGGAGTTGTCCTTCCTAAGAGGGTAGGAGCAGGTCTGAGGACAGGCCAGCAGTTAGTTTTTGAACCCACTGAATTTGAGGCGGCTGTTAACAGGGCCAAAGTGAATCACGAGAGACTGATCCCGGTGACCATCAGTAAGGCTCCTTCTGTCTTTATTTAAAATTCTGGTGTTTTGTTCATCCTCCATTTTTAGCAGTCTTAAAAAAAAATTGCATTAAAATAAGATTTATCTTGGTGGCTGAGGTTGTGGTCTGTCCCCTCCTTGAGATTTACCCCAAAGCCAAGGCCCTGCCTAGCACAGCCATCTGCATGGAATGCAGGGTTTGGGCTGACCTCTCAATTTCTGCCCATTGTCCCTGTCCACAGAGATCCTGGGGTCGCCTTCGTGGTGAGCTGAAGAGTAGCCATACACACGTTGGGGTGGGCCCTGATGGGGATCTTGGGCAAGGGGAGGAGGCCACGTGGCTCTGCAGCTGGTGACCTAGAAGCAGCCAGGAGGGTGGGAGCCCACCAGCTCACCACACCCCACCCAGGGCCCCCGTGATGGATGGCATCTGTCTTCTGCTTTATTAAACTCACGCCGTGGTTCAGCCCTGGATTTGCAAACAGCTTAATAAGCATTTGGGAGGGATGGGGGGGGCTGGGATTTCAGGGGGTTACCAAGCCCCAGACAGGAAACTGCTTTCGCCCTGAGTGGGCCCCAGGAGGGAGTCAGGTGTTCGGGTGGGCAATTGGAGGGGAGTGTTTGGTTTCACAGAAGGCAGTTGGGGGCCCCAGAGATGGGGGGCCCCGCCGGCCTTTGGTGCCAGCCCTCTCCAGCACAGTTGCTCACACCCTGGAGGTTCCCAACACTGTGGAGTGTTCTGGGCGTTGCTGGCCCAGGGAGAAGGACTGGCCAAGGATGGGGAGGAAATCCGGGGAGAAGAGGCCTTCCCTGTCCTCTAGGTATTCCCAACTGCTGGAGACACAGGGTTATACAAAGCAGATACCAACCCACAAGCCGGTCTCCTCCTTCTCCTTCTTCTTTATTTTATTTTTGGTGGGGGGGGGGGGCCACTGGAGATTGAACCCAAGGGTGCTCTACCACTGAGCTACATGCCCCCCCAGCCTTATTTATTTATTTATTTAGAGACAGGATCTTGCTAAGTTGCCCAGACTGGCCTTGAACTTGCCTCCATCTCCTGAGCAGCTGGGATTACAGGTATGCTCCAAAGCACCCAAATTCTTTCCCACCTCTTCTACAAATGCCATAGCATGTCCAGTTAGTTTAGAACATTCCGTTCAGAGCCTGCGTGCGTGGCATTGAGTGGGGGTACTGTGTGCCTTCCATCTCCTGAATGAGGCTGGAGGCTCCCAGAGGAAAAGATGGGTACTCTGACATCACCTCTCCACACAGGCTGTTTGGGCCTCACCTGGTGACATGCCGGAGTCTATTATGGGCTCGTGGGAAGAGATCGCAGGCATTTTTCCCAACTCCTGGTCTAGGAATGCCCTACTGGTCGCTTGAAGTTGGCCATGAGAAAGTGTTTGCAGGACGGATATTGGCAAGCACCTTCCCCCGGGGAGGGCCAGCTATGGAACCCCTCCCCGCACACCACTGTCTTCCCGGCTCTCCACCCGCAAAACTCACAAGCCCCTTCAGGTCCTCAAAAATCAGCTTTTCCTTCTGAAAAAGCTGAGGAGCTCCTTCTGGATAAGGGAAATGGAGACTGTGTTCTTCTGTTAATAAAGACAGTGCCCTGGGTGAGAGGCTATGGGGAATGAGCTTCAGTTCCATTGTGGCTTCACCATGTACGTGTGATGGTCAGTGTCCTTCGGTCACTGCCTGGATGGGTTGTCCTGAGATTAAATGAAATATTTGAAAGATAAAGATGCTTCGGAACAAGGCCTGCAGACCATAAGTAGCCCTTCACCAGTCTTTGGAGGTACTAAATATTTTATCCACCCCCGCAACCATTGCTGGTGATGGAACCCAGGGCCTCCCACATGCAAGGCAAATGCGCCAAGCTACATCAGAAGCCCTACCTTATCCTAATTTGTTGCAACTATCTGTATGAAAGATTCTACTGTTATTCTCATTTTACAGATGAGGAAAGTAGGGTTAAGGTGGGTGGGGACCCTCATCTGAAGTCACAGTGGCAGAGCTGGGATTTGAGCCCAGGATGTCGAGGTCTAGCAGCCCATCTCTCTCACTGTCGTGACTTTGAACTTCTTCAACTTGAGTAGGGGTGGGAATCACACTAGTGGAAGTTTTCCTGCTGTCTCCACCTGGCCACCAGCAGAATCCTCTTTCTAGGTCAGCCCCACCCCTCCATATCACCTCCACAGCTGCTCATGCTTTTCATGTCCACAGGCAGTCCCTTCAGAGGCAGGGGTCTGCCTTACCAAAGAAACTCACATTTCCCACTGGGATTTTTAATTTTGAGGTACCGGGAATGGCACCCAGGGGTGCTTAACCACTGAACCGCATCCCCAGCCCTTTTTCATATTTTATTTAGAGACAGGATCTCACTGAGTTAATTAGGGTCTCGCTAAATTTCTGAGGCTGGCTTTGAACTCGAGATCCTCCTGCCTCAGCCTCCCCAGCTGACGGGGTTATAGGCATGCACTACCCCACGGCTCCCGCTGGTATTTTTTATTTGCCTCTTTCCCATCACATTGCTGCATCATGCTGTCTTTTGATCCATCTCCAGCTCCCCAAATCCTCCAAAGCCATGCAAATGCTCACTCCCTCCAGAGGAGCTACCAGCCTCTACCAACCCAAGGCCAGGGTTTCAGAAACTGACCCTGGAGGCTGAGGGCCCCAGTGAGCTTCCTGCAACTTTCCTCCTAGGCCTCTCATCCCTGCCTCCCAAGACAGTTTCACCTCCTCAGCTTCCATTTTCTCCCCATTTCCTTTCTTCTCAAGCTTGTTTGTCTCCTGGGCTCTCCCCTGTCCCCCACCGGCCTCATCTCCCCCTCACCCACCTTTGTCTCTGTCTGGGTCAGTTTTGTGGCCCGTGTGTAAGTGTGTTTCTCTGTCCCTTTGTCTTTTGTGGGTGTCTGTGTGTCTGCTCTCTGCATGTATGTGTGTGTGTCCCCCTGCATCTCAGGGTCTGACTCTACCTGCCCGTGTCTCTGTGTGTTGTCTGTCTGTCTGCCACTGTATCCGCGCGTCTGTCTTCGGGGCTGTCTCTGGGGTCTCTTTCCGGCAGCTTTCCTTCGACAGGGCTGCACTCTGGAGGCTCCCAGAGGAGACCCCCCACTTACCCCTCCCAAAGTTCACTGCCTTGTCAAACGGAGCTAATCTCCTGCGGGAGGAAAAAGCCTCATTCAAACTGGGCGGGCGGGGTGGGGGAGGCAGGGGGAAGGGGAGGTCTCCTTGGCTGCAGCCTGAAAACACCCCGGCCCATAATACCCCTTTTGTTCTAGGCTGGTGGGAGGGGGTGGGCGGTGGAATGAAAGAAGGGGGATATTAAAGGAGCAGGTGAAAGACATGTGTCTTCAGCAGCCATAGATAAGCGCTTACCCCCTTCTAATCTGACTGAGGCCTATTATCTTCCCGCCGCAGTCATTACTATTAATATTAAACACCCCCCAACCCGGCTTGGAAACAACCCGAGGACCACGGGGCTGACCCCCAGCCCCAGCCAGGGGAAGACCCAGCCCGGACACCCCCTCCTACAGAACTTGACCACCAACCCGGACTCCCCAGGGCCCAAAACCCTTGAACTTCCCCGTGACCTTCAGTCCCCAAAGCCCCTCTTGTCCCTCCTGCCGGGGCCCCACTCAGCACCCTCTCTGATCATCTCTCTAGTGGACCCCTATCTCAGCGTTATTTCTGGAGACGTCTCTGTACCCCAACCCCCTTCTCTCCATTCCTCAGGATAACAGAAGCAGAAAGTTTATTCCCCCCCGACTCTGACATCTAACAGCATTGGGGACCTTCCCATGACCCCAGTTATAGATCATGTGACTTCAGGCAGGTTCTTGAGTCCTCCGAGCTTCCATTTCCCATCAGTAAAATGGGAGTGAGTCTAGTCCCTGTGACATAGGGTTGTTTTGAGGATTATGAATAAGCCAATGAAAGGGTTCTCAGAGAGTGTGGATGCATTTTAATGACCCAGTCATCAGTGATGCTAACCTGTTACCTGGACAGAAAGCCACCCCAGGGCAGCAGCCTAAGCACTCATTCCTGCATAAAGCCACCCCTGGGCCCCACCTTTGTCAACCCCTGTGTTGAGAACACACGGGGGAAGAAAACGACTCCTCCCTCCAAGAATCCACAAGCTGGTGGCAGTGAGACCAGAGGAACAGGCAAAGGTACCATCGCAGTGCTCAGTAACAGGCACCTCAAGAGAAGGCAGTGCACAGGGCTTTGGGGAAAGGGGGCGGTGAATTCCTGCTGGGTGGGTGACGTTACACTAGCAAAGGATTAATTGCCTAACTCCAGGATGGCAAAGCCAGTTATCACCATGCCCATGTCTGTGGCGATGGCTTCTGGGGAAGTCTCAAGGCTTCTACCAACAGCAGCTGGGAGTGGGGGGACTGTGTGAGGCTGCTTTCCAGCTCCCAGCGCCCTGGATCAGGGTGCCCCTAGGAGCATGCCGCTACAGGAAGAGGGAGGTGCAATGCCTCCTTCTATCCAGGCACCGTGCTAGGTGTTCCCCAGCGTCAAAGGGACACCACTGTACCCATTTTGCAGGGAAGCAAACGGGCTGAGAGAGGGCGGACTTTCCCAAGGTCGGACTGTTGGAAACGGGCAGAACAAGATCTTAAGCCTCATCTCTTGAGCTCCTAAATCTGTGTTATTTCTACTTCTTAGTGCCTCTAAAAATTTCCAATCCCCACTCTGTCCCTGTCTGAATATCCTTCCAATTGGAGGAGCTTGAACAAATACACAGCAAGGGGGGCGGGGGTTTAGAGGAGGGATTCCATATGAACACAGCCTGCTGCAAGCCCAATGCTTTCTCTGTATCTTGTCTCTTTTTTTTTTTTTTGGTACCAGGGATTGAGCCCCGGGGCACTTAACCACTGAGCCACGTCCCCAGCCCTTCCCTTTCCTTTTTTTTTTTTTTTTTTTAATTTTGTGACAGGTTCTTACTAAGTTCCTTAGGGCTTCACTAAGTTGCTGATGCTGGCTTTGAACTTGTGATCCTCCTGCCTCAGCCTCCCAGATGCTGAGCTACATCCTAGCTCTGGTATCTTGTATCTTAGAAACCTGTGAACTTTGAATTTTTCAAATAATAAAGTCAGGTGCAGTATAAATAAAAATTCTGCTTTAAAATGTCATATAAAAAAAAAAACTTTCCTCCAAAAATCTCAGACTAAAATAGAAGCTTGAAAATGATATGCTAAGTTTATTCTATTGCTTCCTCTGCCTCTGGTGTGCGGGGGTTTGTTGCTCCTATATACTCCTATATACCTTGTCTACTTTTGATGACTGCACCCCTTTCCTCCCCAGAATGGTGGTTGCCCCATTCCATGCAACTCTGTGGGACAGCTAATCCCAACTCCTCAGCTTCTCAGGCCTGGGGGTGGGCCCAAGAGCCAATCATCAGAAGAATTTTCCTGTACCCTGGTTTGTTCAAGATGTGAGCACGTGACCCAAGCTAGGCCAATAGGAATTCTCCTCTAGAATTTTATGGGCAGGAGTGTTGGGGATGGCAAATGCTCTCTTTCCTCTGAGATAGGAGCATGAAATTGCTGCCATGCTCTTCAGTCACCTCTTCCTGCCGCCCAGTGGATCCGAGAGAGGCCCTGACCTTCCTTCTCATTCCAGTTCCTTCTTTGCAGTTAAGAGACTTAGCTGCAATAGGGGGGTGAAAAAAGGAGCCAAGATATGGCTGAGATCAAGAATAAAATGCCAGGGCTGAGATTTTAGCTCAGTGGTAGAACACTTGCCTAGCATGCGTGACATGATTCTCGGAACCACATAATATATAAATAAACAAAATAAAATTAAAAGTATTTTTTAAAATTTTTTTTAAAAAATAAAAAAATGCAAGAGATAAAGTTGATTTAAAAAAAACAATCTCGTTTAGCTGTTGTTTTGTTTTGTTTTTGGTGCTGGGATGAAACCAAGGGGCTCTTTACCACCGAGCTATATCCCCAGCCTTTTTTAAATTTTTAATTTTTCATTTTGAGACAGGGTCTCTCTAAGTTGCCCAGGCTGGCTTGTGATCCTCCTGCCTCAGCCTCCCAAGTGGCTGGGATGTCAGGCGTGCCTGGTTGGCTGTACCTTTTGCAACATGACAGTCCTTAAACTCCACCTTCACCCCCATGAGTGAGCATCGCACATGCACACACAGGCACACTCCTGTCCTCTCTGGTTGTCAATGAGTCCCCCTTCCTTTGGCTTAAATGACTTGGCTATTGCTTGCTCCCTAAGCAATACTCTAGGCACACTGGGTCCTGCTTCACAGCTCCTGCAGCCTATAGACAGAGGAGGATCAAGGACTTGACAGGCTTGGGGATTGGAAAGTGGGGCAGGTGTCACATACTCCTAACCACAAAGCTCCGAGTTTTGGGTTGGAAAGGACTTCAAGCAGAGGGAGGCTGGGAAACTGATCCAAACCAGCCCTCTGCTATCTTCAAGAAAGCCTACCAGCCTCCTGCCTTACATCCCAGGGCTCCTTTTCTGAGACACTTGCAAATCTGTCCAGCTGCAAGTGCAGCCTGTTTCACCTGGTCCTGCCCCAGGGGAAGCCAGACAGCAGCTGACCCCTCCCTCTCCACTCTTTCATAGATTCAGCAAGGCCTTCTCTTCACTATCCTTTCGCCCTGATTAGTGTAGGTTCATGCATGCTGTGTGTACCACGTTCTAAGAGCTCAACCTCTAGACACACTACCCAAGAGACTCTATTACTTACTACCTGTGTAACTTTGGGCAAGTTACTAACCTTCTCTGTTTTTCACTTTTCTTCACTTCAAAATGGGAACGATCATATGAATTAATGCATATATAGTGCTTAGAATCATTCGTAGCACATAGCAAGGACTCAATAAATACTAGCTGTTATTATATGTTAATGTTGTGTGTGTGTGTGAATGTGTGTGTGTGTGTGTTTTCAGCCTCCCCCATCTGACTAGGAATTCTGTGAGGGCAGGAGACACACACATCCTTGTTCATCCTTCTTTCTTTCTTCTTCTTCTTCTATTATTATTATTATTATTATTATTATTATTATTATTTGGTACTGCAAATTAAACCCACAAGTGCTTTACCACTCAGTCACATCCCCAGCCCTTTGGATTGTTTTTAAAGCATCTTTTTTTTTTTTTTTTTTTACACAATGCCTTTATTTTTATGTGGTGCTGAGGATCGAACCGGGGTCCCGCTCGTGCTAGGCGAGTGCTCTATAGCTGAGCCACAATCCCAGCCCTCCTTTGGATTTTTTGAGCAGGATCTTATTAAGTTGCTCAGGGCCTCACTGCATTGCTAAGGCTGGCCTCAAACTTGCAGTCCTCCTGCCTCAGCCTCCCAAGTAGCTGGGATTACAGGTGCACACCATTGTATCCAGTCCTTGTTCATCTCTTAACGATGCCTTGGCATAAGAGAGGAGTAGCTCTGTGTGATGAGTGAATAAATGATGGATGAGTGAAGAGCAGTTGCCTTAAAGATTCAGAGTTTAAGTCCTGCCTCTTGTTGGCAGTACCTCAGTGGTCACATGTGGGTAGACTTTAGTTCTGCCCACTCCTGAGCCAGGATGGGGAGATCTGCCAGGCAGAAGGGCTTCGGCAGCAAAATAGCAACAGAAGCAATATTCACCAGCTCCACCTTATGAATACCCTCGTCAGTGTCCCAAGCTCTGTCACAGCACCACACACACTGGGGTAGATGGGGTAAGGGTCATCTGATCCCACTTTACAGATAGGTAAACTGAGGCATAGGGCAGTGGGGTGATGTTCCTAAGGACAAACACAACCAGCCAATGGTGTGTCTGAGACAAGAGCCTAGTCACCAGACTTGGTTTGATCTCTGCCAGTCATACCCTGTCCCTTCCGGGCTGGGCCATCCGCACACACCACAACACCTCAGTCTATTATGGTTTAGGCAACAGCACAAGGATCCAAAGCAGATAACTCTCATTTCCATACACAGTATCTGTGGCTGCACCTTCCATATGTCTTGGTATTTGTTCAGCCCAGCCGGAGGGTGGTGGAGAGGAAGGGGAAGCCCAGAGTCCAAGAGTGCTCAAGAGCAACTCCTGAGCACACAATGAATGGCCTATTGTGTTCCCCAGTCCCCTCCCCCTCTCCACCACACCCAGAACACAGCGTCCTGTTTACCTGCCCCCGGGACCTGGCTCTGTCTCAGGTGCCACTCCAGCTGGGCCCACGCACAGGCACTGCCAAACCCTCTGCCCACGAGCCCTGGGTTTGGCAGCCGCGCACCTCCTTGAGGACTGTGTCCAGCCTTTGTCCTGCCCCAGTCTCTTCTCCCCCTACCTCTTCTTGGCTCATAACACAGTCTCTGGCCCATAGTAGGTTGTCTGGAAATGGGCCCTGGCAATAGTAGGTGTTTCCTTGGTGACAATAATAACCTCCAAGCATGTGGACCTCTGTAAAGGGCTTCTCCCAGCTCCAGAGGTGAGGGACAGTGTGAAACAGGTGGGTCAGATAGACTTAGACAAGGCTTACTTTCCTGTCCCCTACCCTGAGGCTGGGATCAGGGCTGGTGGGGTGGGGGAGCATGGGAATATGGAGCCTGCCAATCTCTGGGGACAGAAGACCCATATTAAACACTTTCTGGTCCAGCTGGAATGCCATCCGCCCACTCTGCCACAGGTCAGAAGTCAAGGGTTTCTGGGAGCTGTGGTGCACACCTGTAATCCCAGAGACCCCAGAGGCTGGGATAGAGAATCCCAAGTTCAAGGCCAGCCTGGGCAACTTAGAAAGCCCCTTACCAACATGGCAAGACACTGTCTTAAAATTTAAAAACAAATAAAAGGGCTGAGGATGCAGCTCAGTGGTAAAGTGCCCCTGGGTTGGATCCCAGTACAAAAAGAAAAAAAGAAAAGAAAAAGTCAAGGGTCAGGGCATCACCAAGGCCTTTGACACAGACTTGGACCCAAGGGGGCAGGTTGTGTTTAGGGGCCAGGAAGCTGGGTAGAGGTGGGAGGTGGAAGATGCGCAGGAAGCCAGGAGGAATTGCTTTACCCACACACCCTCTGCTCCCTAGGACTGTGGCAGAGGAAGAGGTGGAGAGAGAGGACGGTGGCCCAGAGAAGCAAGAAGGGAGAAGGAGAAGACACCAGAGAAAAAAGCCAAGGTGCAGGGGAGAAATGGAAGGGTGGGAAACCACAGCTCCAGCAGGGAAGGGGAGGTGCCCTGGGGAAAGGAGAAATAAAGGTCAAAAAGGAGCCTGGAGCGCAGGCCGTCCACCTACTCACTTTACCTCCAAGAAGTCCAAGGCCCAGAGAGGGGACACACACTGCCTAAGGACACACCGCAAGCCTATACTCAGCCCAAACAGAGTCACAGAATAATAGCTTCAAGCCAGAAGACATTTCTTGGCTTTTTACTGAGCTGGACAAAAAGGGGGCTTCAGAGGGTCCTGCTCTGCTTGGCTTCTAGAGTTATGGAAACAGGAAAAACAGGTATCATGGCCCAGGCGGGTGATGACCAGTAGCCAAGCAGGAGATGATACAGGACTACCATCCACCACCAGCCACATTGCCTACCTAGTGTCAACTGAGCCAAGGTGGATGGGTTTTCCAGTTTACCCATCTTTGGAGGGAGGTGCTCTGAATTGAACCCAGGACCTCACACATACAAGCATTCGAACTGGAGCCACATCTGGTCTGCCCATCCATCTGTTCCACCTCTCCCTTTGTGTGCCTGGCTCTGTACTAGGTCCTCACATTGGGGAGGGAGACAAGGACAGGGTGGCAAAGAGGCTACAAGGTAATGTGTCCATATTCCTTGGAAGAAAGATCATTCAAGTGGACACTCATTCAGAGATCACTATATTCTGCATCTTACCCGCTATGCTCACTTCACATGCCCACAAGGGACTTACCATTATTAGACCCACTTTTCAGATGATAAAACTGAGATTCAAAGAGACTAAGAGGCCCTGGATCTCATAACTGACGTGGTAGAACAGAAGGCTGAACCATACCACCTGGCCACCATCTCTCAGCCACTAGGTTGTACCCCCCCACACACAGGCTTTAATAGCTACAGCAGCTGCAAGAAGGTTCCTCCCATCCCCACCACCACCAACAGCCCTCCTTCCCCCAGCCATATGAATCAGCCCCTCCTCCGGACATACCCTGAAACTCTTATAAATGCCTCAGTTGGGCCTTATTTTCTGCCTTGTCTTAAAATTAGTTGTTGCCATGTCTGTCTCCCTGGCAGAAACGGTCTCTCGTCGTCCCTAAAGCCCCAGTGCCTAGCAGTGTCTGGCACATGGGAAACACTCAATGACTATCTATGGACGGAGCGTATCCAGGTAGTGGGATAGCCCCACGTAAACAGAACATAAGGCTCAGTAGAGGCTTCAGCCCCTTGGGAGGGGCAAGAGAATCATCTCATCCATCTCTATATCCTGAGTCATGCACACTGCCTGGCATAGACTAAAAGTTCGTACCTGCTCCAGTTAGGAGGCTTCCATGGGCCCTGGAGGGTGATCTCAGAAGGTTTGGGACTACACCAGGATTGGGGCCAGAATGCAGGGCTCCTCCCCAGGAAGTCTGAAGCCTAGGCAGGCCACCATGGGAACCTCAGGAGGCTGGGATACAGGGTGTGGGGAGCCTCTCAGGAATGCTCGCTGTCCCTGGGGCCTCAGCCAAGACTCAGCTGGGGACTGCAGTGGGCTGGATCACAGTGAAGAAGAGTGGACAGGCTGGAGTTGGAACACATTCTCCAACCTCTTCTGTTGGCAGGTGCCTGAGGACAGTACCCCAGCCTGCAACCTTCCCTGCTCCATTATAGAGCTGTCCCAGCCACAGGAGGCAGGGGAGGGGGGACAACAAAGGGCTGAGCCTTGGGCTTCAAAGTTCAGGAGAGAAGCCAAGGAGACTGAGATGGACAGAGAGGTGAGGAGAGAGACTCAGGAGGCCTCTGGAGAGGGAAAGGGAAGGTTGCTGAGGAAGGAAGTCTGTACTTGGGGCCAGCCCTGCCTCTGGCAGCAGCCCCACTGGGCCAGGGTCCCAGGGATTTATTGACTAATCCTCAAATGATACACTCTCCCTGATTTACTCCCTCTCTGCTTGCACTCTCACAAGATCCTATTGTCTCCAGACACCGCTGGCCCAGGGCCTCCACCTCGGGGGGCCTCGGCCTCTCATCCACTTCCGGGAGGAATGAAGGTTCCCAGCCTCCAGGCACCAAGACCCTCCCCTGCCCTCTAACGGCTGCCCTAAGGGTCAAGCTGCCAGGCCACCAGAGAGTGCCAGGTAGGCTGGCAGCTCCTCGTCAACCAGGGTGACCGCCGAGAGCTGCTGGTGTTGGTGCCAGCGGCGATGCCATTGCTCCAGGGAGTCTGACCCGGGTAAGCAGCTGGCGGGTGGAGGCGGGGCCGCCAAGGAATTGGGTGTCAGGGTGCTGAGCGAGGGGGCAGAGCCAGGGCAGAGTCGAGATTTTCATTGACCCGAGTGGGCGGGGGTAAAGAGAATTCGTAAAAAGTTTCTTTCTTTATTTAATGGTCTCCCCCCAAGTCCGAGGGCCTGGGCGCGGGAGGGAGGAAGACCGGCGGGGGTAGGGCAGGCCCTCCACAAGTGACACTTAATTCCCGGTCTGGACTGGGCCGGCTCTTGAAAGCAGCTAAATTAGCAAAACAGAAGTCAACTGTCGATTGCTTCATTGGAGGATTAAGTGTGATAAATGGAGGGTTTGTTCGCTCTCGGGTCCAGATGTTGTGTCTAAGTGAGGGTTTTTTTCAAAAAAAAAAAAAAAGTTTTTTTACATTCTTGGCCCAGGGCCCATATATATTTTGGATACTGCTGGGAGTATATAATATCATTGGAAAATGATGCGGTCTGCTAACCTTTTAAATAACATTTCCTCCCTCCTCTATTTTCTAATAGTTTGTTTTTCTTTCCATGTTTGCCTTTTATTGGGGGAAATTTTTTTTGGAAATTAATGAGGCTCAAGTTTGGAGACCAAAATAAAAGAGAAGAGGAGAGAGAGAAAGTGTGCGGGGCGGAGGGGTGTGGAATGAGGCTGGGGTGGGGGTAGGGCTGCTCTTTGTGTCTTTTAAAGCGTTCCCCGGTTTGAGTTTTTTTGGGTTTTTTTTTTTTTAATTTGCTCTGCGGAGGCTGCCCGCGGCTCTCCGGCGGGACTGCGTGGTGGCGCACAGGGGCAGGGAGCCC
>NW_025999982.1:9202025-9202906 GCF_001458135.2 Marmota marmota marmota
GCCGCACTGCCCTCCGCGCTCACCCCCGGGCAGCCCGGGCCTCCTGGCGGGGGCGGAACACAAGGCCGGGGTGGGGGGCGGGGGTCCCCCGGGTGGTCCCCGTGGGCTTCCCTGCCTTGGGCTTTGGATAACCTGTCACTCTGTCTCGGGACAGAGGAAGCCCCAGGGCGCTTGGGAAAGCAGGCTGTCGCCGGAGTGGCTGCCTGGGGAGATAAGGACCCCCGCAGGAGTCATTTGAGGGCCTCCCTCTGCCTCTAGGCAAATCCCAAAGAGTCTCGCGTCCAGGGCGAATCCCTGTGTCCAGGCCCAGGCTTGGGGGTGAAATTTCCAGGCTTCAGGATCCCTTGGGGACGAGGGCGCCTCCTCTGTGCCGTCGCCGAGCCAGGCTAGGCCTAGTTCCACCGTGGGCAGGCTCAGTCCCCGGCTTTGCCCGGGTCTAAGGAGAACTATCAAAAGTGACAAAGTGGGGAGGAGGGGCTATGAAACAAAAGGCGAGGACCCCCGGGGCGCGGCAGCGACCCGAGTTCTCCCGGTCGCGTCCACGTGCGTCTCCTTCTCCTGATCTTTGGGGCTCTCTACTCGGCTCTCCCTGCCTGTTCCTCTCCAGCTCCGCGCGTCTCTCTCCCCCTGTCTGGCTCTGGCTCTTAAATCTGAACACAGCTCAGTGCTTTGATTCTCTTTGTCTCGGTATCTCTGTTCGGGAACGTCTCTGTCCCTTCCTGTTGGCCAGTTCACGTGTCTCTCGGTCTCTGATCTCAGTCTGAGTCTCTGACTCTCTCCCTCCCTCCCTCTCTTCTCCTCCCTCCGCCCCCCCTCCCCGTTCCACTCGGTCTCCCCACTCGCCCCGCCCTAGGTAGCCCATCGGGCGGGCTCCGGGCAAA
>NW_025999982.1:9203110-9328504 GCF_001458135.2 Marmota marmota marmota
GCGGCCAGACGGCCCTGCTGGCGGCTGGCCGGGGTGCGTGTGCATTTTTAACTCTGGGATTTGCTGACAAGTTAAGAAGTCAGAAAGTCAGTGGCGGCGGGAACTGGCGAGGCGCGCAAGGAAGGGAGGGGCTGGCAGAGGCTCCGGCGCACACGCCGCGGCGGAGACACGCTCCGGGGGCGCGCACAGCCGCTCCGGGCTTGGGCCCAGCGGGGCGTTCCCGCAGCCCGCAGCTGCCCAGCGCCGCAGCCCAGCCGAGTATTGACTTTTCTTCCGGGATTGCTCCCCTTCCCCGCCTTTATCCTCTCTCACTTCTCCTTCCTCTTCATTAATTAAGTGGCTGAATTATCCCGAAATCCCACACTCCCCCAGCTGGCTGGAGCTCCTTGGAGGCCAGCCTCTGGGGGGAAGCCCTGCAATACCAGGGCTCCCACGCTCTGCAGGAAGCACACAGAAGGCTCGGGAGGGCCGAGACTTGCCTGAGGTGGCTCCGCAGTTAAGTGACAGAGCTAGGACCAGAGGCCAACTCTCTTGATCCCTATTAGGGTTCTTGGCACAGCTCCTGGTCCCCTTGGGGCTGGTCCAGACTGATGAGCGGTATCACATTGTCAGAATTCCTTCTCAATCTCAGAAAATGTGCTTTTGCACTTTCACTCATATCTGCTGCACGCTGTGTGTTGGGCCTAGGGGATACAGCTGTAAACAAGACAGGCACATACTTGTGCCTGAAGACCTTGCGTTTTAATGGAGAAGATAGAGATGTGGCGAGCCAGAGACTGTACAGTCAACAAACCATCCAAAGTTACAAACTGTTGAACAGAAACAAAATAGCTAATACTTATTGAACAATTATTCTCTGCTGGTCACTGTTATGGTATTCTCATTTGTACTAACTCATCAAATCCTCATAATGTCCTAATGAGGCAGGTGTGTGTCTCATTTTGCAGATGGATAATCTGAGACACAGAGTTGAGAAGAGTGCTCAAGGTCATACACACGCACAGATGATTTATTGGAGGCGCAGATTCAGGTTTGACTCCAAAAGCAGGCCTCATATTCCAATATCAGGCTTCTAGGGCTTGAAAGAAAACGATAGTTGTCCAAAAGTGGGTAATTGGCATCCAGGTGGTATATAATTCACTCCCAGCAGCAGAACAAGCACTCTCCAGGCCTATGCTGTAATGATCATTACTAGCATTTACATGACTTTCTCCTTTTTATAAGCCATTTCCACTCACTAGGTCTTCTGTAATCTTTACCACGACTTAGATATAAGCATGATTTTTATTTTCCTTTCCACATCTGAAAACTGAGGCCCACCAAAGTGCCCAAGCTTAACTCGTTTTTTTTTTTGTTGTTGTTGTTTTGTTTTTTTGTTTTATTTGTTTGTTTATTTGTTTTAGTTTCTTCATTGGGGATTAAACTCAGGGCCTCACTCATGATAGGTTAGTGCTCTTAACATTAAATTACATCTTCAGCCCTTCTTATTTTATATCGAGACAAGATCTTGCTAAATTGCCCAGGTTGACCTAAAACTGTAATCCACAGGAACTGGGATTACATATGTGCACCATCAAACTCTGGCTTAATTCAGGTTTTAAGGTCCCTGTTCCAACATTCTTTCTCAAACAGTTCCTCCCCCCACCCACCTACCCCGCTACACTTGGTCCAGTTTTTTTCTTGTTTTGTTTTCCATGGAAATAGACTCAGCGATCACCTCAATCCCAGGGAATAGTGACTATATGGTGTCTTTGCGATGTTTCCCCAGGAGCAAGGAGGCACTGTGGTGTATTGTGGGTATTGCCCCTGGGGAGCCAGGCTGCTTTTCTGGTTGTACAGCCTAATTGACCCACACAGCCACACAAGATTAGCGACCTAATGTGATCAGCAGGTCACTTCTTCTCTCTGGACTTCAGTATCTCCCCCACCACCCCCCTGAGAGAGGAGATTCTGGCAAGAGCAAATCTACTTTTCTTGGCTCACAGACTCCTTTGAGATTTTGCTAGAAGCCCCAGGTCACCAATTTAGAGCAGTTCATGTACATACATTCTCACACACTCAGTTGTACACATTTTCAAGGGATTTGGGAACTCCTAAAGCTTACCCATGGGGCCTCTAGGGACTTTAAGACACCAAAGTTAAGAATTTCTGTACTGAATGGTTTCCATAGTCATTAGCCATTGGCAAAACCCACTAAGAATCTGAAAATAAGGAGCTGGGCTGGGGTGCATCTGATAGAGCACTTGCCTAGCTGTGCAAGAGGCCCCGAGTTTGATCCCCAGCACTATCAGAAAAGGGAGAGAAAGAAATAAGGAAACACAGAGCAGCCCTGGCAGACAGGGAAAATTGGGTCCTTTGCACTGAAAGAGTCAGCAAGTTTTAGACCCCTGGACTTTTCTTTCTTGATCCTTTACCTTTGAGGTTGTCAAGGGATAGGAAGGAACAGGAGGCATCCCAGTAGGGTCAGGTGTGTAAGCAAGTAACAGGGTGCTTACACGTCTTATTTGAAACAGGCCTGGAAAGAGGAACCCTCCTCCCCCACATCATCATCACAGCCCACTTTCCTGTTTTGAGCACCTCCCCACTACACACACCCCAAGACCATCCCAACCCATCCCCAAAAGATTGTGTCCTAAGTAGAGAAGGTGGAAAGCTCCTAATTTTACAGAAGTTGAGGCCCAGAGTGGTCATGTGCTCACGTGCTCTCCTAGCATCACACAGTGAATTAATAACTGAGCAGTGGGGAAAGTCCAAGTTTTCCCAGCTCTTCACCTAAACCACCTTTGGTCCTCAAATAATTACAGCGCGCCAAGTACATGCAAAATACTACACTAGAGCACACGGGGGATGGAAAGCGGAGGGACACCTCTGTCCTCTAGGGCCACTGCTCAGTCCCTCTGCTGCTGTAATGGGGAGCCCCAGGTCGGTCCACCCCAAGCAGCCATTCTGCCTCTCCCCTGCAGGAGCTTTATCATCCCACAGGGTAGCTGAGAGGTGTCAGGGATTTCAGGTCCCAGGGGCAACCCTTATCTAATTAATAAGGGACAGAAATGGGTAGACAAATGCCCAGCCTTGGGGAAATTCAGTGGCATGGGGTTTTCTCATCATTGCTTAGGAAACCCACAGTCCACGGGGTAACTCCCTCAGTAACCACGCTTCACGGCTTTTCTCGATTCTCTTCTGTCTCTCTCTCTTTCTCTTCTTTTGGTACTAGGGACTGAACTCAGGAGAAGTTCACTACTGAGCTACTTTTTATTTATCCTCATCCCTTTTAATTACTTGTTATTTTGAAACAGGATCTTGCTAACTCACCCAGGCTGGCCTCCAACTTGGAATTCTCCTGCCTCGGCCACCTGAGTAACTAGGGTGACAGGCATGTACCACTCTACCTGCCCCTTTCCCATCTAATTTTTCCATTTCCTCCCTCCAGCTTCCAAGGATCACCTCCACAATAAACTACCTGCACTCAAATTCTTGTCTTGGGGTCTATTTTCAGGGGAACCCACACCAGAACAAACACGTATCTCTGAACTGATAGGGCGCCGTGACAGGATGGTGCCAACATGTTGCAGGGTGCACTTTGTTTGATACATTCTACGCTGGCTTCATTTAGTCCTCACAATCTTGCTGTGAGGTGGGCACCATGATTTTACCCATTTTACAGAGTAAGAAACTGAGGCTAAGAGATTATCCTGGCCAGATGCCTTGGCTGAGCCATGAAGCCTGGCTGTGTGCCCAGACCTGTCTTCCTCCCAAGCAGCTGCCTCATAATGACACATAGGACCGTGTGGGGCTCTCAGCACAGAGGAATAGGGGTGGGAAGACTTCCTGGAGGAGGTGGGTTTGACTTGGGCTTGAAGGCAGGGTAGACTTCCACGGGACTGATGGAAAAGAGGGAAAGTTCTAGGCAGAGGTGAAGAACCTCAAAAACAACAGCAAGGGGTTGGGCCTGGCTGGCAGGAGTGTGTCCTGGGGCAAGCTGAGATGGCACTGTGAGGCCTGAATACCAGCCAGGGTGGGGGTGGTGTCTTCCCCCCACCACCTGATGGCCTGTCAGAGAGGAGTCTGGGGACTGGCCAGCAGGGCCCCACTCAGGTGTGGGGGACAGAGGGTTCCCACCTGGTCTGCTCCCCCATTCCTGGCTAGGCACCCCTGGTCTCAATCATCCCATTTCCAAGTAGTAAATAGACATGTAAAGCAACCGTTTCCATTTGAAGCTCTGCAGACTGTGGGGAGGAGGGCCTGCAGGCCATCTGGGCCCTTGTTTGGCAATGTTTGTGCTCACAACAAACCTGATAGACAGAGATTTATCGCCGTTTTCATTAGCTGGGGTTGGTTTGGTTTGCTGCTCTCCTACCACGGCCCCCTGCCCACATCCACACACATGTCGCAGAGCTACAGATTTATGGTGGGTGAGGGGGCCAGGGGCTCCGCGAGAGGGGAGAGAAGGGGCAGAGCAAGGTGTGGGCTTGGAGCAGGGAGTGGGGAGGAGATGCAGAGCCTCTGCCAGGACTGGGGTGGCCAGGAGCAGAGAGCTCCGGAGGAAGGCCCTGGAGGTGGGGGTGGGGTGTCTGTGGCCAGTGGCTGAAAGACACCTGCAGCAGCATCACTCTCATGCAAACTCACGCCTCTCAGGATCGACACGAAGCTGGTGAATTTTGCAGGGCTGGGTTTGTAGCTCAGTGGTAGAGCATTTACCTGGCATAGGTGAGGCCTTGGGTTCAATCCCCAGCACCACAAAAAGAACAGGAGGAGGAGGAGGAGGAGCAGGAGCAGGGGGAGGAGGAGGAGGAGGAGCAGGAGAGGAGGAGGGGGAGGAGGAGAGGAGGAGGGTTGGTAAGGCATCACCACGTCTCTAGGCCAAAGGCCAGGAAGCATGCAGATCTGTGGCCACCAAGGTCCACTCTGGTCTGACCTTATTTGACAAATGCTTGTCTAGTTTCCCTTGTGTGCCAGACACTGTTTGGTGGCTTTGAATATTTTCACTAATTTCACCCTCAAGACAGCCTCTGAGGTGACTCTATTCTTGTTCTTTCCCTTAACACCAGGGTGTGCCCCCCACCCCCCCGCAAGAAGGAATCTGAAAGTGTGTTCCCAGTTGATGCAGAAAGGATTTTCCCCCTGGATGCTCCTGGGACCTTCCCACGGGTTCCACCAAGGACCCTTCTCTTAGGTCTCCTCTGCCTCCTCTCCTCCAGGACTGCTCAATCCCAGGCAGGTGTCCTGTGCCAGCATAGACCCGGCCTTCCCTGTCCTCCTGTGCCCTGCTCACACCTTCCCCCATCACAATCCATCTAGCCCTGGGGCTGGGGTACAGCTCAGGGGTAGAGCGCCTGCTGCATAGCACGATATGCCCAGGGTTGGACCCCAGAACCTCAGGGCAGGGGGATCCCTCTAGCCTTCAAGTCCATCTGGACTCCTCCAAGAGGCCACTCCTTGCTCAAGGGGACTCAAGTCTTACAGAGAAAGACAGTGAGAGCTGCCCTTGGAATCATCTCAAAAGAAGAGAAGTTTGGCTCCCACCTCTTACAACCCAGAAACTTGTGCACTCTAGGCAATCATTCTACTACTGAGCTACATCCCCAGCCCCAGTGCAACTTTTTATACAGAGTTCCATGTTGGATTTCATTAGAATGAAGGTTAAGAGGAAAAATAAGTTTTAACTTGATAATCAATCCTAACAGTCATTTTATAAATAAGAAACCAAGAACAGAGAGGGCGAGTGATCTGCCCAAGGTCACACAGTGAGTTGATGTCAGGGCCAAAGGCAAGCCTCCTTGATGTTCCTTCCATGTGATGTTCCCCTGGTATGTATATCCCTATTCCTATGAGATTGTAAACTCTGCAGAGCAAGGACCAGAATAAAACATTTCAGTTCCCACGAACAAGCAAGTGATGGCTAAGTGTCATTTGATGATATATATTAAAAAAAAAAAAACAGGGAGAGAGAGAGAGAGAATTTTAATATTTATTATTTTTTAGTTCTCGGTGGACACAACATCTTTGTTTGTATGTGGTGCTGAGGATCGAACCCAGGCAGCACGCATGCCTGGCGAGCACGCTACCACTTGAGCCACATCCCCAGCCCCATTTGATGATATTTTTAATCCCAAGGTAGGCAGCTTTCCAAGGAGCCTATGTCACCAACTTGCCTTTGTGGGCCCCAGATGGGGCAAGTTGTAAAGCTGAAGCAAGGTTGGGGTGGGAAAACATAGCTCCTTATCCCTGAGAATTCCTTTGTATAGAAAACCCACTGCCGAGCATTCTCAGTGGGCAAAGCACCTTCCTCCCCAGCCCAGCCCACCCCAGCCGTGGCCCTTGCAGAGAAGGTGGGTGAACCGAAGAACATCAGCATCCACCAGCCTATAACTGCAGCCCCACCCAGTGCCTCCCTAGGGATGAGGCCTGATCTCCAGACAGTCTGAACTCTATCAGGGTCGATGCGGCTCTGACTAAGGCAGGATTCATCATGGTAAAGAAGGAATTCTCTAGCCACATGCTGTTGAGTTCCAGTCCTAGCCCTGTGCTGGGTTTTGAGAAACCCTGGGTAAGTTACTTAACTTCTCTGTGCCCTGGAAATAGGGATAAGAGCATCTGGAACAGTGCTGGGGGCTTATTAAAAGGATCGAATGGCGGTGTGCCCTTTGGGAGTCTGAGACAGGAGGATCACAAAGTTGAGGCCAGCCTGGGCAATTTAGGGAGAATCTGTCTCAAAATAAAATGTAAAGGGCTGCGGGTGTACCTCAGTGGTAGAACGCTTGCCCAGAGCATGCATGAGGCCCTGGATTACATCAAGGTCCAGTACCTTAAAAAAAAAAAAAAAGGGGCTGGGGTTGTGGCTCAGTGGTAAAGTGCTCACCTAGCACGCAAGAGGCACTGGGTTCGATCCTTAGCACTACATAAAAATGAAATAAAGATATTGTGTATCCACCTACAACTAAAAAATAAATATTAAAAGATTGGCTAGAGAATGTTAGGGCCCTCAGCAAGGGCCTGGACCCCTTTGCCGACCGACATCTTCCTGTGAATGGGGTCCTCCAGAATTATTAGCAAGGGAGTTGCTTGCCGAAGCCCTCAGAGATGAGAGAATAGCATGGATGTCACAGAACAGGGGGAGTTTCCCAAGGCCACAGACCTCCAGGGCACAGCCTGGTCACTGAGGATCCCCTTCCCAGAAACTCTGAAAGTAGGACAAGAAAAATCTGCCACCCACCCAAAGCAACTTCTCCTCCTTCCCTGAAATGCCAGGCTCGGTCCCTTAGTGTGGCTTAAAAGTTCCTTCCAAGGGGCCATTTCATGAGATAGTGATAATAAATGCTTTCTAGAACTCCTTACATGCCAGACCTGGTATCTTCCCCCAGGATAGGAGATGGGGAAACAAGGACAGTGTCATTATTTGGTCTTACAAGGAGGCAGCTTTTGCAGAAGAGCTAAACAACCTGCCCGGCACCATGAGCCCCAACAGTTGATCTGGGCTTTGAACCCAGGCAGTCTGCAAGCTCTTCACCCCCTGGGCATGATGTCAGTGGCCTCCCCAGCCTCTGACCACACTGTGCAAAGACCTCTTTAGTCAGTCCATCCTTCTCCCCGCCCAGGTCACATCATGTCCACATTTCTCACTATCAGGCTGGGATCTGATTCTCTTTCCAGTTGAATGGAAATTACCAAAGCCCAGGGGCCCTGGGGTAGGGTTGGGAGGGGAGGGAGATCAAGGCAAAGAAGACATAATCCCGGCCCTGGGGAGTTTCCACTCACCCCTCTTGGACCAGGCGAAGTACAAGTGGAGGCCTACATTCCATATGTCTAAATATTTAACAGTTATAAATCAAGTTAACAAACTGTTAAATAAAATATGTTCTATTCTCCTTTGCTAACACATATTCCTTCTAAAGATCTGAGAGGCCAGACCTGAATGTAGAGTTCTAGGCCTCTCAGAGTGGGAGGAAGGCTTCTGGGGCTCCCAGCCCCTGCCCCGCCCACCACCTGCCTCCCTTTACTTCTTATCCCCGACTTTGAAATATGAAGGACTTCAGAAGCACATGGTGTGGATCCCCCAGTCTGCACACCCAAGCTCAAAGCCACAACCTGGTCTCCCCTGAGGAGAAGGTGGGACCTGGAGAGGAGGCAGGCACAGCCCCTTTGGGCAGGGAATTCTGGAGCGGAGTCTAGTGGCTCAAGGTGGGCTCTGCAGACCCCCCAGGGAGCTGGACCAGAGGAGGCCCTAAGTTTGCCTCCAGGCCCTGGGGCTGCAATGGGTCCCTCTCATTCCTTCTGTTTCCTAATCCCTTCATCCAGCCAGCCCACATCTGAACAGGAACACTCTGTGACTTTCCTGTCTAAGCACTTCTCCTGGCCCCAACACGGCTCCTCTGGCCCAGGCCCCCACCATCTGTTCCTGGGTCGCCAGGACAGCTTCCCAACTGGTTCCCCAGCCCTGCCCCCTCTGCAGCCAGATTTCTCCAGCACAAACTGGACCTTGAGGAGTCCATGCTTACCTTCCTCTGGAGGCTCCCTGCTGTCCACAGAAGGCCTAAACAATGCATGGAGGGCACTTGGAGTGCGGCTCCTCCCAGCCCCCGCCCTGCCTGTAAATGATGCTCTGACCCGTCTGCACGGTGCCCAGTGCCTGAACACAGGACTTCTCAACCCCACTCTCTCATCTCCTGTCTGGATTAACTCCTCCTCCTTCCAGATTCGCCTTTGTCATCAAACCTCCAGCAACACTTTCTCATCAATAGCCGGTCCCCACCCGCCGGTCCGTCACAGGGTCCCTATGCTCATATTGGACATCTACCCTGGATTACAGCGATCTCCACCACGGCCCCCTCCCTGTGCCCAACACCTCCATCTCTTACTGGACTATTCCAGTATCTTGCTCCCTAGACTCCCTGCTTCTACTCTTGCCCCCTCCTCTGGTTTGTCCTCTGCCAGCCGCAAAGTGAGCCTCTGAAAACATGTTTGCTCCTGAGCATGGTGGCACACACCTGTAATCCCAACGACTCAGGAGGCTAAAGCCGCAGAATTGTGAATTCAGGGTCAACGTCAGCAACTTGGCAAGACCCTGTCTGAAAAATAAAAAACGAAAAGGGTTGGGGATGTAGCTCAGTGAGAAAACCCCCTTGGGTTCCATCCTCAGTACAAAAAAAAAAAAAAAAAGTTTGCTTACGTCACCCCCTTGCTCAGAGTACCACCAATGGCTCCATCTCACACCAGAACCCAAAGATCTTGCTAGGACTATGATCTGGCCCCTTCTCTCTCTGACTCATCCCCTCTTCTCACCTCACTCACTGTGTTCTAATCACCCTGGCATTAGAACACAGGCATTCACTCCTCTCCCAGGACCTTTGCACAAGCTGTCCCCTTTCTTAGGTTCCTGTTCAAGTATCCCTGTTTCCAAACCCCTCTTTTTCTTTCTATCTGGGTTTTCTGCATTCTACCTGATGGATTGTATACCTCTTTGTGTATGTATTTCTGCCTCTTTCTTTCTTCTTTCCTTCCCTCCTTCCTTCTTTCCTTCCTTTCTTTCCTGCTTACAGTTTTGATGGAATCCAGGGTATCATATATCTGAGCTACATCCCAGTCTATCTCCTTCCATCATATAAGTTCCCTGAGCATAAAACTTTTTGCCCTCTTCAGTGTTCCTGTGACCAAGAACAGGGTCTGGCTTGTAGTTGGTGCACAATAAGAATTTGTCACCATGAGAGCAGGGCCTGTGGCTTATTGATCCCAGCATCTCTGTTGCCAGGGCACATAAATGGACATGTTCATGTAGATGGTAAAGGAACAGAGGGCAAGAGCAGGGCACGGAGATGGGTAGGTGCTAAGGGGGTCCAGGGTAGAGGGTGCTGGAAGGTAGGGTGGGGCCTAATTACAGAAGGAGCCAAAGGCTAGGGGGAGGATTTGACCCCATCTGGCATGGAGCCATTGCAAAGCCTTATGCTAGCGAGAATTTTATGCAGGAACTAGAATTTGGGAGAAGAATAGGAACAGAGAGATGGGACTGATTTAGAGATTGAACAGAGGAAAAGTGTCAACTTTGAGTCAGACACTTCTGGGCCTCTTAACCTGGGCTTAGTCACTTTCTGACTCTGAAAATTGGCCGTGAACACACCAGGCCCAACTGCCCCCCAGGGAAGCTGGGATTTACCTGAGAAGGTGTCTGAGGGAAGGGCTAGATGTAAGGGGCTGGGGGTCATGGGGGGGGAGGGGCAAGGACCAGGAAAGGGGCAGGGAGATGACGGAAGGCATTACCTCCCACCCAGGCCTTGGTCAGCAGGGAAGGGCTGGGAAACAGGGCAGCAGAGTGCCTCAGTGTCCCCTCCCCCCAAGCCCGCCCACCCCCAGGCTTTACTCTGGGTCAGTTGGAGCCTGAAGTGGCTTTTAAGCAATTAGACTGAGCGCTGGGCACTTGCAAATCTAATTGTTTCAACAGCCCTTGAAGGACTAGAGTCTGAGCTCTTCAAATGCCAGAGAAGAGGGAAACCAATGGTGGTGGAGGTAGGAGGCCCCGCTTCTCTGTGCCTCCCGCCATTTCTCTGTGTTCTTGGGCTGGGGGCAGGGCCAGTTGGGGGTGAAGTGTCCCCCTCCCAGAGTCTGAGGGTTTGTGGCCCCTCCCCTGCACTCCTTCAGGTCTGCAGGGAACTGTCCGATTAAACTGAGCGCCCTCCTGGCAGAGCTGGTGAGAACTGGGGCTATGGATAGGCAGACTCCTACCAGCACGGAAAAGGGTCCCTCCCCACCTCAGAAAGCAGGTCAGCAACCTCGCTGTCACACCAGCTCAGGACTGAATGCTCAAGGATAAAAAAAAAAAAAAAGCCCTTGACCTCGGGGAGCCCTCTGGTTTGGTGACAGAGAAGAGATCTGCTCCAGCTGAACAGAAATTCAGGGAAGTTGATCCTAAGAGAGGGTAAAAGCACTTGCGAACCTGGAAGTGGTGGGAGTGGGCCCAGAACTGGACGCGATAACTGGGGAACAGCGCCTCCCAGAGGAGGTGGTGTCTGAGCTGAGACTGAAGGGAGGTAGGGTCTTGCAGGTCAAGTTTGAAAGGACACTTTATGAGCTCAGAGAATGCACCTGGACCCAAAGCAGCCCAAGGGAGGGTGGAGGACCCAAGGACCCTCCTCCTCCATGCTCAGAGTCAATTTTCTTGTCTGGAAAATGGGCTACCAGCCTAGCTCAGTGGGTTCCACTTGAGATCTCCTAAGCTTTGGAGTTCCACGGGGAAGCTTTGGCCACTTCAGGGGACAGTGGAGAGAAAAGAGTGGGCAGAGTCCAGTTCCCCACCTTCAACTGGAAGGTGCATCTTCTTTTAGCCATCTTATATTTTGGATTTCAGTGTAAATTAAATTTATCAGAAGGCTGTACTCTCTGTAAACTATTGGCCTAGATGACGCATGGAGCCCTTCCAACCCTGAGCTCAGGGTCTTCCCTGCTGAGAAGGACAAGGAGTAAAACATGTCCAGAGCCCTGATGGCCAGTGGCCCCTTTGGAAATTCTACCCCAAGTTATGATGTCCTCCCTGGGTCCCTGCCCAGCTGCCTTCAAGACGTCAGACCCTCAACCAGACTGGATGCGTCCTGGTGGGTTGGTAGGTGAAGGTCAGTCATTGAGCACCTCCCTGGGCTGGTAGATCACTTGCCTGGCAGGCACAAGGCCCTGGGTTTGATCACCAGAACCACAAAAAACCAAAGTCCTCCTTTTGGCAAAGTCCCCAAACTTTTTTCAAAAGGATAAACTCCCTTTCCTTTCATCAAAGGTACAAATAAAGAAAGGCTGGGACTGCAGGTGAGTCTTCATGCAGTCACAGGGTGGGGGTGTCATTAGCTACAAGGCCCTCAGCTTGGATAGCAGCCCACTAAAGCACTTGGGGATGTCCTGGTGAGGCCTTTGTGAAGGGACAGGGGCTGTCCAGGAATGCTAAAGGAATCATCCAGTAAATCCAAGAATGAATGGAGAAAGAGGCTTTGCCAAGATGCACTTTCCCCTTGAAAGGGTCACTTTAGACGCTGTTATCCGTCATGTTTACCTTGGTGTGAATAAAGTATCTTACAACAAGAGTTGCCAGGAGGAAGAAAGGTTTTGGAAACCGGATGTCGCTATATAAAGGAAAAATAATACATAAAGAAAGGCGATGACTGCAAGACACTCACCCAGGTGGCTCTGTCTCCGCCTGGGCTACCTTGCCGCCCCACCTTCCCTCACCCAGCCTCCTCCCCACACTCTCTCTTCTTTCCTGGCTGGAAGCACACCCCAGATCAGGGCCCAGGTGCTGAAAGGTGCTTTCAGGGAGAGGGGAAAGGTATTTGGCTCCCAGCTGGAGGACCTGCGGAAGACGGTGTCAGTCAGTGCCATCTCGAGGGGTGTGGCCCTGTGAGGGTAAACACAGAGGAGGGGAGTGGCTTCCGGCCTCAGCTCTGGGCAGCCAGAGGAGTGGAAATTCCTACCTGGCCTGCTGCTCCCTTCCCCACCTGCCACGGCAGCAATTTCACAAACAAACAAGGCAGAGGCGGAAGTCAGTGGAGTCTTTACAATAACATCTACCCCTGCCCAGTGCCTCTGACCTTGGAAGCTCCGAGGACAGGCCACAGCTCCAGCTTCAGCACCTAAGACCCCAGGACAGCCCCACACTGTCCTGCATCCCCTCCCTGGTCCTGTGCTCCCCTGGGGACAGCTTCCACCTACAGAAGCCCATGCAGGTTTCAAATAAACAGACAAAACTCCCATTGCACAGGCTGAGAAGGCAGGTGTAGGCTTAGAACAGGTCACTTCACCATTTGCCATTCCAGGGTCTTCTTCAGTGGACAAAAGATGTGAAGAGAGTCTGAGAAATATAAAGTGCCTCAAGGGTCAGGAAGAAGTATCAGGCCATTTACTGTGGGTTCAAATCTTGCCTCCACCTCCCACTAGGTTTTGGGCAAGTTCCAGAGGTCTTGGTGCCTTACATTTATTTATTTATTTATTTATTTTTGGTACCAGGGATTGAACCCAGGGGCGCTTAACCACTGAGCTACATCCTCAGCCCTCTTTAAATTTTATTTAGAGACAGGGTCTCAGTGAGTTGCTAGGGCCTCACTAAATTGCTTAGGCTGGCTTTGAACTTTCGATCCTCCTGCCTCAGCCTCCGGAGCCACTGAGATTACAAGCGAGGGCCACTGCACCTGGCTGGTGCCTTCCATTCTCATGGGAGGTGCTCCTTGACTGATCTTGAAGTTTCGGGAGGTAGGTTAACTGAGATAATATATGCAAAATCATGCAACTCAGGCCCACAGCTGGTGGGGGTTAGTTCCCTGTCACTGATTTCATTGAACCTGACATTGTAAGAGGCACCATTATTTTACATTCCACTAAGAAAGAACTAATGCTCTCCATGGGCTGGGAGACTCCTTGGTCTTGGTGGACTACCGGGTCACAGGGAAGACGGGGACAGAAAGACACCTCTCCACAGCAGCGAGACCACATTCGGATGCATTTTAGAATCCCATGTCCAGGCTGCTTCTCAATGAAGCCCAAATTTCTCGGGTATGGCCCAGGTATCTCCCTGTGCCTTGGTTTCCCCAAATGCATCGATAATTACAGGTTGTCCTTCTGGGGGCCCATTGTATTTAATGTGTTAATTCGTGTAAGTGATTGCACACAAGGCCACAGAAATGCTGAAATAAATGTTAACAATTACTCATCTCTGTACCCCCAGGTGCTGGCACACACTAGATGCTTCCTGAATGGTGGCCGAAGGGAGGAATAGAGATGTAGACATTATCATGTGACTGCTCCCCACCCCCCCACAGCCCCACCCCGTGCGGCTGGGAGAGGCCCACTCTGGCCTCAGCCAGGGGGGGGGTGGAAGCCCAAGAACAGTCACCTGCCCAAGGGCCTTCTGTCCAAAGTCCACAGGGGCCCCACCCCTCCC
The DNA here is from genome assembly GCF_001458135.2 of Marmota marmota marmota. Lineage (NCBI taxonomy): Eukaryota > Metazoa > Chordata > Mammalia > Rodentia > Sciuridae > Marmota > Marmota marmota. Next base: position 9,217,017 of record NW_025999982.1, read on the forward strand.
TGCCACTGAGGGTGGGCGCTGCCACACCCGGGCCTGCCAGGGCCTCCTGGAGTCAGTGACAAGAACCAAACCTCCCCCAACTTCTACCCCTCCCCTTTCCTGCTTTTATTATTTTCTTTTCCATAAAGATTAGTCTGAGCTGCTCCTCTATCAAGGCCCAGAGGATAAACATGTGGTCCGGAGGCAGAGAAACCCCAGGCCCGAAGGCCCCGCTGCCCCCTCCCCAGCAGCATAAACCCAGGGCTTTTAAGTAAGGAATGGTTTTCAGTAAATCTCTCCTATCAGCAGAAACCTTTGAAAGAGTTTGTTTAAAGGCCAGGGAGATAAACAGCAAGGAGAAGTGTTTGTTTAAGATGTATGTTCTGTGTGGCCACTCTGGGGCCCGGATTTACATCTGTGGGGAGGGGAGCCACTCAGAGCCCAGGGCAGGGGCCTCCCAGGGGTGCCCCAGACTCCTGGGTATGGACTTCAGCCCAGGCAGGGACCTGGGTCCTCAGGGGAGGGAGGAGCTAGACTGCACCTGTGGGTCCCCCTTGGACTTGGGGGCAGGAAAGGGGGAGCTGCAGAAGGGAAGGAGCCCTTCTCACCCTGTACAGGAGGGAAGAGGACCTGCTGGTCAGAATGCAGGCAGAAATCCCACAGGAAGCCAGTCCCCTTCTCCCACATACTGAAAGTTCAGAACAGGCCTGGGTCCCCCCACCAAAAAAAAAAAAAAAAAACAGGCTCATTCTCAGCAACCCAAAATGCACCATGGTTTGCATTTAGGTATTGAGAGCTCTGTGACCTTGGAGGAGCCATCTAACCCAGGGCTAGAGCTCCAGTTCTTCTCTGTTGTGAAAATACCACTCACCTCACAGGGCTTCAGGTTTCTCCTTCCAACTGACAGTTGAGCTGTCTTCAGGCAGCTGAAGAACCATCTCACATTCATTCCTGAGTCTCCACAAGGAAGGTAAGAATTTTAGGGAAACAGGATTTTGCAAAAAAAAAAAGTCCAGGAGAAATTTCCTCTGATCGGTATTTAACAGTGGAATGGACCTCTCTTTTTATTTTTTTCCCTTTGGTATTGGAGATTGAAACCAGAGGTGCTCTCAGATGTACCACTGAGCTACATCCCTAGTCCTTTCAAGAAAAAAATTTTTTTGAGACAGGGTAAATTGCTACATTGCCCAGGCTGGCCTAGAACTTGTGATCCTCCTGCCTCGGCCTCCCATGTCACGTGGCTGGATGGTCCTCTTTCGGGGTGCTGAGCTCCTGTGTTGGGTGGAGGTGGAGCAGAGGTTGGGGTGACCTGTTCTGGGAGCCATCAGGACACCCCCATTTCCAGAGCCCCTTCAAGCTCTGAGATTTAGGGTATACCATCACTCCTTCCATTAGTTCAGGTAAAATTCACCTGGCCTGTGTCCTTAGTGTCCTGCTGTGTGACAGGCCAGTACGTCTGAAAGATAAGCCTGGGCTATATTTGGAATGGTCACAGATTAGCATGTTAGCCCTGCCAGGCACCTAGGTGCAGGTTAACAGGGTCTCAGATGTTCACTCAAAGGTACAAAGAGTGATGAGAATTTCCAGCACTGTGGGAAGGGCCAAGGGACAGATGTGCTTGGGAAAACATGCCCGAGGAGTTTATCAAATAGTTCCTAGTACCCTCCAACCCTATCTAGAATAAGATTGACTTTAGCAAAGATCACAAGTCATGGCTCCAAGATTTAAAGGGCTGGAGAGCCACCTCGGCCACTCCTCACCAACCCGCTGAAGTGCCAGGGGATCTCTGGGTAGCTTCCCCCTGCCCCGGGACACTGTGCCAAAGAGAACCCATGTGCTTGGCAGCTGTAAGCCAGCCCTTTTCTTTTCAAAGCTTCTGTATCGCCTTTCCCTCCTCCCCCTTCCTTCCCGCCTCCCCCCTCCCAAAATAAAGGAGGATGCCCCTTCTGTTGAGCACACAGCCTGTAATTTTGCTGTCAAATCTCAGCCAGGAGGTCAGTGTTGTGACTGACTGTGTAAGGATCGCTCCCTTAAGGGTAATTACACTAAATTCCCCTCTGAAGGACAGCTCTCTCTGGATAGAATACAAGAAAACCCCGCATCCCCATTCACGGAAATTCATGATTTCTGCGGCTGTCACTGGCACGCGAGAGACACTTCAAGGCGCTCCGACTACTTGAAGTGAGGCTGCAGGGTGGTAGCCATGGCAGGACCCCGGCCACAAGAGTGGGTGGCCCAGCAGACCCAGGTTCTGAGGAGCATGGATCCCAGGCGCTGGAGCAGGAACTGAGCTCCTCTCGGGGTACCTCCCTCCACCTGAGCTGGCCATGCCCCTAATTGGGAAAGTAAGAAGGTCCATCCTCCGACATGCAGCCCAGGAGAGGAAACCCCTTAGCCCTTGCTCATTCCTTTGTCTAACAGGTTGGCGCTGAGCATCTATTGCCTGCCCTCCACTATACCCAAGATGGGGCAGCAGGATCTGACACGGGGCAGTGGTCCCCTCTGGAAAGAGCTGGAAAATTCTTAAGCCAAACAAAGCACTTCCCATGTGAAAGGTGAATTCACATCCAAGTTCCCCCACCATCCCCAGCCCCCATCAGACAGGCAACATCTTGACCCTTGTCTCCTTCTGCCCTGAGGCCCCAAGGATGGCAGAAGTGGCCGTGACCTTGCAGGTCTAGCACCCCGGTACTTCCATTCTCCCTATCCAGGGAGACCTCGGCAGGAGTTGGGGAGTCACTCACCCACAACAAACAGTTAAAAGGAAGAAAGCGGGTCTGGCGATATCAATGCACTTTGATAACAATAAACTCTGCTTTTAATTTATGCTAATGTGTAGGGCTGTGGTGACAGTAAGAACTAAATTACAGAGTGGCTTTCGAGCCGGTAATTATCCCTCCATTTTTCGCTGCTCTGGAAGATGGACACACAATTATGCTCTCTTGCTGTATATTAATACAGATTCTTGACATCTTCAGCAGACCTGGAGCTGTCATCGAGCTTTTTGTCTCCTTTAATTGAAAATTAATGGTTACTGGGTTGCCACGGAAACAGAGGCCACGGACGCCAATGGCGCTCACGTCTCACCAAGGGACTGGCGGCGGCAGAGTCCGGAATGACCTTGAAAGTTAAAAGAAAAAAAAAAACTTAAAAAAGAAGGGGAGAGGAGAGGAGGACAGGAGGGTGGGAGAGTGTGGGTCAGAGCTGAGAGACAGAAAGGAGAAGGAGAAGAGAGGGGGAAGAGAGAATTCCAGGAGGTTGGGAGCATGCATACTTGAGGAGAGGAAATTAAATTAGTACGTTTTCTTCTTGCCACCCCCTGCCCCCTTTTAAAGACTGGGAGTAAGATCTCAAGCTCCAAAATCTGTGATTCTACTCATGTGTACTAGTAAGAATAACAGCATCTGCCTAGAGTCCCCAGGAGGAAGGACAAAGGCGCCTGGATGCCATGGGAGGTGGCCCCAGACAGAGGCAGGGCTGGGGGTGCCATGGGGAACCTCCAAGGACCAAGAGGTCTGTGCTGTCAGAAATGGCAGCTGGAGAGGGGGCTGCTGCATGGGGCTCTGTGGGGTCCGGAGGGGGAGGGTCCCAGCAGGGGAAGCAAGGTTTGGTTTGCCCAGGAAGATAAGAGATGAAAAGAAGAGTGGCTCACTGAGCCTCCCGGATGACAGCGGCTCTAGACTGGGAATGTTTTTTTAAGGGAAAGAATGGTGGGCCCAGCAAAGAGGCAGTGGGGACGCCCACACGCTTAAGAAAGAGAAGTGGGCTTCTTCCTAATCTGCCTGGAGCATAAGCTCCTGAGGAGCAATTCAATCCAATAATTATGGGACGCCTGCTGTGAACCAGGGTAAGCGAGACCTGAAGTTCATAAAAATGAACCTGCCTAGAAAGGACGGAACTCGGGGTTGAGGATAGACATGTAAATGAATGATCGCAAAGTTAGTTGCTCTCTCAAAGGTTTCTCCTACTAGGATGTTCGCTACAGTGTTGTTTAAAATAGCAAAAAAAATCTAGAAATAGCCTCTATAGCCAATAAAAAGAGGATTCATAAAATGACATGTTTTTAAAAGAGGTTTCCAAAAGCTGTAGCAGGGTCCTGGCATCTTGGATTATGTTAAGAAGATAATCCTGAGACGCAGGAGGCTGAGGCCAGAGGATTGTGAGATCAAGGCCAACCTAGGCAATTTAGCAAGACCCTGTCTCAAAATAATTTTTTTTTTTTTTTTGGATACTGGAGATTGAACTCAGGAGTGCTTTACCACTGAGCCATATCCCCAGCCCTTTTTTATATTTTATTTAGAGACAGGGTCTCAGGCTGCATGTGGTGGTATATACCTGTAATCTCAGTGGCTCCAGAGGCTGAGACAGGAGGATCACAAGTTCAAAGCCAGCCTCAGCAACAGTGAGGTGCTAAGCAACTCAGTGAGATCCTGTCTCTAAATAAAATACAAAATAGGGCTAGGGGTGTGGCTCAGTGGTTGAGTGCTCCTAAATTCAATCCTCAGTACCAAAAAAAAAAAAAAAAAGAAAGAAAAAGAAAAAGAGACAGGGTCTCACTGAGTTGCTTAGGACTTTGCTAAATTGCTGAGGCTAGTTTTTATCCTCCTGCTTCAGCCTCCTGAGCCACTGGGATTACAGGCATGTACCACTGCACACAGCTCAAAATAAAACTTTTAAAGGCCTGGGAATGGTAGTTCAAGGGTAGAGCCATTCTAGGTTCAATCCCCAGTACCCCCTACCTCCACACCCCCCAAAAAGGATTATGTTGAGAAGAATATTTAATGGTCTGAGAGGAAGTTCTTGAGTATTATTTAATGAAAAAAAATTGTTTACAAAATTGTGATATGTTCATTCCTCCATGATCAGATTTCTAAAATGTTCATGATACATGTACATTAAGCATATTCTGCCGCAATAAAGTTACATATATAAGCATGAGCATATGTGTGAGGGTGAACTTGGGAAAAAAAAAAACAGCAGAAAAAGGAAAATCTTACCAGGTTTATCTCTGAGTGATCAGATTAAGGCTGATCTTTCTTTCCTTAGACTTTTCTATATCTTCCAAATTTTCTGTAATAAATACACGTGGCTGATTAATAGGGAAAAAAAGAAGAGGTGTTTTTAAAATTAGCTTCTCTAGAAATCAGTCCTCCGGAGATAAAAAATTCCTAGCAAGATACTCCCTGCACATTTCTGCAGAGACTGGACCCCTGTGCAGGATTTTCCCACCAAAAAAAAAAAAACCAGACTCAAAGACCCTTCTCCAAAGACCCTTCTCCTAGAACCCCATCCTAGGCCCTCAGCCTCCCCAGACCCTCTCCCCATCCCAACCCATTGGCCAGTATGTCTGGAGAAGGGTGGGGAGTTGAGGACCCCAGGAAGGGCTGCAGGTAGACAGGTAAGCAGACCATGGGGCCTAGACGGGGGAGACGCCTGGTTCCTGGGTTAACCTTTCGGGTAGTGCTGCTACCTTCAGCCGCATACTCACACTTGGTATAGACCACCAGCTCCTTGAGGGCCAGGTAAGGGGCACATTCATTAGGACCTGGTACCTGGCTAGAACTCAATAACCACCAAATTGAAGATCAGCCTTGGGCATGTATTAAGTAACTGCCCAACACTGCAAATCCAAGGTGGATATTATTATTCCATTTCACAGATTGGGCAACTGAGTCCAAAAGGGCAAATTGACTTGCTCCAACAGCTGTGGATGGTAGAGCTACAACCCAACCCCAGGGACTCTCTGCCTCCAGGTTTGTACTCTCTATACCTGCCCCTTCCTCACCAGGTCCAGAGAGCCCAGGTGCAACTAGAGTCTGAATTGCAAGGATTTCTGGAATAAGCCCCATTTGGGGAAGGGAACTTTGAAAACCAGTGTCTTATCATGGTCTTTGCATCTCAACTGGCCCTTGGAAGAGCTAGGAGAGAGTAGTCATGATACCTCTAGTTAGAGCAGGAACTTTGGAGAAATACAGGCTGGGGGTGGGGCTCCTTGGGAATGCACCCTCTCCACCTCTCATCAGATGCAGGCTTAAATCACACTTGGTAAACAAGAGTGCTGTCCTTCACCCCTACTCTACTCCCCCACCCCTGCCAAGTTTTAGCCACCAAAGTTAGATTTCCACCCTCCCTTCCTCCAGGAAGACTTCAAGCAATTGACTTCTGGTTGCCATGATTCTTCCTTCCCTCTGCCCCTATGATAATACACCAGCCTATGGCACATGACCTCTGTGGCCGGCTCTACTCCATGCAGTTTCATGTGTTCACTCCCTTCCTCTGCTCACCAACCTTATAAGAAGATGCTATAGTCTTATCCAAGGCACAGAAAGGCTAGCCACCTTGCCCAAGGTAACACAGCAAGTCAATGACAGAACCAAAATTCCAGCCCACACAGACTGAAACCAGAAGCCAAGACATTCTTTACCATGACACCATGCAAGGGTTTGAGGTCTCACTAGAATTTGCTGCATTGGATGACCTAGAAATCAGTAGCCCATTTGATTGGGTTCCTGTGACATTTCAGTGAGAAGGCAGGTTGGTACAGGGCCTTGCCCTACAACAGGGATCTTGCATTTGTAGACAGGTGGAAACAGGCTCCTCCCCTTTCTGATGGTGTATGGCACCCACTACATTGGTGTGGAGTGCCTCATGGTGAGGTCAATTCTATCCTCACTGATCCCACCACCCACACTCAGGACCTGGGGATAGGGGACCAGGGGAGATGACTGGGAGCCCCACTGTCCAAGAGACTAGCCACCTGATGGGGACAGCATATGAGAAGGTTCCAGGTAAAGGCACCTGTGCTTCTGCCCCGCCCCTAGCTGGGCCTTGGGACGCAGAGCGCAGGCTCACTCTCCAGGGCTCCCTGCCCTTGTCCACCTCTCCCCTGTCCTTCCCCCACTCCTGCCTGGCCCCTGCCTGCTTCCCTCCCCACCCACTTTCCCAGAGCAAGAACAAACAAGAAGACAAACCCAGCAGCACAGTCAGCTTCGGAGGTGGCAGCGAGGGATGCGGGGAACTTGCCTTCATTTCCCCGGCTTCCCTGATCCCGACCTTAATCCCCGCTCAGCATCCTGTCAGCCGGGTTGTTCTCAAGCTGACATTGCTGCAGGCGCCTTCTCGGCAGCCTTTCCTCAGATCTGCCTCCTCCGGGGACTTCTAAAGAGGAGCCCGAGGTTTCTCTGTTACAGCCGGCTTCACTCACTGCCCTCGAGCAAAGCCTGGGCTCCCTGGGGGCCGCAGGGAGAGGGGGCTGCGGGGGGCAGTGCCAGGTCTGACGTTTCAGAGGAAGAGGGAGGATGGAGGTGGCTGAACCCAGAAGCTTCCAGAGTGAGGGTCAGGCATGGGGCAGGGGCCCAGCCAGCACTGTCTCTTCAGAGCAGGGAGGGGCTTGCTCAGGTGTGCGAGCCTGAGAGACAGAGGGGAAACTGAGGCTGGATCCCAGGGAACTCCCGCTGTTGGCACCAGTGCTGGGGAAGTGCTGGCTGTGAGGGTCTTTGAATTTCTCAGCCTGCAGAGATCGCAGCTCAGGATGTGTTTGGAGAAAGAGGCATCTGGGGCTTGCAAGGAGCCTACATGAAAGAAAACTTGTATGTCCACATTGTGGGTGGACTTCTGAACACCTGCTGGGTGCTAGGGGAGACACAGGAAAGGCAGCCAGTCACTTGGCTTTTCTGAGCCCCTTTTCTCTCCTCTGTGAGGCTGGTAGGGTCAGGACAGCAGCTTCCTTGCAGGGTCAGTGTGAAGGTTAGAGACAGACAAGGTGTGCAGAACACCTGGGCTCTGTCCACAGGGACACAAGAGTCTGGAGCTCTGTCAGGGTTTTCGTGAATGGGATTCTGTGCAGGGGGTACACAAGAGCATGAGGAAGTGCAGGCCAGTGTCCATGGGGGTCTGCACGAAGTCCCTGTGAAGCTGCTGTGAGTCCTTGTTTGAATCATGTTTAGCCCGTAGCCTGAACTAATGTCCAGACTTTGGCTGTCGCCATTGGCCCTTCTCCCTCCCACTAGCTCATGCCATCCCCAACCTGCCAAAGGAACAGGGGTGCAGGAGGCTCTTGGACATGCAGGTGGGGTGCTCCTTAAGCTGGCTCACATGGCCCTGCCCTCCTGGGACCTCCTCAGATCCACGAGTGCTCTAGGGATTGAATCCAAAGGTGGTCCCCAAGACCCCCAATGCTCAGCTCCCTGGGAGAGAGCTCAAGGTGTGTGCTGGGTGGGCTTTGCGAGAGTCCATAGGGACCCAAACCACAGAGATGCTGGGGAGCAGCAGAGAGGTTGCCTCCCCACCAACCTCTCCATTCCACAGAGTGGCAGAGACGGAGTCCTGGGGAAAGAGCTGAAAAGCAGGATCTGGATGCTGACTCTCAGAATCCCAAAGGGGCTCCTGCTTGCGGCAGTAAACAGAGTGCTGAGTGCTGGGAGGGATGGGGCACACCTGTAACCTTAGCTACTCAGGAGGCTGAGACAGGAGGATCACACGTTCCAAGCCAGCCTGGGCAACTTAGCGAGACTCTGTCTCAAAATAAAAAATAATAATAATAATAATAATAAAAAGGACTGGGGATGTAGCTTGGTGGTAAAGCACCCTGAGTTCAATTACTGGGGAGTACCAAAAAAATTAAAACACCAGCTTTCCCTGTTGCCAAGACTTGCATAGTGGGGTGGCCTTATAAAAGTCACTAACACAGGCTGCGGCTGGGGCTGGGGCTCAGGGGTAGAGCGCTTGCCTAGCATGTGTAAGGCACTGGGTTTGATCCTCAGCACCACATAAAAATAAACAAATAAAATAAAGGCTTTCTGTCCATCTACAAATATAAAAAAAATTTTTTTAAGTCACTAAACCTCTCTGAGCTTTGTGTTCTCATTAGTAAACCGGGGATAGCATTGCCATCAGTGTTACAATGTGGCAAACATCAAGCAACATGTGTAAAGTCCTGGCACATCCCAGGCACAGAGCAAATGCTTTAAGATACACAGAACCGCCCTGTTGTCTCTCTGATGAGGTACGCATGCCTGCGAGCATTACTTGGTAATAAGAAATAGAATGTTTGAGTGTTTTAGATTCCAGAAATAGGTACGAATGGCAAAAATTAAAAAGCAGCCAGGTAAAAATGGTACCTACTAGGTGCTGACAAATTCTATTTCCTTCCCTCCCTTCTTCCTTCTAAACCAGTTTTATCCTTCTTCTGATCAGACTGCTTCCACACTGAGGGAAGTCAAATGCCCTTCTGATCAGCTTCTGTGATGGATGTGCCTCTATCTCAGCTTATGTGCGGTGATGTTGGCGGGTGGAAGCGAGTGGTGGCGGGTGGCTGCCTCCAGGGCCCACTTAGGACACTGTTGTCTCCAAGTCTTTGGGAAATGACCAGTCCCAGAACTCCCAATTCCCAGGAACTTGTTCACCAGGATGATTATCCTAGACACCCCCACCTGCTGAATCACCACCCTGGGAGAGGGAGCCTGGGGATCAGCCTCTGAGAAGCTCTCTCTGTATCTGACATGCATTAAATTTGAAAAGGATCTTCTTGGGCTTTGTCTCTTTTGCACTAGACCAGTGCTATCAGCTCTTAAATTAATGTTAAAAGTCCTTGTCTTGGGAATGTGGCCATTCCTTCCCCAATCCAGGAGATCCCTGTGGGATACCCCTGCAGAAGCTGCTGAGCCACTGAGCAGGATTCTGCCCCTGCCCCTGTTACCCCTCCCCAACAGTTGGTAGGAGTTGGGGCTCCCAGTTCCATTTTCCACAGTGGAATCTGCAGAAAACAGGGTAGTTTCTGGTACTTCTGGGTTCCCCCAGCAGTGGCCTGGGGGAACAGTGGGGCTCCGTGTCAAATGAAGATATCATCTTCCTGCCCGTTCATAGACAAACCCAAGAGAGAGTACAATTCCTCCAAATGCCCCAAAGCTTTCCTGCCCTGGGGGTGGTAAGCAGAGGAGCTTTCTGTCACTTCCTCCTTCCCTGGTTTGTTATGCAGGATGCTCCACTCAGTATTTGGGGAGTAGGCAGGAAGCACTTCTCAGATTTCTAATGTCCCCCATTCCCCCCATTCTACCCCCTACACCCTTATAACCCACTCCCACCAGCCTTAGCATGAGTGACGCTGGACCCTCACCAGGGAGGTGTCCCTGGAGGAGGGAGGCAGCGGTTATGTGAGGGTTCTGGAGGCTGAGGCCTGAGTCCTGGCTTCCCATCAAGCAGCTGAGCAGCCCACGGCCAGCCCCCCTCACCACCCGTCACCTCACCTGAGAAGCAGCCAGTAAATGTCCTGAGGCTTCAGAGACCACAGATGGAAGAGTGGTCTGTGAGCACGAGGAGTGGATTTTGTTTTAATTCTTATTTTATAGAATGGATCCTTCTGCATCCTCTCCCCCGTAACAGGTGCAGGCTACCTAGGAAGCCCCTTGTCCAACTGCCTCCTCTCAGGGAGTCCTAGCTTCAAGCTGTCTGGCTCTTAAAACAAGCCCATCTGTTTGGGAGGTTTCAGAGGCAGCTGGGAGGGGCCCCAGCCATCCCAGTTCCTTCCAAATTGGTCGAGTGGGAGAACCCCGTTCTTTGGCCGCCTCCAGCCATGATGTCTGCCCCCGGGGGTGTCAGGGGAGGCGGCACCAGAGGAGGAGGACGCTGGGAGCCCAGATCCCGAAACTCCCATGGGCGTGAGACCAGAAACCCAAACCCTGGCCCCCCTACCCCACCCCTCAAGCCACCGTCCGGAAAAAATAAACTATTTCCTGCAACCAGCTCCGAAACAAAGTCTGTGAGTGCGCTGTGACACATGTTACATAAATAGAAGCCGCAGAGGGGAAAAGCCTGTTTTCTCTTTCATTATTTATCACTCTCTAACCATCTCCAGCTGGGTGAGTAAACAGGCGCATTGGCCCATAATGAGGAACAGACTGCTGCCGTGGGGCTGCCGAGGGGCGTGTGCGAGTGTGACAGAGTGTCTGTCTGTCTGTCTGTCTGCCCCTGAGATGGGAGAGTGGGAGTCTGTGAAGGAGGAAGGCTTGTGTGGGGGGCACCCCATTCCAGAGGGCTAGGAGACCTTCCTGGGGTGGCCCAGCTGGGCCCAGGGTGAGGGTGGGTTGGGGGATCTGTTTGCTGGAGGAGGAGTCAGGGAGGAGAGAGTGTGTGGGTGGGAGGGGATGTGAGACTGAGCCAAGTGTGAGACTGCAAATGTGCAGGGCTGTGAGCATGACCTCCCCGGGGTGGCCTCTGAGTGTGGCCACAGGGACGCAGGGGGCGGGGAGCCTAGGGGCTCATGCAGGGCTGTGTGGAAGACTAGGAGACTTTGGGATTGGGCGTGGGTGATCCTGGTAGCATCTCTGGGTAAGTGTGAGCTTGTGCTTATGGGAATGTGGAAGTTTGTAGATGGGCATCACTGTGGGAATACTGTATTGTGCATGTGAGGTTTCATGACCAATTTAACCACAGGGTTGAATTTCATTCCCTCCCCCCAAAATTTTTTTAAAAAATGAAGTCCTATTGCCCAGCACCTCAGAATACAATCTTATTTGGGAAAAGGAACAAGCAGATGTCATTGGTTAGGAGTTGGTACTGCAGTAGTGTGGCCCAGATACAGGAGGACTGGTGTGTTTATAAGACGTCCTTAAGCGCCTGGGGCTGTGGCGCACGACTGTAATCCCAGCTACTGGAGAGGCTGAGGCAGGAGGGTCGAAGGATCGAGGCCAGCCTGGCCAACTTAGCAAAACACTGTCTCAAAGTGAAAAAAGAAAAGAAAAAAAAAATGTTCATGTGAAGACACAGAGGTGACTAGAGAACACTGGGAAAGATTGGGAGCCAAGGAGCCCCTGGGGCTACCGGAAGCTGGAAGAGAAAAGATCCTCCCCTACAGGTCTCAGGAGAAACCTTGAACTTGAATTCCTAGCCTCCTAGCCTCCAAAACCGTAAGACAGTGTCTGTTGTCTGATGCGACCCTGTATGTGGTACTTTGTTAGAGCAACCCCAGGAAATGAACGCAGGTGCGGATGAACATGTTGTGTGAGTTTCGGGGTGCAAATAAGTTTGAGAAACCATGGAGCATGCATGTGTGTGTAGGTGAGAATCCTGGTGAAGATAGGTGTGACCATGGGAGTGTACGAATATGCGTGCGAGACGGGGAATGTGTGAATGTGCACACACGTGCTCACCATCCTGGAGGGGAACCCGGCATCCATCCTCCATGTCTGTGTGCCTCTGCCCATCCCCAGAGTTCTTCTCTGACCTTGGGCAGCCCTGTCGGAGGCCAGGGAAGCTCTGCCCCCAGCCTGGCCAACAGGATCCAGGAATGTTCCTCAGAGGTCCAGATGAGGCCAGGCCTGCAGTCTGGAGGCAGCAAGGTGAGGGGTCAGGGTCTTTATGTGTGGTTCTGGGCATTCTTGCCTAAAGCCTGGTTTCCTTGTAGCTCTAGGCTGCTGTGCTGGTATTACCTGTCCTGCATGGGGCAGTTACGAGTAGGAGAGGCAGGCCTAGGTGCTAAGATTCTTCTTTTCTTTTTGTTACTGGGATTGAACTCATGGGCATTCTACCACTGAACTACATCTCTGGCCCTATTTATTTATCTTTAGACAGGGTTCTAAAGATAAATAAGTTCTGAGGCTGGCCTCAAATTTGTGATCCTCCTGTCTCAGTCTCATGAGTAGCTAGGGTTACAGGACTGTACCAGTATGCCCAGCCAGAAATTTTTTTAAAAATACTTTTTAGTTACCAATGGACCTTTATTTTATTTATTTATATGCAGTGTTGAGAATCGAACCCAGTGCCTCACACATGCCAGGCAACCACTGAGCCACAACCCCAGCCCAGCCAAAGATTCAGATAGATAGATAGATAAATAGATAGATAGATGATAGATAGATAGATAGATAGATAGATAGATAGTTGCTGATAGAGCTTTATTTTATTTATTTATATGTGGCGCTAAGAATCAAACCCAGTGCCTCACACATGCCAGGCAAGTGTGCTACTGCTGAGCCCCAGCCCCAGCCCAGCCAGAGATTCTTGAAGCAACAGTGAGCTCTTGAGCAGCTGTGTCGACCAGACTCATCCCTGTAGACCACCGGTGACACATAGCCATCTGGAGAAGTAGCCTCCCAAGCCATTATCCAACCAGCCTGGATCTCTCTCTCTGCCTCTGCGCCCCCAGCCAGGGGCCATCACACCTGTTCAGTGAACCAACAAGGCATGTTTTATGAGACCGATGCCTTAGAATATTCAAAGGTGTCCCAGAGAAACCTTGCCATGAAACCTTGGACAAGTCACTTCTCCCTGAGCTTCTGTTTTCCTTCTGAAAAGAACACAGCCACCCTTACCCTGCCTACATATAGGGATATTGTCAGGATGCAGGGGCCAAATGGACATGAACTTGTCTTATAAAGAAATACCTTTTAAAATGCCTGCCACACTCAGTGACTGAAAGTGGCTAGGGATGTAGCTCCATGGTAGAGCACCATGGGTTCAAGCTCCAGCTCGAATAATAAAATAAATAATTTTATTTATTACTAAAAATAAAAATAAAATAAAATGCCTGCCATACCCTGAATCCGTCAACAGCACATCACAAAGATAACCCCATTCACTAAGACTGTGGCATCTATATCGTCTCTACCACCAGAGTGGATTGTCATTGTCTTTTCCAGCTCCATAGCTTCCTCCCTGGGGTTTGATTCCTATAATAGTTTGATTTAATTCAGGAGTCTGTGAACTATGGCCTGCAGACCAAATCCTGCCTGCTTTTGTATTTCAGACTATATGATTGTTTTATTGTTTTGTTTTGGGCGGTGCTGAGGATCCCACCTAGTGTTTTTTCTCATGCTAGGCAGGTGCTCTACTACTGAGTTACATCATGACCAGCAAGAATGGTTTTAATAGATAATTATTTGTCATCAATCTGATGATAGGGAGCATTGATTTTAACCCCAATTAAGTAAAATGTTACCTCTTTGCCCTAAATTCCATTCTTCTCATTAGCAGACATATATATGCTGTATTCAATTATTATTGTAATTTCATCAATAAAAATGACATGGAAATTTGTTCTCTCTCTCTCTCTCTCTCTCTCTCTCTCTCTCTCTCTCTCTCTCTCTCTCAATCCCCCTTCATTTTGTACCTTGTCCTCAACACCTGAAATATTTACTGTCTCTGAGCAGCAAGCCTGCTGTCCTCTGCCCCTACTCTTCAACTCTGGCACTGGCATAAAAATAGCCTGGAACTATGCATAAACAAATGGGCGTGGCTGTGTTACAACACAACTTTATTTACAGAAACAAGCGCTAGGCAGGATTCAGCCATAGTTTGCCAACCCCTGGAGCAGAACGCTGTAAGCCTTCGGCCATTTTGATCGGTGTGGAAAGGGGCAAGTAAATCCTAAGTGAGATCCAGAGGAGCCCGTGTTTCCTTGAATGACTCACTGCACTGGATTGGGCAAGATGTGAGTCTGAAGTGATGCGATGCCCTCCAAGGACTCTGAGAAGGAAGCCCACCCAGAGAAAGGCAGAGCTAAGCAATGGGAGGACCCAGGGGCATCGTTTTAAGCCCCTGGATCACACATCATCTGCAGCAAGCCCTACCCCTTGATTTTTCAGTTCCAGGAGCCAATCAATTTCCATTGTTATTTAAGCCTGTTTGAAGTGGATTTTCTGATGCTTGCACTGATATAAGAGCACAAAAGAAGGGTGTCTAATCCAGCCTGAGGCATTCAGGGAAGACTTCCAAGAGGAGGCGCCATCTGAGCTGGGTCTTAGCATGAGCAGCAAAAACAAATGGAAGAAAAGGGACACCAAGCACAGGCAGGGCATGAGAGGAAGCCCAGCTGCCTGAAAGAGCACAGCACACACCACAAGTCCCAGGAGGCAGAGCTGAGAGTGGCCAGGGATGAATCAGAGGTTCAAGAAAGGGTAGCTTTTGCTCTGTGCACCAGGCCAAGGTGCTTGGATCTGGAATGGGTCTTGGACAGAGCATGACAAGTCCAGGTTGTCACTTTACTTTATGATGCTGGGGATTAAACCCACAGGCTCCTAGATGCTAAGCCCAAGTGTTGCTAGAGGTTGGCACTTGGGACCTCTGTGGAGAAGACACTAGATGGGGGCACTGGGAGGGCATCAGGCCAAAAGTGGGGACCTCAGTTCATAGGCCACAGGAATACATCAGGTAGAAAATAATGAGAGTCCCGACCAATGGCAGGGGGAGGGGTGGGTGAAGAAGAGGGGATGACCCTGGGAAGCAGTTTGGAAGACAGGGAGAATCAAGGAATGATTCCAGATTCTAGAAGGACTGGGTAGATACGGTACCACCAATGGGAAGAGAACGAAGAGGTGGGGCATGCCTTAGATAAGGATGATTGGACTGGGGACATGTCTATATGCTGTCACCGGAGACCCACAGACATGGGCATAGGATCAAAATCTGAAACAGGGATGGTACTGGGAGCCTCAACTCACCAGGAGAGTGGGTAGGCTTATCCAAGAGGAGGCAGAACAAAGGGGCAGTGGGTCTCAGCCTTGAGAATGCCAAGGGTTTCTGAGAGGGGACAGTGGGACACAGATGAGTCCATGAGGTTCATAAAAAGGCAGAAGTGCAGGAAGAAGCTGGAGGGCAGAGTGCAGTAGGCGCTGGCACCCTGCCCACGTCTCTCGGCACTTGTCTCTGGATGCAGGAGGCTGCCGACTGCCAACACCTGCTCTGGGCCTGAGGGGGTTTTTCTGGCCATGGAAACACCCTTGGCTCCAGCCCAGGGCAAGACGGAAGTGCTGGAGAGTGAATTCACCTGCCAGCAGGCCTCAAGCAGGGCAAGGGGGCTGCTGAATAAATGGGCATGAGATGGGCACCCGGCCCTGGCCCCGTGCAGGGGTAACTGGAGGTGTGCCCCACACAGCTCCAAGGGTTCCCGGGGGGGGACTCTGCTCCTCTTGCTCAGTGTGGTAACTGGCGCAGTCTCCCTGTATGGGCTGCCTTCCCTTCCTCCCCATGACCCTACTCACTACTGGTATTTCTGGGACCATAATCCTAAATAAGCCACTTGTGCTTGAATCCTTGTCCCGGAGTTTGCCTCTGGGGGAACCTAAAACCAAAAGGAAGGTTTTGTGAAATCCAAACAAGTAGAAAATGTCATATTCTGTCCAGATCAGGTCATCCCTGCACCCATCTCCAAGTCCATTGGCAGACCAATTTCTCCCAGAGTCCTCAGGGTCTCAGCAG
Organism: Marmota marmota marmota; assembly: GCF_001458135.2. Classification (NCBI taxonomy): domain Eukaryota; kingdom Metazoa; phylum Chordata; class Mammalia; order Rodentia; family Sciuridae; genus Marmota; species Marmota marmota. Next base: position 9,233,187 of record NW_025999982.1, read on the forward strand.
GGCTCATCCCACATTCCTAGGATGAACAAACTTCACCATCAAGAAATCCTCTCTGCAGGGCACGGTGGCACACGCCTGAAATACCAGCAACTCCGGAGGCTGTGGCCAGGAGGATCCCAAGTTCAAGGCCAGTCTCAGAAACTTAGCGAGACCCTGTCTCAAAACTAAAAATTAAAAAGGACTGAAGATGTAGCTTAGTGGTAAATCACTCCTGGGTTTAATCACCACTGCCAAAAAGAAAGAAAGACGGAAAGTCAAATAGGGGCTGGAGATGTAGCTCAATGGCAGAGCACCACTGAGTTCAATCCCCAGTACCACCAAAAAGAAAGAAAAATAAATCCTTTCCTAGTCTGGGGTTATAGCTCCGTGGAGAGTGCTTGCCTGGGGCACTGGGTTCAATCCCCAGTATGGCAAAAAAAACCCCAAATCTCTCATATCCCCTCTTTTGAAGACACACACTGCTGCAAAATGCAAAGGCTCTGAAGGATTCCTCAGTTCCTGTCCCTGCGCCTGCCTTTCCCTGTACCCCTGGTACAGCCCTCTTCTGTTCTGGCCTCCAAGTGGCTTTCACTTTTTTTTTTTTCTTCATTTGTCACATCTCCAGCCCTGTAGGTATTCACCCCTTCTCTTTCTGTCTGCCATCTGGGGACTGGTCGTGACTGTTGGCCAGTGGCCCACAGGAGCTATGGGAGGTTGAGCAGCCTGGGAATCCTCCCTGCCTTCAGTGGGTGTCAGCCTGACTAGTCTGCTTCTCGCCTCCTACCACCCAGGGAGGAAGCCAGTGGGATGGGGTGGAGAAGGTCTTGAACCTCCTAAGGGGGAAAAGGTCCTCAAGAAGCCACACAGCGGAGAGATGAAGGGTCAGCTCTGCTTTGCAACAAGCCCCGGTGTGAATACAGGCACTCACTAGGAGATGTCATCGTGGAACCGCAGGTGAGTTTCAGCTCTGCTGCGCTGTGGTCTTGTCATTGGCAGAATAAGGATGATCATAGTCCCCACCTGACTTAGTCTGGGTTCCTACAGAAGTGGCCCTCATGCATACAAGCAAGTGCTCTACCACTGACCTGCATTCCCAGCCCTTGTTTTGTTTTTTGTTTTTTTATGGTCCTGGGAATGAAACCAGGGCCTCATGCATGCTAGGAGATGCTCGATCACTGAGCAACACCCCAGCCCAGAACAGGGGTATTTTATACCAATTCCCATTGATCATGGGTGGAGAGCTCCCCCGGGGTGTTACCCAACCCCAGCAATCCTGGTCTCCCACACAGTGGCAGTGTGGGCTCCAATGGCCAGAGGGAGCCAGCCCCCAGGGAAGAAAAAAGCAGGTCCTGGTGACTGGAGCCTCAGGCCATAAGTGGTCAGGATGAAGGCACCAACAGCATGGTCTCAGTGAGCTGACGGGAGGAGAAACGAGGTCATCGGTGCCATGTGTAGCACCTGTGTGGTCACAGGAGGTTCTTTTCCATCAAGATGCAGCCTCACTTCAGTTTCCGGCTCCTGGCTCTAGGGCTTCCTGGTGAGAAAGGTCTTATGGGCTAGAGGGCCCAGGGTCAAGAGCAAAGGGGATTGGGGGAGAGAGGAACCTGAGTGATACAGGGAAGGCCACGAAAAAAAGCAGATGCCAGAGGCCCAGGCCTGGCATAGAATATGGTTCAGATCAGTGTATGGAAAACGTACACCTCTCCCCAAGGGGCCCAGGGAGATGCCACGCTTAATAGGGATGAACGAAGTCTCTCTCTTACTTTACCTTATATCCATCCTACCTTATTTCTGTCATTTGGAGATCTGCTTTCTCTTAAAAAAAAAAAAATCTGAGGCCATTGTGGGGATCCAAGATATATCTAAAAAGTTCCTAGTGAACAGTAGAGATGATCAGCATGTGGCAGCTATTTCCATAAGCCTACCCAGACTTTGGTTTCCCTCCTTCACATCCTACTTCCCTTTCCCAGGGCCAATGACTAAGACCCCAAGCCCCAGGCCTTTAAGGTTCCAAGGAAAAGAATGATTCCCTTGCTGAGCAGGGAGTTCTGAAGGCAGAAAGGGATCGAGGAGGGGCAATGCAAAGAACAGAGAGCACTACCTTCAGGTAGGAAAGGATGGCTCTGAGGGATGGAGGGTACTGCCTTGTCCCATCTTCTATCCAAGTCACCCCATCCTTGACCACCAACTCTTTTCTTGCAGCAGTGAAGACTCTGGCTGGGTATGGTGGCACATGCCTGATATCCCTGCAGCTTGGGAGGCTGAGTCAGGAGGATGGGGAGTTCAAAGCAGTCTCAGCAACTTAGCCAGGTCCTACGAAATTCGTTGAGACACTGTCTCTAAATAAAATATTTAAAAGAGGGCTGGGGATGTGGCTCAGTGGTTAAGTACTCCTGGGTTCAATCCTTGGTGTGTGTGTGTGTGTGTGTGTGTGTGTGTGTGTATCTCAACAATAACAACAACAACAACAAAATAAAAGTAGTGAAGACTCTGTTACTGCATACATTCTACAAACCCCAGCTGATACCTGCAGGTCCCCAACTTGTCCTAAGGTGTCAGACTATTTTTTTCAAGCAATGCTTTAAAGTATCACATCATAATCAGTTCAAATCAACATGCATTTACTGTGTACCTACTATGTAAAAACACTGAACTGGATGCAATGGGCAATCCCCAATTGACTAGAATCCAGGGCCCCTAACCTCAGCACTTTATTATAAATTTGGAGAAATGAGGCATACATGGCAAACAGTTTACAATGTGTTTAAAGTCACTAGGCACTTCTGACATAAAAGCTAGCCAACAACACATTGTAACATCAATGACACCTAAGTGCTAAAGGGGGTGGGGGGGTGGGAGTGGCCAGGTAATCCAGAGATCCTGCCAGGAGCTACAGTCTATCCAGTGCCTTCTGGGAGAGGAGCTCTGCACCAGCCCTGCTTCTCCTACCAACTCTCTGCTGGGCTCTCATGCAGTGGAGGAAACTGAGGTCCAGCCTCGTGCTTCAGGATTTCAGGCTAGGAAATGACAGAATTAGGATTGAAATCCAAGATTCTTCATAAGGGAGGAAGATGTGGGGTAGTTCTTTAAAACTGAGGAAGAACTAAGCAAGACTTGTAGCACACCTTAAGTCCCAGCCACTTGGGGGGGGTGTGCTGAGGCAGAAGGATCCCTTGAGTCTGAGTGTCTGAGACACTGTGTTGAAAAGGGGAGGAATGTAAATAAAGGGAGAAGGGGTTCCTTCTGTTTCTTTTCTTGCAGTGCTGAGGACTGAACCCACAGTATGCTTGGCAGGTGTGATACCATTGAGCTATACCCCCAGGGGCTTCTTTTCTCAGGTGTCTGCACCTTGGCCTTTCCCTGCCCCCATGCTGTCCCACTCCACCTCCCAACCCCATGAACGACAAAGGGGAAAGTTAAGGTGTGGGGTCTGCTTTCCTGATTCTTCCTACATATGTCTTACTCTCCCTACATGGACATCCCATGGAGGGATCTCATTTGACCCAAAGATACTGTGTTCTAATTAATGGAAAATTGCTCACTGCTTGTCAAATTATGTTCATTTCCTGATCTTTAATGACTGATTTTCTACGCATCAGCCCAAAGTCTCCATGCCCACCACTATGAAAAAAAAAAAAAAAAAAACCGAGTCTCTGAGTCTTGAAAAGTGATCACAAGGGTTTCTGCAAACATCTCCCAGTACCCAGGCACCTGGTCAGCCTGGTACCCAGAGAAGCAATGGAACCTCCTCCTCCCCCTAGGGACCTTCTCCTCACAGCTCCAGGGGCAGATCCCCATACTACTACCATGGTCTTCTACTTGGGTCAATGTGATGAACTGATAAATCTCCCCCAGAGGTGGGAGCCCCACTGAAAAGAGGGCCTTGAAGGAGTCTAAAGAGTGTCTTGACAGCTGCTGGCACAGTTCATTAAGACATCCACCCTTAGTGAAATAATTCTTTGTTTAAATTGTCATTTATGATGGGGAACAGTGTCCTTTCTGGAAAAGGAAAGGACTACCCTGTGCATTGTTCCCCTACCTCCACCAGGCACAGACCTGGGTCTTGCAGAATCAGAAAGATTGGGAAGCACAATAGATAGGGAGGGGAGAAGATTTCAGAAAGAAGGAACTTGGAGGAGCAGGGGAAACCTGCTGAGCAGGAGGCAAAGGGGGGTCCCAGAAGGAAGCCCACTGCAGAGGGTGCACAGTGGCCTACTGTGGATACAATCTAACTGTCCACCAACGGGAAGGTGGGTGAAGAAACACAGGAGCTTGATAGGGTGGAATGCTCTCTGGAAGCCTCTTAAAATAAATGACCTAGAGATACATGTAACAAACCTGAATTCATCTTGACAACATGAAATTGAGTCAAATCCAACAAATAAAAGCAAGGAATTAAAAAAAAAAAAAAAAACCTTTCACTTAACAGAGCTGGGTAGTACTAAATGATTGAGTATAAAACTTGGGCCAGGCACTGTGGTACATGCCTGTAATCCCAGAGGCTTGGGAGGCTGAGGCAGGAGGATCACGAGTTCAAAGCCAGCCTCAGCAAAAGTGAAGCGCTAAGCAACTCAGTGAGACCCTGTCTCTAAATAAAATACAAAAAAAAATAGGGCTGGGGATGTGGCTCAGTGGTCAAGTGCCCCTGAGTTCACTCCCAGCCAAAAAAAAGAAAGAAAGAAAGAACATTCCTGGATCCCCAGAAACCCCCTTGCACCTCCTCTCAGTTGCTTCCCTGCCTGAAGAGGCCACTCTCTAGACTCCTAACACCATCAATCCATTGGACCAGTTTTAAAATTTCAGATGAATGGAATCAAACTATATGTTTTGTTGTCTGTTTTTGGTTTTCACTCTTGACACTATGTTTGTGAGATTTGTTATATGTGGCAATGGTTTGATTATTCTTGTTGCCAGGTCCTAGCCCCTGTATGACACCCGGATCCACTGATCTATTCTACTTTTGGTGGCTATTATGAGTAGTTGGCATATACTAATAGGTGACATAGCATTTTTAGTGTATGCCTTTTGGTGAACATATTTAGGTATGCATTTCTGTTGACATATACTTAGAAGTGCAGTTCTTATGTTTTGTTAATAAAGTCTTATTCCTTAAGAATCAGAAAAAGAATATTTGAGCCAGGTGCAGGGGTGCATATCTATAATTCCAGCAATTCCAGGAGGCTGAGGCAGGAGGATCACAAGTTTGAGGCCAGACTCAGCAACTTAGTAAGACTTTGTCTCAAAATAAAAACAACAAAAAATAAACAATGGCTGGGAATGTGGCTCAATGGTAAAGTGCCCTTGGGTTCAGTACCTAAAAAACAAAACAAAAACAAAAACAAATAAACAACTTTTAGAGGCAAAAAGGTAAGATTCAAATAGTCAGATAAATGGAATGATAAGATATCTGGGCCTAGGTGTTAGGACTATGGGAATAAAAGACTGTAGATACACTTCCACCACTACCACCATCTCCTTCCAAGTGGTGTCAAGCTGGACACTAAGAAACAGTTCATCTGTTAGCCAATTTCATACCCATGACAGGGAGGCAGCTGACCCAGGAGCCAGTCCTTGATGAATTACCTTCTAGCTGTGTGACCTGAGGCAAGTTTCCTGACCTCTCTGAGTTTCAGCTGTAAAATGGGGAAGAGAGCCACCCTAGTTGGGGTTTTGAAGCTAAACAGTCTGTTCATCAAGTGCCTGGCACACGGCAGGCACTTAGTAAGTGGCAACTCATGATTCACAACTTTCTGAAGTCAGTGTTCTTCATTTTTAAGTGAGGAAATGGGCTCACAAAAGGAAAAGTAAACATTTATGGAAAACCCTTGAGGAACAGGTTACCAAGCTTGAAGCTCCACCCATGCCTTTTCATGCTATCTTCCCAGCTTCCTGAGGAGGTATTCTCCCAATTTGATAGGTGAAAGAACTGAGGCTCAGACATCATGTCACTTGCCCAGGTCATACACTAGTAAGTGAACAGAGGCTGAAGATCAACCCACCACTTCCTGGCTCTGGCCCCTGTGTTCCCAACCTGGCCTCCCTAGTAGGATCAGGCTCTGAGTCCTGGTTCCTGCCACCCCCTGAGCATACGCACCTGTCCTGAATCCTATGAAGGGACAGTTGGTTGTCTCTCTTGACTGGTCCTATCGCTCTCCACCAGGAGCAGAGGATTACTCTCAAAACTCATGAAGCCCCTGCACCAGGAAGAAGGCTCCCAACAGGATTCTAAGATTTGGAGGCATCTGTTCTGTGCCCGCCTTTGGAGAGGCTTCCACTCTCCCTAAAATGCCCAGTAGGTGAGGACAAGACAGGGCCTCCTGACTCCCTTGGGCCCTCCAGTGAGACTCCCAGGGTGCTGAGAATTGAGCTGGCCTGGAGGTCTAAACTGAAATGAGAGCCAAAGCATTTCCCAGTGACCCCACGTGAGTGGTGTGGAAGGCCGATGCAGGCATGTGGTGGGACGAGGGCTCTGGGGTATGAGAATAGCCCACTGGAAGTCACTCCATCCTCCCTACAGAAATCCTCTTTTGTATCCAAAGTCCCTAATTCTCACTTCACCCTTAGCCTTTGTTATATAAGGGATGGGAAGGGGACTCAGCTGTGCTGACACAGGACCTGCCACTACAGGCTGGGTCCAGGGTTGTTTGCACAGCATGACATCCACAGAGCTGGCTCGCCACAGAAGAAAAACTGGATGGCGCTACAAGGGCTTTGCTCTTCCCCAAACACTCTCCTGGGCGGGGAACCCTACTTAAAGGTTCCCAGGGGCATCTTCACTGTCCTTGCCAACTGGATCTGGTTAAAATCCTGTTGAATCTCTTCAGCCTGGGCAAGTGACAAGGTCTCTTTGTGCCTCAGTTTCCTCCTTTAAAAAACAAAACAGAACTATCTGCTCATAGGGCCACTGTAAAGATTCATTCAATCAATGTGCCCATCGTGTGGCATGACTCAAACATTAGCTGTCATTTGATGCCTTAATGCTAGCTTTATTGTTGCACTGGAAAGGTCACTCTGATGACCAAATAAATGGCACTGGGCTGGGGATGGAGTTCAGTGGTACATTATGTGTTTAGCATTCCTGAGGCCCCGTGTTCAATCCCCAGCACCACAATAAATAAATAAGTTAAATAAATGGCACAGAGTGTTCTCCCCCAACTTCACAACTACCTTTCAGAAAGGCTCTGGAAGGACCTGTCACCCCTGCCCAATAGGGCTTGTACAGTGTCCCTGCACAGAAAAAGGACAGCTTCCTCTCTGAGACCCCTTTCTCTCAAGCTCTATTGGAAGAGGCTTCTCCAGGAGCCTTTCTCCTCAGCAACTAGGCGTTCATTCTTGCCACAGCGCACCCTCCACAGACCATCATGTTTCTGCTCCTGGTCCACCTGCCTCAGGTGACTTGGGGCCAGGAGGCCTTCGGGAGCCATTATTGCTTTCCTGCCCTCATTCTACAGCAAGATCCTCCCTTAGTCTTGGGGACCTGGCATCACGGGGGGGGGGGTTTGCGGGTGGAGGGCACTCGTTGAAGATCCCTGAGGCCTTCTTCTCCTCTCCACTCCCTCAATACAGACGTGTGGAGAAGGAGGTGTGAAGATTTATTCGGATCCCCACGGATCTCCGAATGGGGCGTCTTCCACCCACCGGAGCCCTCCCCCCTTGGATAGTGGGCCTTTCCTCGCCCGGATGTCCCCCTCCCCACCCAAACACGCACCACGGCCACCAGTACAATCCCTCCAATCGGGGCAGAAACGGTAGGCAGAGACGCTGAGTTTTGTTTACAATCTAATTTGTCCAGATAATTGCCTCGACTTTGCTCTTCGCTGTGCCCTCGTGGATCCAGTCTTGGGCGCCTTCTTCACTGGTTCTCAGAGCACTTTACGGGAAATTCCCCTTCCGCGAGGGAGGCAGCGCGCGGCGGAGCGGCGGGGTGGGGGGTGACTGTTCACAACACCCAGAAGGAGCCTCCCCACCCCCACTCTGGTTCAAAAGCCCACCCCAGCCCCCACGCACTGGAGAGTCGGAGGGAGGCAAGGCAGGCGGGGGCCGGACGCGGGCTCTGGACTGGGGGCCCCGGCCACTCCCCGCGCCAGGCGCAGCCCGCGGGGAACCAGTGAACCGTGTGGGAGCAGGACTTGGCCGCACCTCCAGACTCCAGGGAAAGGCCGGAGTTTACAAAGCGCACCGTGGGATTGGTCCGAGGCCAGGGCGAATCTCTGGGGTCTCTCTGCCTATCGCCTTTTAAAATCTGTAGCCCCAAGTCCTCTCTCCACGTCCCCATTTCTCCTCCCCTAAAGTTTGGTCCANGGGTGGGTGGCTGGAGAGGCCACTGAGGCCCGCCCCTCCCCCAGGATTCTGGGCTCCGCCCCCTCCGGGCCTCGCCGCTGGGAATGGGGTGTTAGGGGGCGCGACCCCCCCTCCCCGAGTCAGACAAAGAATACTTCCCGGCCCGGACTTTCCTGAGCTGGGAAGGGAAGTAGTGAAGTGGGCTCCCCCATTTCCAGTCTCGGGACTCTCCAAGATAGGCCAGAGGCAGAGGGACTGGGGCGGGGGGTACTACAGTCCCACACGCCGCGTCGCCCTGGGTGAAGGGGAACTTGTCTTGCTTAGGTCGCACCTCGGAAGTTCTGAGACCAATCAACCCTCTTTCCCCCATCCCTCATTGAGCTCAGAGACAGAGCGGAAAACTTCTTGGGGACTTGAGAGCGTCTGGAAATGGCCTCTGTGATTTTTGTGCGCCTGAGCCACAGGGTGGGGGACCGATCTGGCGGATACCTCTATTCACCCGCTTTGGGGAAGCTACCACCCCACCACGTAGTGGGGTGGGGGGAAGCCCACCAGGGAAGAGGGTCCTAGAGTGACCAAGCAGGACCATGCCTCCCAGACTGAGGACTCTTATGTCCCCCGTGAACAACCCCTTTCCTTCCCCCAACACCTCTCTGACCCGCGGCCACCCCGGCGGCGCTCCAGCATCGCGCTCGGCTTCAACGCCAAACAAACTTCCTTAGGCTGCGCCAGAGCAGAGCCCTTGGCTCTAGAATGCAGGGTGCCCTGAGAGAGACCTGGGGTCTCGGTGGCCACCTGAGTAAAGGATCGTGTAATTTCGCGGGATGCGGATTCTGAGGCAGAGCCCTGACGGCGGTGGATTACCTCTCTTCCCCCAACTGGGGCGACCTCGTGAACACACCCACATCCCATCCCGACATTATAGGCTGGGAGGAAAAGGGTATGGGGCCCTGAGCTAAGAGATCGCCCCGCTCCTCCTTTTGCACCCCCGACCTCTCGTGCCAACCCCGCCTGGATATTTCCTCGCTTACTCGGCACCTGGGATTGAAGGCATCTGGAGATCATCGCATGAGAAGCACCCCAGCACTTCTGGGTCTCCCCTCTGGCAGACCGCGGCGCCCTGAGCTGGGGAGAGGGGCGGGGGACCCAGAGGCGCAAACCCCAAACTGAAGCTACAGTTCCGGAGAAAGCCCAGGAGCGTTTGGCCAATGCGGGATTTTATCTGAACTTCAGCATCTTCACCCTGCCTCAGAGCACTCGCCTGGATTTGTCCCAGACCCAAATGTTAGGTGTTGAGGGCCTCGGGGAGCGCAATTTGAGGGGCAATTGCGGTGGTTAAATCAAGGGCCCCCTTCTGTGTCCCCGAAGGAAGAGCTGCGGAATGATCTGTACGGTCGTCGGTGGCTGTGGGAGGGTCTGAGCGGTCTCACCGCCCAGCTTTCCGGACCCCAAGCTCACTTTCCGGAGAGAACCAGGGCAGATCGGCCCCTTGGCCTCCGTGCCTTGGGTCACAGGCATTTGGAGCCCCCTTCCTCTGCTCCTCCAACACAACCCGAACTGAGAGGAGCTGTCTGAAGGGGAGCCACCGGCCTCAGACAACCTTTGCTCGCCCCCGCGGAAAACCGCTGTGGGGAAGTCTAAAGCCTTTTTTTTTTTTTTTAACTTGAGAAACTTTTTTTGCCCCTTGGGGTTCTGAGGTTATTTGTCACCTGGTGGCTGCAGGGAGGGCACAAGGACTTTGTGGTGGGCACCTAGATGGCTTGCTGGCTCCCGCGGTGCCTTTAGATCTGAGTTGCTCTAAGGACAGCGCACAGGGGAGATCCCTATGTAGTGTGATTTCCACTCTAGTCAATGCAAGATGGCATGGGGAGGAGGTGGTGCTATCAGTGCCCCCTCCCCAGTCTCCCAATCTGTACTCCTGGTTCCTTAGACACTCACCGTATCCTTGGTGCTAAGGTGGGGAGACCACTGGAACCTTCTGTTCTAGCAGCCTAACCCTGGGCCCCTGGCGGGGAGTTTTCTGTTCTCCCAGGCCTGGGCAGGGTTCTCAGGAGTTCTGGAGTTGGGAAGCCCCTGAGCCCTGGGAAGGGAAAGGCCTGACACCAGAGCTGAAGAATAGCTGAGGCTGGGCTCAACTTGCAAAGAGACCTGCCCCTCTTCCTTCTACCTAGGCACCCCCACCCCCCTTTCTCTGCCTTTGGCCAGAAGCCTCCTTTCTGGCAGTTGGCAGGTAGGTCCCTTCTTGTCTGGAATGTGTGTATCCTGCTGGGCCCCTACTCCAAACACACCTCTTCCCGAGGGGAGGGAAGCAGGACAACTTGGGGGGGGGGGGTTCTTTTATCCAGTAATTCCCCAGTATTTGCTGTGCCCCTACTCTGTTTGGGTAGGTCCCAGGCTGGGTATTGGGGTACCTACGTGATAAAGGCTGGGGTCTGCTCTCTGGACCTCACAGTGTTGGGACAGGAGATTCTGATAGATGGGAGCAGTGGGTGTTTCAGAGAAGGGGTTTGAGATGTGAGGGGAGGGAAGGGACAGGGGCGGGACATCTCCAGAAGCCTTCCCTGCTCCACAGCTGCCCTCTCCTCCCTACATCTTAACCCTTAGCCTTCCCACTAAGAGCTGGGACTTGGCGGTTTCCTGTCACTACCGCTGGGGCAGTACAACCCCTACACCCTCCTCCCAAGCAGGTGCAATGTCTTTACCTTTCCTATAGATAGAACTATGTGAAATAATTATTTCTTTCCAAAAAAAAAAAAAAAAAAAGGGTTTTTCCCAGTTTCCCTTCCCTGGATCTTGCCCCATCCCAGTTGCCCAGGCCAAGGCAGCCTCAGGACTATTTTGGTCAGGACTCTGGGCTCCATGGGCTGGGATGACTTCCTCAGACTTAGTTCCAGAACTCTGGAACCCAGAGCAAGGAACACGGGCCTCCCCAGGGCAGAACATGTGTCAGAGTGGAACTTGGCAATAGAGATGGGACTCTGGGGAACTTAATTAAGCTCCTCGAACCTCAATTTTCTTAGGTTGTAAAGTAGGTCAGTAATACCCAATGTAGAGAGTCAGCTTGGGAGTTGAATGAGAGGTAAAGTTCCTAGCATGGTGCCTGGTGCCTGGTAGTGCCAATCCGGGGATGGATTTTAAAAATTGTTAGTTTACCAGCACTGCCAGGCCACTTATTGGACTGAATACTGGAAACACTGGAGTATTAAAATTCATTTTATATGCTGGAAAAAGAAGCCCAGAGAGAAGAGACAACTTGACTGAGGTTACACAGCTACTTAGTAGCAGAGCTGAGACCAAGTGTGGGGCCCCTGACCCTAGTATAAACCAGCACGGCTTGAGCCTCTGCTATGGGGAAGGGATGGAGGGGCGGTCACTCCCCCTGCCTCCTCCCCTCCTCCACAAGCTAGTCTTGGTCTCCTCTCTTCCCTCTAGTATGAAGGCTGTACCTTCACTCCCTGTCTTCCCTTTAGAGGAGGACTTGGGTATAGAATCTGATGCCCCCCACCCTAGCACCTTGGAATGTCTCCCAGGTACTACTAAGATGCTCAGGATAAAAGTATAAATGAAAATTTCCCAGAACATGAAGGAGGAAAAAAATGATCAGTACCCTCTCTCTAAAAAGGGAGATTTCTCGTATTTGGAAACCATACCTCTCACATCCTTATAGAAGACATTTGGCAGCAAGTTTCAGACCAATTTGGGACCTAGTGCTGAAGGGATCACCTTTAAGAGGCAAAAAGAAACATCCCCTGAGCCTGAAGTTGGCTTTCTTCAGTTTTGCCTTCTGGGATTTTCCATGGAAATGCACACTTGCACTCACTGCTGGTTCTGCCCAAACGGGATCACAGTAGGAACCCTCTTTCTTCTGTCCTCCAAAATTTATGTCTGCACTTTGTGGCTGTGGCTGTGGCTGCAGTGGTCTTGTTAGATGCTGCTCCTGGGCTCAGGCATGCTGACTGGGAAGCAGGAGCTTCTGCACAAAAGGTACAGTCTGCCTAGGGCTACAAGTTGAGGGGCCATGGAGTCACTCTGGTGCGTGGTCAGAGCTGGCAGGGCCTAGCCAGAGCCCTCCCTTGCCTTGATCCCTGCTTCCAGGGCTGCCCCCACCAACCCAGGCCAGGGTCTTTTTGTTTTTCTCAGCGCTTCCCTTCCATTGAAGCCCCTGCATCTTTCTTTTTTCCTGCCAATCCCAGCTGTTCGGCCCACCTCCTGGGCCTCTTCCTTTGCGCCCTGAGGCCCCAGGGTGGGTGGGGTCTATTGATGGTGCAAGATAGAGGTAAATGTTGTTTCCTTTCCCACCCTAAATTGGTTCTGCTGGCATCTCACCTGGGCTTCCATGTGAATGGAGGTGGGGTCGAGAGGGTTTTTCCAGACACTAAAGACTTATGTAAAGACCCTCTTGGCATTTCTCCAAGGTAGGCAGGGCTGGTAGGCGTGGAAGTGACCTAGAATTCTGACTGGCAGGAAAGGAGAGGGCAAAATGATGACCACTTGAGGGCAGGGCAGCTCAGGGAAGAGAGACAAGACTCTCGACTCCACTGTACAGATAGTGTGGAGTGCCTACTAAGTGCAAGGACAGAGAAGAGGTAAAGTAAGAGGAGGCTCGCTTGTAACTTGTAAAAATCCGAATGGAGCAAGTGTGGGAGTGTGGATCTTTTGCATGGGTCCTGACCACAGAAGGCAGGCCTGGGTCCTGACAGGACACATGTACCAGTGGCACAGACCTTGGAAGAGCCCCACAGTAGGAGGGGAAAGTTGGGGGGGGGGCAGGTATGGGGGTTTTGTTTTTTGTTTTCCTCCCTGGGGCAGGTCTGAGCAGGATCCCTGGGATTTGATTTCTGGCTTTCCATTCATTTCTGGAAGCCCACATTTCAAGGAGCCCCAGAACTAAAGAATTTGCTCCAAAAGTGGGCTGCAGTGGACTTCCTCCTTGCCTTCAGGTGTTCCTTGGGCAGATTCTTGTCTGCATCCTGGAAGAAAAAGGTGCTGCTGGGGAGAATTTTGGAGGGAGATGGAACATCAAGATTTGTGGGAAACCCAGGAGGGGTCACTTGGGGAGCAAACCTCCAAGGCTCTCCAGGCTTCCCCATCTCTAGATGGGAACAGGAGGCACTCCAAAGGTCAGGGGTGTGTTGAAGTGCTGCAGCCCACTGGGAGAAGCCCTCCTTCAGAGAAGCCTGGGGGGTTCCCCAGCAAGCCAGGGCTGCCTGCTCTTCTTCCCAGCTGAGGCACTACTTCAGGTTAGCCCTCCGGGAGCACTGCTCTGAGCTCTGGACACTCTTAGAGGTGTTGAGATCTGAGCTGAGCTATGTTTTTGGCCCTTGCTGAATGCTGATAAAATGACTGGCACACGGGCTGGCTGGGACCAGGGCCTGGGGGTCCGCAGGGGTCTTGCACAGCGTGGACTATGTTTTTCAGCTGCAGGGAGTGCCACCCATAGTTCTGTGCTACATGCCTGAGTTCAGGAATGACTTGATGGGTCTGGGTTCTAAACGGGATCCAGACTTGCACACATATACCATAGGAACCCAGTAAGGCACTGCTACCAAGATCCGACCTCGCTCTCTGGCCTTAGGCACACCTTGTCTTCCCAGTGGGCCCCAGATTTGTACTATACAATTGGTGAGGGACACCCGCAGCCCCCTCTGCCTGGCCTCAGCTTGCCAAAGCTGGGCACCCTCTTTGTTCTGACAGCGACAGGAACCCACTGCCTCCCAGGTCTTTTCCAAAGGGGTGACATGTGGAGCTCAGGGCAGGGAACCCTATGACCCATGGAAGTCTCCTCCTCGCCAATTAGGCAGCTGAGCCTGATTAAAAGGGGTGCGGCCCGCCCCCTCCTGCCTGATCCCCATCTACGAGATTTCCCCTTCATCAGAATCTCACATCCTCCAGAAATTAATTTGATGCCTCTTGTTATCAATTAATTGAATCTCCTTGGGAGAGAGAGCTGTGCTAGGCGGGCTGCAGCTTGGCCCTTGTGTGCTGCCATCCCCCCTCCCCCTCACACCAGGACAGCCTTCCCCTCCCCCATTTCCCTTTTTCTGCTTTGCTTTTAATTTCACTTACTTTCTAAAAGAAAATTGCTTTAGACCCCTTTGCTCAATTTGGCCTGTGTGGCTACCTGTGGGCTGAGTACTGTTTGGGATTCACTCTTTTTGAGGTGGGAGCATGGGGACTTCCTTTCCTCTGGTCCCTGTTTGATCTCTCCTTAAATAAACAAAATCTCACCCTTTGGGAATTTGGCCCTGGCCCTGACCCTGAGTGCTCCAGGGGCTACTGGTGATGAACTTGGAGTGGGGGACTGGGGGAGGGAAGGCTGGGGACAGCCTGTACTCTAGCTGGGGAGAGAGGGACAGAGAAAGAACCAGTTAGGGACCCTCCAATCCTTTGCCAGGGCTGGTCCATTAAATGTAGGGCAGAGGAGAGAGGTGTGGTACTTCCTAGCTTCCCAATAGCCAGGCGCCTGCAGTAACTAGCCCTCAGCATTCTTAAGGACACTTGGAAGCCCTGGCTCTGCTCTTTGCATGGAAGACCGAGTAAGAAGTTTCTAGAAAGTATCCCCATTAGGAAATCTGGGAGGGGTTTGTAGTGCGTAGAACTAGGTGTTCACCAGACTGACAAGAAACTGTGCTTTGCAGTTAGTTTCACAGCCCTCCTTGTTCTAATCCTCACCATCCCTGAGAGATTCACCAGATCTTGAGAATTCCTGTTCTCATTTGATAGGTGAAGGATCTAGGCCCAGAGAGGGGATGTGACTTACATAAGGTCACACAGTTAACTGGGACCTTCTCTTGGGAATGCTGGCCTGAAGGACTGTGGTCACAAATTGAATAACTTCACCTCTGCTGAGGTTTTCTGATGCCCAACACAGCTCAATGCTGTAGTAAATTTCCGTAGGTATCCCTACTGGGGCTTCTTTTGCACAACCCAAACCCAAACACAGCCAACACTGAGCCCATATTTCTGTGTGGGTAAGGAGGGACTGGGAATGAGTGAAAGCTGCTTCTCACCTGCCCTGCTGGTGACCCGCCTAGCCCCAGAGGGCATTTTGGTTAGCAACTTTGACAAGGGGACTTGCCAGTCTCAATATTATTCAAGGAAAATCTAGGAGGGGAGAGTCCAAAAGACTCTTTACAGCAAGGGCTTAGAGAAGACCAATAAGGACCCAAACCTAATTTCCACACTGCTGCTTACAAACTAATGGTGGTAGCTGGGCGTGGTGATGCATCCCTGAAATCCAGGCAGCTCAGGAGGCTGAAGCAGGAGGATTGGGAGTTCAAAGCCAGCTTCAACAACTTAGGTGGGCCCTAAGCAACTGAGGGAGACCCTGTCTCTCAATAAAAAAAAAAGAAAAAAAAAATATATATATATATATATATAAAAGAAGGCTGGGCTGTAGCTCAGTGGCAGAGCGCTTGCCTAGCATGTATGAGGCACTGGATTCAATCCTTAGCACTGCATAAAAAAATAAATAAAACAAAGGCACACTGTCCATTTATAACTATAAAAAATTTTAAATTATAAAAATGATATAAAAAAAGTTTTGGGGACATGGCTTAATGGTTGAGTGCCCCTGGGTTCTATCCCTGGTACTAAAAATAAATAAATAAATAAACCCAAAACAAAAACAAACAAAAACCCCCAAAACTAAAACTGATGGTGGTGGATAATTCTTTTTCCTTACTTTATACCACAGAGGTAATTATAAGGTCTTGTGTCTCTAGGGGCCTGTTCTAAGCTGAAACCAGTGCACCCCTGGCAGGTGAGCCCCTCTGTGAAGGTTATCTGTCCCCCATACTTAATTTCTTATGTGTTGTTGGGAGGAATAGTCCCCCTTTGGAACCCATCTTGACACAGAGAGAAGTGGAAGGACGCTGCTGAAGCTTTGCATATTCAAATGTGGTTGTGCTTTGGATACCCGTGAATTGATGCCCAAGATTTCTGTGAATGCCATGCCTAGAAATCATCTAGGGAGATGAAGAGGGGCCAGGGCGTGCCAGGGGCAAGGCTAGACAGCAGCCAGAGGCTAAGCAAGGGCCAGACCCAGTGGTCTGTTGCAAGCCCACTGAAGCCCCTCCTATGCCCATAGGAGGCCCTGGTGTCAAAGGCCACTACCAGAACCAGGCTCCAGGTGGCCATTCAGGCCCTGAGTGGGTTGCCCCTACTCCTTAACCAGCAGGCCCCCCACGTAAGACGTCACTATTTAATTAGCCGTCTCTGATTAACCAAACTTGGCATTCGGCTCCTCTTGCCCTCATCTTTCCCAGCTCCGAATCAATGGCTTTGATATGCTAATTAGGGAGTAATTTAATTTCAAAAGGCCGCAATTAACAAGGGTGTTGTGGACATGCTGTAGTTAAGCGGAGTAATCTAATTTGCATTAGTAACAAGCAGGGACTAATTAGAAGCTTAATTAGACACTTAGATGGCTCTTATGTTTACTTTCTTAATGAGATGGAGTGGGATCTTTGGTTCTCCCTCTTTTTCATTGTTAATTCTTCCTTTTGGTCACGGTGGTAGGAGGGAGAGCTGAGCCTGGCCTCTTTGCCAGGGCCTGGTGGGAACGTTTCAGGGATGGAGCCAGTAAAAGGTAAATTGGTAGGAGAGGTGGTGAGGAGAGGTTCAGAATCCCCAGAAATGCCAGAGCGACTGCGCTCTGGGCCTTGCCGGCTCTGAGGTGGGATGCAGGGAAGAGTCCTGGTCCTTGACTCAGCCACGTAGCAGCCAGGTGACCTTGTCAAGTCACTTGGCATCTTTGAAGAGTGGTTCCTTCCTCTGTCAAAGTGAGCAGAGGATTGTGTGGGAGGGAGAAGGGACAGAGTACAGGGAAGGGCTTTCAGGGACTCTGAGTGCAGTGGGTGTTATTAAGAATAAGACACAAGGCCTGGGGATGTGGCTCAGGGGTAGAGCACTTGCCGAGCACGTGTGAGGCCCTGGGTTCCATCTCCAATGCTGCCCAGCCCCTCCCCTCCCAATCACAAATTGTGCTCTGAGCCTGCTCTTGCCTTATGATAGCCCAGAAGTCACCTCCTCCAGGAAGCTGTTAGCAAGACCCTAAGCACCCCACTCCATCCAGGTTCTCATCACCCCCAGTGCATAACCTTTGTAAGATTGTATGTATGTGTTGTATAGAGCAGAGCTTCTCAACCCTACACTTGAAATTTAGAATACTTGAAAAAGCTTTGTGGGATACTCAAGCCTGAGTCCTTCTCCCCAGGGAGCAATTTAACTGACCTATAGTGGGACCTAAGAATGGTTTCTTTCTAAGGCTCCCTAGGTGATTCTGCTGCATTAGAAGGTCTGCTTACCTGCCCCTTTGTTTGCCTCTGTCTCCTCCTTCCACCAATATGTAAGTCCCCCAGAAGCATGTCTTATTCACCTCCATTTACAAAGACCATAGTGACTGCTGCGCCCCACATCAGTTACAGGTGAAGACCCTGCCCAGCTGTGAACCCGGGGAGCTCACACAGGCTCCTCGGGGTCTGTAGTGTTTGATTTTGAACGCCTTATGCAGATCTGAGAATCTCTGGGGAGGAACTGAGGAGAATAGCGGGAAAACCACCAAAAAGTTGAGGGTTTGTGAGTCTTCTGAGATAATGGTCTCATTGCCACTGGATGGTAAAATTAGTACAAATTTTATGGCTATCAAGGATATCAAGAAAAGATATGCCAAAATATACCCTACTGTCATGTATAACTAAAAACAACAGCAAAAGAATAACCTAGAGAGAAATCGAGGACCTTAAAAATAGAGGCTGGAGTTGTGGCTCAGTGGTAGGGCACTTGCCTGGCACACGTGAGGCACTGAATTTGATCCTCAGCACTGAAAAAAAAATAAATAAAATAAAGGTATCGTGTCCATCTACAACTTAAAAAAAATTAAAATTAAAAAAAAAAACTTTAAAAATATGTAGCCGATAGGGCTGGAGTTATAGCTCAGTGATAGAGCACTTACCTAGCAATGTGTAAGGCACTGGGTTCTATCCTCAGCACCACATAAAAATAAAAGAATTGTGTCCATATACAACTTAAAAAATATTTTTTAAAAATATGTAGCCGGGCACGGTGGCGCATGCCTATAGTCCCAGAGGCTCGAGAGTCTGAAGCAGGGGGATCACTAGTTCAAAGCCAGCTTCAGTAACTTAGCAAGGCCCTAAGCAACTCAGTGAGACCTTGTCTCTAAACAAAACATTAAAAAGGGCTGGGGATGTGGCTCAGGGGTTAAGTACCCCTGGATTCAATCTCTTATGCCAAAAAAAAAAAAAAGGTAACAGCCTAGATATCAAACTCTAGGGGATTGGCTACATAAATTCTGGAACATGCAACCACTCAAGCAACTATGTGACCATTAAAAACTGTTGCTTAAAATATTTTATGTCATGTGGAAATGCTTATGATAGTAAGTGGTGAGTGGAAAAATAGGAAAATTCAGACCAGGTACCGATTACCCAATTTCACTTTTAAGCATTTGTATTCCAAAAGAGAGTGAAAGTGGATTGACTGGAAGGGTCACCCCCCAAGGCCAGTTCTCTGAGTGGTAGAGTACTCTTCTTTTTTTTTTTTTTTCCTTTTACCTGCCTACCTGCCCCACTCCACACACATCAGAAGTCCCACCAAGATGTCTTTTTTAAGATTGGAAAATAACGTTATTTGAGACTTGGAGAGAACCTGGAGCAGGAAGCACAGGACACCTTCCAAATTAAAGGCTGTGTTGCTGTGTTTTAGACTAGCATCTCCTTGCCCTACCACTTGTACTAAGCCCCTCCAGCTCTGAAGTTTTGTGCCAAGAATTGGCCTTGAATGCTCCCTAGAGTTGGGGTGGGTAGTTTCCAGACCCAGCACTCAGGTTCCAGTGTGGGGGAGGGGAGCAGAGGATGCCAGCCTCTGACTCACATAGTAGTCTCAGAGGGAGGGCAGGGGCTTGGAGAGGGGTTGTTGTTTGGTTTTGGTACTGGGGCTTTAACCTAGGGCCTCTCACATTCTAGACAAGTGCTGTACCACAGAGCTAAGTTCCTGCCCCAAGAGGAGTTGAGATTGTTTTGGAACTCAGTGCCATGTGCTGAGTAGAAAGACTGCTAGCATGATCAGCCACATAGTGCTGGAGGGTTTTGCAGTGCATCACCCAGTTCTGGTTTTAGGACCCATTTTAGAGCTATAGTCCCCCTACTCTACATGGAGGGGATCAACCCAGAGCCTTGCACAATGCTAGGCAGGGCTCTACCACTAAGCTATGTTCCCCAGCCCCATGTGGACAATCTAACCCGTAGGTCCTGCCTTGCTTTTTTGTAGTGCTGATCCAAGGACTGGGGTGAATTAAAAAAAAAAAAAAATATATATATATATATATTTAGTAGTAGTTGGACACAAAACCTTTATTTTATTTTTATGTGGTGCTCAGGATCGAACCCAGGGCCTTGCACATGCTAGACAAGCGCTGAGCCACAACTCCAGCCCCTGGGGTGAATTTTTAAACCCCAGCCCACTCAGAGTTGTGTTGCAACAGGAATTTTGGGCCCCATAACTAAGTAACTACCCTTGTCTGATTGTCTTCTTCATGCAGTGTGTCTTACCTGATACCACAGCATTCCTGGAGGGAAATTTTCTTGGTATTAGTCCCATATAAAACAGACAGACTGGTAACTTCATTGCTTAATGTCACTAAGGTAATCAGAGGTCAGAGTTAGCAGGTAGGATGGCAAATGAGTGGTTGGCTGTGTGTGAGGCCAAGGCCCACAGTGGCTGCTACAGGAGAGCCCTCCTCCCACCTGGCCACCTGAAGCCAGTGGGAGGTCAGAGCTGCATGCGGGAGGGCTTCCCTGGGCCTTCCTATTGAGAGGCATCCTTCAGTTACTTGTAGGGCCAGTACTTCTGGCTCTGAAAAGCCCTGTGCTTT
This sequence comes from Marmota marmota marmota, assembly GCF_001458135.2. Lineage (NCBI taxonomy): Eukaryota > Metazoa > Chordata > Mammalia > Rodentia > Sciuridae > Marmota > Marmota marmota. The sequence continues at coordinate 9,253,339 of NW_025999982.1, forward strand.
ATGTTCTCTGACATAAGGAAGATCTGATAGTATAGTTTAAAAAAAAAAAAAAAAGGCTAGAAAAGAAAGGAAAAATAAGGTGTCCCTCAGGGTCTTTCTATGAGGTACCCACATGTCTGTCTTTATATATCATCTACAAATTTCAGAGACTGTTAGTCATTTCAAAGACTGTTAGTTCTGGAAAAGTCTGAAACTGGTGACCTTTTTTTTTTAAAAAAAAAATAAAGGCCTTTGCACTAGGCAGGGTTGGTGGCACACACCTATAATCACAGCAATTTTGGAGGCTGAGGCAGGAGGACCACATGTGCAAGACCAGCCTCAGCAATTTAGGGAGATCCTTTCTCAAAGATTAAAAAATAAAAAGGGCTGGAGAAGTTACACAGTGGTAAAACACCTCTGAGTTCAATCCCCTGTAACAAAACAAAACAAAGCTAAAAAACCTGTATGTGCTGTTTCCCCTTCATCCAGTGTACACGGTGCCTGGCCAATGCCTACTTATTCTTCCTACCTAATCGTAAATGCTATTTCCTCAAAAGAGAAGGCCCTTTCCTTCCCTGCACTCATACTGGACAGAATGTATTTTATTCAAGCTTAGTTAATTTTTGTATCCTTATTTATTGTTTGCCTCCCATTATGGGAACATAAGCTTGACAAGATCAGGGCCAGTGTCCTGTTCTGCTCCTGGAGAACACTGTGTGTGTTTAAATACTTGTTGAACCAATGAATGAATAAAGGGTCATTGCTAGGGGAGTACACTCCCAAAGAAACCACTGAGGGAGAGACTCCTAGTGGCTAAACTTTAAAAAAGATTTACCTGGGAAAAGGCAAGGGGTGGGTCCCCCATTATTACCTTCTACCCTTGCTGATTCTTTTACACATGGCTCTTAAAGCATCTAGGACACTCCTGCAGTTGCTTATTCAGTGGGGACCACGCTTGAGTTTCCTGAAGGTAGATCTCTGGGGCTTAGTTTAATCTGGCCCTAAATACACATGAATGAATGGCCTTGGGAGATCCATCCCTAATTTTGGTCATCAGGAACATCATAACTAGAGCCAGGGTTCATCAGTGGAGACCTGCTGCCTCAGACAGCAGCTCTAAGCATCCTCTGGGAACTTTTTAGAAATACAAATTCTCAGCCCCACTCCAGGCCTATTGAATTAGAAATTCTGCGTTAGTGAGCAAGGTTGGGGGGAGCAGCTCTCCAAGGTGATTCTGTGACTACAATTTGGGATCCATTATTCTCCCCTCCTTTTACTCTGTTATATCTTAAATTTATCTGCCTTTTATTTATTGCAATATGCTTATTCCTAGTACTTGGAATTATAAGTTATAAACAGCCATCTCTAGCCGGGCACGGTGGCAATGGTGCACTCTGGTAGTCCTAGTGGCTCCGGAGGTTAAGGCAGGAGGATCACGAGTTCAAAGCCAGCCTCAGCAAAAGTGAGGTGCTGAGCAACTCAGTGAGACCCAATCCCTAAATAAAATACAAATTAGGGCTGGGGATGTAGCTCAGTGGTTGAGTGCCCCTGGGTTCAATCCATAGTACCAAATAAATAAATAAATAGCTATCTCTAGTCTAGTTATTCCCATTATACAGAAGAAAGTGGAGAATTAACTTACCCAAGTCACTCAGCAAGTTGGTGATAAGGCTTGGGCTAGATGCCGGTTTCCCTACTTCTAGTGTCAGGCTACCAGCGGAGGACAAATTCTGCTCTCTCCTGGGCTAGATTATAGGTTTCCATAGGGCTGGAAACTGGCTTCTTATTCTTATTCTAGCAATGACCCAACTCCAGCTACCACCTTGGCTCTGTGGACAGGTGAGCTATGGTCACACCCGCAACGGTGTGTTTCCTTAAGAGCTGGGGATGCGTTCCTTCTCCAGCTGCTCGCGTGCACGTCTGTGCCCAGTGGACGCGCCCCCCGGGAGAGCGCTGGGGGCTGCCCCGCCACTCCCTCCCTCTTGGGTAAACCCCGGGCATCCATCACTCTGTTAATTGCGCTAATTAGAGATCGCGGAGGTGTTAATTGGAAAACCCTGGTATTGTGCCTGTTTGGGGAAGAAAACGTCAATAAAAATTAATTGATGAGTTGGCGGCGCAGGTTCGCGGCAAGGCGCAGGGTGTCGTGGCAAATGTTACGGCTCAGATTAAATGATTGTTAATTAAAAAGCTACGGTAATTAATATTCCCTATGCCATATGGACCCGCGAAAAGGCACAAAAGGTTTCTCCACGTGTGGGGCTCCCCAGTCTTTCTTCCTCTCCCCCTCCAAGCACCCCAGGCCTTGGGTGCCCGCTTTAGTCTCAGGTAGGTGGATCTCGTCACTTCCGGCCAGGGAGGGGACGGGGTGGACCTGGAGAGTTCAAAGGCCAGCCTTGGTCCTTAGAAGAGCCCCAGCATCAGGGGAAGTGGGAGCCCCCGACAGCCACAGAGCCCCCCCAGAGCGGAAGAGGCGGCTGCGGCTTTGACCCAGCTTCCTTCCTTCCCACAGCGTCTGCTGACGCCCGGGACCCATATAATCTCAAGCATGCCCCGGCTCCCCCAAAGAGAACCCTGAGAGAGGAGAGACTAGGACCTGCCCATGTGTCGTATCAGAATCCTAGATGGAAGTCCTAGACCACCCCCAAACTACTTGGCCTCCATTGCCCCCATCATATGGTGGGAGAGGGGTCTGGGAAGTGTTGGGTGAGGATGAGAGCCCCAGTTTTAGTCAATCCTAAAAAGATCTCTGATCCCCCTTCTTGTATGGAGGGAGAAAGCAGCCCAGTGACTGGGCAAGAGGCCGTGACTCTAATAAGGTCCCACAGTTGGGCCTTGAAAACAGGTGGTCCAATTCTCAGAGCTTCTGCCCTTTCCTGCAGGTGTTCAGCTGCTCCTGGCTGGGAAAGGGGTGATGAGGAGGAGTGTTGTGGGAGGGTAGGGGTGTATGGAGGCTGGAGGTGGGACTGTAGGGAGGAGGTGCTCTTGGAATGTTCATCTCCAGTCCCAGAGCTGGCAGCTCAGGTCTACACTGGGTGGGGTCCTTTGGCAAAGGGATTCCAGCAGTGAGTCCTCAGTGGCTCCCAGCAGCCACTGAAATACTGTGGCTTCATGTCCACATGCTGGACCAGGAGGTTTTGCTACTGGAGTTTCCAAGTCAGAAGAAAACTTCTCTACATGGAGGGGTGTATTGAAGGTGAGACCCCGAGAAAAGGCAAAAGACTCACAGCTGACTGTGGCTGAGCCAGGTTCTTAACACAAGGCCCCTGCTAGAGTCCAGGCTCTCATGGGCACTGACTGTCTTCCCCACTCCCTTGTAGTTACAGGGCATTGATACCAAGGGCTGCCCCCAGCACCCATCCCTAACTGCCTGGGCCCCAGGCACCCAGCATCTGCTCACCCACAGTGCAGGAAACCCCCTGGTCCTATTGCAACACCCTGTGGAGAGGCAGAGGGATGAAGGAAGCTGCTGGTGTGCTCAACCTTGGAGGGCAAGTGTCCCAGGGAACAGGTGAGGATTCTCAGGCGGCCTGGGAGTGCCTGCCATGCAGGTTTGGGGGGGCGGGTGTTAGTGGGTGGGTGGGAGCATGGAAGGAGGTATAGGGCTGTGTGTCAGCAGGGCGAAGGCCCCTGGAGGGGGCAGAGCTTGCCACATGGGAATTAATGCCATTCATACACCCTGCGGAAATGACTTTTCAAATGCATATAATCTCAAGCATGCAAATGAGAGGCTTGCTTCACCCTGTTTAATATGAATGATCGGCCCTTGAATAGCTATTATTACACGCCACATTGCAGCAATTATGTTGTTCAGTGGGTGTCGCTCTATATCCCCCCCCATGAAAAGACAGGAAAGAAAGGGATACTTCTTTTTTTTTCTTCCTTTTTTCTAAACTTGCTGTCTGATCTACAACTTTATGGTGCTCTTAAATGTTGGAAGGGGACACTCTCCCTTACCCCAGGGAAGTAACTGCCAGATTCTCTTTGCTTTATCCTGTGTGCACACACATCCCTGAGGCTCTGGTCTTTGTCCCCTGGGGCCCAGGAGTTCTCAGATCTCAGAGCAGCCAGACTTGGATTCAGGGCAGGCAGCTGCTCTCCACCCCCAGCAAGGCCAGGGCTGGGGGAGTGGGAGATGGAGAGCAGAGTAGGCCCCTGCTGTCTTCCCTTCCCCCTCTTTGAGCTGAGGCCTGGCTTGAGTGTGGGGGAAGTTGCTTCTGTAGGCTACTAGGGTGGGTGGTTTCAGGGGAGGGGACTGGCGCCCTGTGCTGTGGTGGGTGGAGGATGGCGTCCACCCCATCCATCATTTGGCAGCCACTAGCCCTCAGGCTGACACGGCCATTAAGGCTTGAGACCTAGTGCTTAATCTCTTCCAAACCATCACCCCCATCCTTGCCTTCACCCCTGGCCCAGACCCTCTCAGAACCCAGGGGTGGGAGTGGAAGCTAGGGGTTGGGAAGTAAGTCCTTGGGAACATACAGAAAAATTCAAACATGGGCACTCTAGTAGCATGGGGGTGGACAAGAGAGGCCACACAGACCATTGGGAAAGGGACACAGGGAACAGTGGTATGCCTCCCCATGGACCCTCGATCCGCTTTCTGTTCTCTTGTCCTCTCCCAGTCCACACTCCTCCCCTCTCTGCTCCTAGCAGGATAAAAAGAGCAAGTGGTCCATTGGAGTGAGAGAAGGTTCTTCCCTGGAAGAAAGGCAAGAATTTAGGGGTAAGAAGGGAAGCTCTTGAAATCAGCCACCTTGGCGGAGGAACTAGGAAAGTATTCTCTCCTCTTCCTACAGTTTCTTACCAGTTACCTGCGAGACCCTCACCCTCCCGTTGGGTCCAGGAGACCATGTGGTTATGGGCATTGGCCTGGGCCAACAGGGGTCAAGAGAAGGAAGAACATTGGCTGGCTTCCATGGACTTTGCTGGATGCTCATGTGGCTTTTACCCCTTAACTCTGTGATTTGGGCCAAGTCATTGACCTCTCTGAACCTGGGTCTTTGCTTTTTACAGTTAGGGTAGGTGGAGAAGGGGTTGGTCCATAAAGGATGCTTCCTCTACCAGGTGCATTGGTAGAGGAAGGAAATAAAACACTGGTTTATTTACTCCCCAAAGAACTGTAGGAGGCCGGGATTAAATACTTTAACAGACAAGGAAACTGAGATTTAGGGAGTTTGAGATGCATTAATAATCTGTGGTGGATGCCATCCATGTTCTGTTTGACTGAAATCCATGTTCCTCTCAAGGTGCTATGGCTTTAGGGGGAGTATTGGGAATTAGAGGACAGTTTTGCACACTAATGTTCCCCATCTTCATTGCAGTCTGTGTATGAGCCCATGGGACGTTGGAACCTCCATGACTCCTGGAAGGGAGCTCAGGCCTCTTCCTTCTCACTACCTTTGATTATCCCAGTCCTATCTTCTTTTTCTGGGGTAGGAGGAGTTTCAGCTACTTCTTAAAAGCCTTGTCTGATCAGGGAATCAGATTCTTTGTTTTGTGTGAGGCACTTAACTCTCTGAACCCTCAGTTTCTTATTTATTTATTTGGGACAAGGGATCAAACCCATAGCCTCATGCACTTTAAGCATGTAATCTACCACAGAGCTACCCCCCCCCCCATTTCTGTGGGGTGTTGATTGTGGAACCCAGAGCCTCAATCATGCTAAGTGTTCTATCCCTGAGCTACAGACCTAGCATCATATTTTCCATCTGTAAATTAGTGTGATAATAACTATCTCCTGCAGTTTTCTGTTTGTTTGTTTTGGAGGTGCTGGGGATCTAATATAGAGCCTCCTGCGTGCTAGGCAAGTGCTCCACCGCTGAACTGCCCCCCCCCCCCAGCCCTCTGCAGTTCTCTCAAGGAGGAATCATGGGCTGTAGTTAGTTTTGAGTGTCTACTTGGGGCTCTGTGCTGGGCTGAGGGACTTAGAATAGGAGATGGAATGAGAACCCAGGGCTTCTTTCACTGCAGACTCCTGCATTTGTTGAGTGCCTGCCTCCTTGGAGGGGCTGGGTGGATGGAAGCCATCTTTACTGTAAAACAAAAAATATTGATTAGGACCTCAGTGTGCTGGGGAGGCAGGTCCTGCCCTGAGGGAACTTCCTCTCTAGAGGGGAACTAACACCAAGTCCTCTACAGGTGTGGGGGCGGGGATACCAATGGGGTCCCAGCGAACGAATAGCTCGCCTGCCTTTTGTTGTGGGAACACCCTTTCCAGCTAGACCCCCAACTCTTGCCCCACCCTTTCCTGACCTGAAGGGAGAGGCCAGAGCTGGTTTAAGGCCCCGAGGGGCGTGGCAAGGCGTTGTCTCCCCTCCCCTCCCTGCGGGAGGTGCCTGGGAAGTGTGGGAATGTGAGGAAGGGGAGCAAATGGAGGCCTCAGCTTGTCTGGATCTGTCCCTTACCTAGGCCTAAGGGAGGGGTAGCACCAGAAGGGCCACACCTGCAGGAGAGGGTCCCAGGGGTGGCCTTTGGGGAAGTTGAGGATGGAAGTTCAGAACCTGAGGGCACCCAGGCCCAGGGTGAGGGGAAATGGGGGGTTCTGTGAGGATGGCGATTGTATTGGGGGCATTTTGGTGGCCGCCCTGGGTAGGACCCGCCCTGCCCGTCTAGCCTGGAGCCTCAGCCCCTCCCCCGTGTCTCTCCTCCTTCAGGTCCTGCTAGAGCGACATGATGGTGGAATCCGCCTCAGAGACAATCAGGTCGGCTCCGTCTGGTCAGAACGGCGTGGGCAGCCTCTCTGGGCAGGCCGATGGCGGCGGGGCCGGGGCCGCAGGCACCGCTGCAGGCGGAGCGGGTAGGGACGCCGCGGCCGGCGGCGCTGACAGCAATGGCGAGATGAGCCCTGCGGAGCTTCTGCACTTCCAGCAGCAACAGGTAGGAGCCCGCGCCCCTCCCCGAGGTCTCTCCCACTCCCTGAGGGCCACTGGGCTGCTGCGCCCACCAGTCAACCTCATTTTAACATTCTTGAGAAGGTACACCTCCAGGGACTCCTGCGCCTCTCCCTCTGGTGGCCACTGTAAGCCTTGGGGAGCCAGCCATCCCCAGGGAAAGAGAGAAGTGGTATTGGAGCCTGAGTCTAAAGAGCTTGGAACAGTCCCAGGAATGACATAAGGACAGACAGACGCTGGGCAGTAGGCTTCGGAGTCTGTTTTGAGTGGGTGGTTGCCTCACTCTCTGCTTGCGCCTGCGCATTCCTGGCAAACTGGCTAAATTAGCAGGGTTGTGTGTGTGTATCTGGGCGGGGGGTGCTGTGCACACAGGGGTATCTTCACTTTATTTGTATTATAAAACATTCCCCGCCTCCAAGTCTGCCTGGATCTCTGATCCAAGCTGTGAAGAGATTAAACTTTGAGGCACCAGGGGCCAAAGCCACCAAGAAGAGGCCAAGAGAGGGAGGCAAAGGCAGGCCTCTATTTTTAGGGCTCAGACTGGCAACCCTCTGTGTGCCCCTTTCCTCTTCTGTGACCATTTTCCTACCTTTAAGTGCAGGGTTCAGGAGTTCAAGGCTAGCCTGCCTGAGGATCAAGAGGCACTAGGGTGGGGAACCTGGTTGGGTGATGACAGAGCAGGGCCCCCCAGGTCTCAGCCCCACCTGGAGTCAAAAAGGAAAAATCATGCTTGACAAGTTCAGGAGAACCGGCCCAGCCAGCCCTGGCCTCGGGATTCTCTTCCTATTTGACTGTGCTCCTCAAATCACTGTTGGTGGCACTGGCCCTTGGGGGCTCTTCTGGGAACATGGAAAATCAGGGTCTTTGGATGCCTGTCCCTGCCCAACATCCCAGCTCTGCCTCTGCTGTGTACCTGCTGTGCCTTCACAACCGGCTCCAGGGCTCTCCCTGTCTCCTCATAACCCCCAAGGAGCCCTTTCCCACCATACTTTTCAGAGCCAGAGGTTAGACTAGAAGCAGCACCAACCCAGGCCCCACAACTGCTCTAAGCTGGTCAGTAAGTTCTAAAGCAGGAATGGAAAAAGCCTGGTTAGGTGCCAGCCCACTCCTTACCAAAGGCACCACAAATCATGGGCCTCCCTGAGCCCTGGCCTATTGGGCATCCAGTGTGCTGGTTTAGGATCAGATGCTATTGGGGTGTGAAACCTCTCTCACACTACTCATGGATGTGAACAAATCGAGGACTTTTAAAAATGACGTCCTCTTGCCAACAGAGACTGGAGTGGGAAGGGCCTTTTGTCCCTGGGGAGATGGTCCTTGGGTGTCTGCCGGCATCTCCCAAGCCTCCCTATGCAGGTTCTCTGGGGAAGAGACCCTCAGGGTCACAGTGCCTTCTGCTGGATACAGAAAGTCAAAGGGAAAAACCAGACCCTTTATCAAAATAATAAGGAAACACACCCCACCAGAAGTCCTCGAGGCCACCCATTTTGTATGACTAGCCCTTCCCCTCCTGCACCTCCATTCGAACAAAGCTATAAAAAAGTTGGGGGAGATAACAAAACTTTCTTTTTAAAAAAAAAAAAAGATACTTGGAATGAAGCATGAGCCCAGATCTCTCAACTGGAGAGATGTTTGGGGTGGGGAGAGGCGGGACCGTCTGTACTGATCAGGTTTCTGGGTTCTGCATTGCCATGTTTTACCATCTATATTCCACATTCCAGTTATTCCTGTTTGTTTTGGGGAATATCCCAATGTCCTGGAAAATCCTATATCGGTTTCACAAATAAACTCGGGTGGGGATTTGGAGGCAGGAGGAGGACTGTTTTATCCATTTGGGCTCACTATGGGCGGAGTGCCCAGGGCTAAGGAAAATATTTGAGACTTAAAAAAGGTTTTGTTGGCTCCAAACTCTAAAAAGAACCCTGCAAAATTAAAATTACAAGATTTACAATTAAAAATGAAATAGTCTGTGGGCCATTCTTCCACCCCCCCACCACCATAGATGAATGCTACTTTGGGGGGAGCTTCAAGGGTCACCCCTTCCTGGTGCTCCAGTAACACCGATTTGTGGAGCTAAAGATGGCCCCTGGGTTCCTCCTCCCTCTTGGAGGCCAACTGTCGTGCACACTGTGTCATTAAATCCCACTTCAGATGAGGCAGCCTGAGGTAGACACTGACTTGTCCAGGTGACAAAGGCAGCAGCTACACCTCTGTATCCCAGGCCTGTGCAGGAGGTGGAGAGAGGAGGTTCTGGGGCTAAAACAGATGTGTGTTGGTGAGGAAGGTAAGAGGGTGTCATTCCCGACATAAATGTTCCCAGCCGGGCACCCTAAATGGCTATTCTGGTATCCACACGAACTCCAGAGGCAGAGTGTTGAGCGAGTGGGTCGGAGGATCATGTGCTGGCCCTGTCCTCCTTTTTGTGCCCCTCTTGGGTCTCCAAGGCCCTCTCCCTTTGTCTTGTGTGTTGTTCCCTGTCCCTCTGCTCTGGGTAAACACACCAGAAATGCAATCCTGGAAATGCAATCCTGGCCTTTGGGAGTAATGAGTTTCTCTCTCTCTCTCTCTCTTTCTCTCTCTCTCTTTCTCTCTCTCTCTCTCTCTCTCACACACACACACACACACACACACACACACACACACATACACACAGTCAGAAGTCAGGCTGGTGACAAGACTTTAGGCTGAAACAAACAGCACTAAAGAGGGCAGCCACGTCACTTCAGAACAAGAGCAGGCGCTTGGTTTCCATGCAACCAGCAGGCTGGGAGCTTATTTAAACAGAGGCTGGGGGTGACCCAGCACGCCTGCCAGGCCAGGTCTGGCTACACAGAGGGTCCCTGGCCAGCTGCCCCATTTCACCATTCCCGGCCCCCTTATTGGTGAGTGACAGAACCAAACCAGCTTCACACTATCCCGGGGGCTTTCACCAAGGGTGTAGACTCAATCCCGCATGGACCTACTACCCCGAGAAGGTGGTGCTGGGGGACTGCAGGCCTTGGAGCTGGAAGTCATTCAGCAAGCTGTGCCTTGAAGAGTTGCTGATCCCCAGCTGCTACTGCAGAGTACCCCAGACTAGAGGGACATAAGGGATACATAAGCCCCCTCTTTCATCAAGGCAAATATCCTGTTGTCCCCTCTTCTGCATCTGTACCCCATATGATATTTTTTCTTTAAAAGTTGCCCTTATGATTTATATTCATCTGATATCACCTATATGAAAATGTTCCCAGTGTGTGGGGGCCAGCCCAGGGAACCCCACAGATACCCTTTGGGCTCTCTGATGGGGGACAGTGAGAGCTGGAAGAGGGGTGCACCAGATTTTGGGAAGGAGAGGACCTGGGGAGGTCTTGGAGACTGGTCAGGGCACATTGGCCCAGGAGGGGTGGACTTGGGGCCCCGACGGCTGAGCCGGCAGGCCTGGTGGGGCCGGCAGAGCTGCTGGCGGCTGGCTGAAAGGCTGCCTGGGCCTCCGGAGCACATTCCCATTGTCCATGGGTTGCGGGGGTGACAGGTCAGGGAGGGTCATGGGAGGGTTGCCTAGCGTCTGGGAACTCCCACTGCAGTTGCCGTGGCAACTGGGCCAAATCCCACCCTGTTCACATCCTGTGAGGAGATTCAAAAGGGTTGGGGGGCTCTACACATTAATGGGCTTTTAACGTACCCCCCTCTAAAGAAATGGGGGGGGGCGGGGAGTAGGGGGAGGGGAGAAGAAGAATGGAAGAGACTTTCCTCCTCCATCTGGTCTCCTCTGCTCAAGCTACTTTAGGGGGATCCGATGGGAAGGGAGGTTCCAGAGGGAAGTCAGCCCCTCCCCACAATGCATGTGCTGTCAACAGTTGTCTGTAGTCTGTCTGGTCCAGCATTGGGACTTTCAAGACTCCCAGCCTCATGCTTCAGATTCTGCCTTTGGCCCTGCACCTTCTGGCTTCTTGTCCTTCTGCAGACAGAGCCCCTTGCTGTGCTGGGTTATGGAGGGAGGGTTGGGGTCTGAGCTCCTCAGAGGAGGCACTTAGAGACTTGGCGCCTGTTCACATTCATGCTGGCTGCTGGGAAGTGCACAGAAACCTCACCTCGGCCGGCCTGGAAGCCTTGTGAGCAGGGCAGGTGAGAGGTGCGGGGACTGAGGGAGGGTGTGTCAGAGATGCTGCTTGTACTCTTCCTGGACTACTCTACCAAAGGCCACCCTAACGTTTGCCCCAGGAGGGCATTGTGTACCACACGTGCAGAGGAAAGAGCCCTGGTCTAGGAGAGGGGTCTCCTGGCCCCTGCTTTCTTGGGACTACAAGAAGCCAGCCCAGTCTCCCAGCTGGAGAGCCTCCTACCTCCCTCCTCCTTGAGTTGCTGAGGCCTCTGCCTGCCTCTCTCTCCTTCCCCCTCCCTACTTCACCTCCCTGAGGATGGAACCCAGGGAGCTTTACCACTGAGCTGCTTCCCTGCCCCCCTTGTTTGCAGTGTTGGGGATTGAACCCGGGCCTTGCACATGCTAAGCAAGAGCTCTACCTTTGAGCCCCATCCCTTTTTATTTTTTTATTGAGACAGGGTTTCACTAAGTTGCCCAGGCTAGCCTGAACTTGTGATCCTCCTGCCTCAGCCTCCCAAGTAGCTGGGATTATAGACATGTGCCACCGTGCCCAGCTCCTCACCCCATTTTGTTGCAGAATTCTTGTTCCTCCTGATAAGAATTTTGGGGATGAAGAAGAATGTGGGGAAGGTGGGTGAATGTTTCTGCTGAGGGTGTAGGGTTTATGAGGATTAAAGTGGGGAGGGCTGTACCCAAGGCCACCCCATCAGGTCAGGACTCAGCCTGGAGCCCTCAGTAGGTGAGCTGGGTTTTCTCCTGGAGGAGGAGTACATGCTTTTACTCTAATGCCACCTTAGAGTCCCCGGCAGTGTCCAGGGTACTCACTTAGCAGGCCTTGCCATAGACCTGCTTCTGCTTCAGCGGTGTCCACAGATAGAGCAAGCTGTGTATCTGGAGACATCTCCAAGCGTCTCCAAGGAGGAGGAAAGCCCCTGCCCGCTACTACCCCTCAACCACCGCCTCAGCTTTGTGACTTCATTCCTTGCCAGTGCGCACAGTCCCTAGCCCCTGGCGCTGCCTCTCAGCACCTGGTGAAACTGGCTTCCGCTGGTTGAGGTTGGGCAGGTGGATGCTGTCACTGGAAGTTGTTGAGGCCCCGTTGCCACCATCCCCAGCCCTCCAGCATTTAGGAGCGGTAGCTCTAGAAAGGGGGAGGATAGAGGAGCCCTGCAAAGGATGGCGGTCCTTCTCTGGACTGCATCTCATTTGCTAACTCTCATCTTTCTGAGGCCAGAGGGCCAGTTCCTTGTGGAGAGAGGCGCCTTCCTAACAGATGCGGGGCTGGGTCCTGAAGCCAGCAACGGGGACCCTGCATGTGTCTCCCACCCACGTGGGCCCGTCTGTGTCTGTGCCTTGCTGGTTTTCATTTTAATGGTTCTAATTTGAGAATGTGCCGATGTCATTTTTACGAGGTTGGTGTAAAAAAAATTTACAGCCTTTTCCAAAAAGCTTTTTTTTTTTTTTTTCTCTCCAAGGGAAAAAAGTGTAGAATCACTTCGGGGGTTTTATGGTCTCTTCTCCCCAACCTTCCTTGCCCCCCCTCTTCTCTGTGTAATTTCATTTTTATGTTTCTGTGTTGGAGGACAAAGCTTGGCTGGTCAAGAACTTGTGTCTCCCCTGGTCAGTTTCCTCAGTGGTTGTGGCCACTGACCTCCAACCCCTTCTCCCTATACCCCTTTCATCCACCTTCTGATCCCTGGGGAGTTGCATGTTGAAGGGTGGGTGCTCATTTCAAATCAGGCAGTGCTTATTAGGTACCTGCTGTTTACTCAAGTGGGCTAGGTATCTGTCCTCCAAGATTGTATCACTTTCTGCTCAAAATCCTCCACTGATTTTTTTTCTCCTCAAGTGTAGAAGGAAATTAAAAAAACAGATCTATCATTGTCCCTGTGGAACCTGGCCTTGCGCACTTCTGGGGCTTTGCCTCAGGCTGCGCTGCTCAGCCACACTGGCCTTTTTAGTTCATAATGCACCAAGTTTTTCCTACCTTGGGGCCCTCATACTGTCTGAATTCCACCTTGAATCCTCTCCCCTGGACATGGCTGCCTCCTGCTGCTGCCAAGGGTCTCCTCAGAGACCTCCCTGGCCACTCACCTGAGGTAGCCCACCGTCGCCCTCCCGTGAGGCCAACGTTGGCATGCGGTTTGTTCTCGTCTTTGTCGAGTGTCCGCATCAGTGCCTTAGGAGGTAAGCCCCTCAGTGTGGCACTGCAGAGGCCTCCGGGGTGCCATGACTACTTGAATTATTGGTCTATGGGTGGTGAATCATCCTGGGTAGAGGCCGGGGCTTTCCTGGGAATGCTCTTCAGGTTTGAGATAGGATGAGGGAGCCAGAAATGCTTCTAGTCCCCGCTTCTCCTAAATTCAGCTTACCCCAGAGAAAATTACATTATCACAATAACTTGGATATGACTGAATCCCAATTATGCCAAAATGTACCAGAGACACAGCTTTTGGGTTTTACTTTGGCCGCCTCTCACCACAATCCACATTAACCCCCTGGTTAGCAGGGCCTTATTTCCATCCTGCTGGCTAGCTCCTGGCTCTTGTTGCTGTGCAGAGCCTCCTCTGTTGTCTATTCAGGTTCTGCTTTTGCAACTATGTCCCTCTGGGCACGTCACTGTCTCTCCCTGGATCTCCATAGTCTCATTTATAAAGTGAACTAGATCAGTATAAATATAAATGTGTGTGTGTGTGTGTGTGTGTGTGTGACATTTCTATTTTTTGACACACTAAATTGATATTATGACCCGCCATGGGGTCATGACCAGTAATTTGAAGGACACCGGCTTGGATGCCCTCTGTACCTGCAGCTCAATGGGGCCGCATTTGTGACAGCCCTTTCTAGCTCGTCTCCCCAGTCAACACATTCCCATTCTCCCAGGCACACAGAGAATAAGGCGGGGGACCCCAGAGGGGACCTGGCACCCTCCAGACTGGTGAAAGGACTGGTAACAGCCCTGCACCCGACTTCCTTGGGGACAAGGAGCCTTCCTCCCACCTCCCAACCCAGATCCTCAGCTATAGAAATGGGGAGGTGGTCTCCTCCTGGAGGTGAGAGACCCCACTGCCCCGGGTTCCATCCATCACAAGCCATTTGTTCCTCATCGTGGAGATCCTGCTAATGACTTGGGAATGGGAATGGGGGAGGAGAGTGCGGCTTCATTAAGGAGACAGTTCTTAGGCTGTGGGGGCTGCCGGAAGAGGATTTGGTGAGAAGGCCTTCTGGGTGGTACTGGGCAAGTGACCAGGAGCTGCCTGGTAAAAGAAAAATTAGTAACAATAGTTAATTCACCCAGGGCCCACTGGGTGCCCCGTGCTGTGCCAAGCCTTCCGTGTGCACTGTCCCGTGTGGGCCTCACAGCAACTCTGAAGTCAGTGTGGCATTGACCCCGTTTCACAGGAGGAGGAACTGAGCTTCACAGAACTAATGTGACTCAGCCAAGGTCACGCTGTACGGTGGAGCCGGGACCAGGGTCCGGGCACTGCATGGATGGAGCGGCTTCCCCTTGAGGAAAATGGACCTTGAGCTCCCAGACCACAGAGCTAGGAATTTGATTTTCAGTCCAAGGCGTGAAAGGAAGAAGATGAAGTTTAAGGGGCCAAATGGCTTCTAGTTTTCCTCTCTGCCCTCAGCCTCCCTCCCTCTTTCCCTCTCTCCAAGTGTGCCCCATGGCCTACCCCAGTGTGGGCTTCTGAATGCCTTTCCCACCAGGACTGTGTTCGGGCGCCTCTAGTTCCCAGGAGACGGACACTGAGCCCACCTTGTGCCTGGGGATTCCTTCCTTGGTCCCCTCCCAGAGCTTCCCCTCCCCTCCACACCAGAGAGCTCGACAGTGCACAAGACTCGGGGAGAGCAAATGCCAAGACCTCTCTGGACTCTGTGGGGTCACAGAGGCCCCTCAGTGGGAGTGATATGGTGGCCTGGGCAGTCAGAAGTATATGGATTCTTACAACTTCTACTCTTGGGACCTAGGGCCTCCGTTTTCTTGTCTATAAAATGGAAACAGTGACACCAGCTCTGCCTGATTCAGTGCTGTGAGACTTCTGTTAAATGCTAGAAGTACTTTGAAAACTGCAAGGCACTGCGCTGCTGTTAGCTCTCGAACTTGGGCTCAGCCTGTGCTTGCCTCCTGTGTTCAGCCTGCACTAAAGTGAGTATTGCTGATAGGCATTGCTTGTACGCCCTGGGCTGGAGCTGGGGGCTCACAGCTGCATTTGAAAACATCCACGATTTTAAGGAGGCTCCAGTCTGGTTGGCACATCAAAGAAGGTGGGGTTGGATGAGTTGGGGTCAGGGCCTGCTGTTTCTATCTCTGGGAGGTAGGCAGTCCAATGACTTTACCAGGCCTCAGTGTCAGCAGGGAGTGTAGACATGGCCCTGGTGCATTTCAGTGGTGGATGTGACTCAGATGGGGCTTCAGAAAGTCTCAGGCCTACATCATCCCCAGGGTGACCGACCACTCTAGGGCATCTTAGGCCAGAGGGACCCCAGTTTCCCAAGCACACCCTTGGCTGGGGAGCTGGATGTATGGATGGTGAGGCCCGTGGAAGTAGAACATGGAGCAGTACTTAAAGGACACTGAGCAATGGGGGAGGGGCCATCAAAGGAGGGATGCTTAGGCCCCAAGCCTGGGATTGTCCCAACACTCCCACCACATGGCACATGCAGCATGCTCTTCAGGTGATACTAGATCCCACCTAGAACCACCCAGTCATTGCTGGGCTGTAGGCAAATTTATATTATATTAAATGACCTCTCACAGTGTACCACGAGCTCCCTGTTTCCTCCAGGTCCAGGTCTATACTGGTGGGTGACTGAATGCTAGTGAAGAATGAATGAATGAAGTGCTTGGATGAGGTCAGAGCCCATACCTGGGGCCCTGGTCTTCTCCAGTCTCCTGCTGCTACCAGCACTGCTCAGCTGCTCTGCCTGCCTGAGGATTGTCCCAACACCCCCTCTTCCCCCTATTGCTCACCTGTGTGGGGTGTGTGTTGTAATGGGAACGCCTCCTTGTCTACTTGGTGAGCTGGCACTTCCATTGGCCCTGCCTCCCCTGGGAGGTCTCCCCAGCAGAGGAGGCCCTTCCCTGGGCCTGGTGTGGAACTCGGCACCCCTCAGGCTGCCCACCTTACTGGTGTCTGCAGAGACCTCATCACAGCACTGGAGGACTTGGGGACCAACCGCGTACCTTGTTTCTGTGTGTCTCCCATCTGACATGGCCCCTGGGTATTTCATAAGTGAGATGTGAATGAAAGAGGGCGGAATGGGAGAAGGAACAGACAGCCATGGGCCTGGCCTAGGTGCTTACCTGGCTCTTTTCATTGGGCCCAGGGGAGGGCAAGGTGGGAGGGGGTGGAACCTGTCGCAGGGAGGCCTGTCACAGGGAGGGAGGCCTCACAGGAATGAGATTTCAAGGCCCTATCGTTTTTTTTCTTGTAAATCTTGTAATTTCATGCTCCAGGGGGTCAGTGAGGAGTGAATACAACTCTCCTGACCACTCCCCCGCCCCAGGAAACCGAGTGGGGCTCTCCCTCACAATGTCCCCTATAAACCCTCCCCTACTGTCCACCCCCCCCTCACACAGGGATCTGGGGTGCTTCATCTTCCAGCCCTGACCAGTGCCCCCTTTGGATCAACTGGGCTGGCAGGTTCCCCTCCCACTGCCTTGCCCTCTGGCCTCTGACCCCTATGCCCCCTCCATGCTAACTCCACCTTTAGATGACAAAGGACATTTGTCATTAGACCTGGAGGAAGTCAGTAAAAGCCAGGGGCTCTTTCCTGATGACCACCTGGCCACCTCCTTGCCTCTCTGCACCCCACCCAGCGCCCACTTCTGGCGGGCTCCAAGAGCCTTTAGACCTGGGTCAGATTTCTGCTTTTCTGAAGTGAACCTTGAGGAGAAACAGCCTCTTTCTGGAAGCCCAGGAGTTTCTCTGGGTGTGGGGTCCCAGGAGGGGCCAGGGGGCAGTCTGGGACTGCTGAGGAACACATATGTTCCTATGTAGATGTGAGGGTGCATTGAGGGACCATCCTCAGGCAAACTCAACCAGAGCCCCCTGGAGGCGGGCTGTGGATGTGGGGAGGGAAGGGCCAAGATGGGTGTGTCTGCTGCTGGGCACACAGCTGGGTTGGTTGGGTGTGAGGGTGGACCACACATCCACTGGAAAGGCTTTGCTGTGAAGGTGACTTGGTGGGGCGGGGTGGGGGGAGGTCGGTGAATGGCAGTGCACGTGAGGGGAAGCACTTGTGTGGACACAGATGTGAGAGTGAGCCTCGGGCAGGTGGGCAGGCATGGTTCCTTTAAGTGTGTGGCGCCAGGCTGTGCTGGGGAAGGCGGGTAGAGCGCAGCTAAGAGCAGCCAGGAGGGAAGGCTGGACACCTTCCGAATGCCAACAAGGTGCCAGGCGCTGCTCCCTTAATCCCCCTAGTCGTTCAGAGGTAGCTAGTGTCCCAGTTTTGCAGATAAGGAGATGGAAGTGCAGAGAGACAAAATGACCTGCCCAAGGTCACAGCTGGTAAGTGGTACCGTCGGGATTCCAGCCTCATGCCAAAGCCTACGGGCCTCAGGGGCCTGGACACTGCGCTGGCTCCTGAGCAGGTCTTCGAGGAACCTGGAGGCAGACAGGCCTTATACTCCTGGAGGGTGATTCAGGACAAGCCCCCACAATCCTGCTGACCAGATGGAGGCGTGGAGGGCGTGGCTGACCTCACGGAGAATTTCCTGGGCCTCCTAACACCCCGCCTCCTGCTAGACTCCTCACTGCTCAGCTCTCAGGTCCCTGACTCCCTGATGTCATACTGACCTGCTGTAGCTGCTTTTCCCATAAACTCCATACATGTCCACTCTGAGGACCCTCCGGCCCCTGCACCATGGCCCTCAAGCCCAGACCACTCGTGCATCTCTGCTGATCATTCAGATGTAGCCTTCAAGACTCGATCTCATTCTCCCAGTGCAAGGCTTTGTACCCACTCTCCCTGGATTCAGCAAGCCACACAGTGCCCAGACCCTGTGCCCTTGACCCCTAGGCTCTGCCTTCATCCCTTCACCTATGTGCTCTCACTCCATAGTGACTGCTGCCTTAGTCCCAAACTGATCCCTCCCCCTAATATGTCAGATGGCCTTGGAACTAGGCTCCTGGGTTCACTCCTGTTTCTGATACCTCCAAGCTATATGGTCTTGGTCATGTTACTTAACCTCCCAGAGACTCAGTTTCCTCATCTGCAAAATGGGCCTGACAATCCCCACTTCACAGCCTGATGAAGGAAGATTCAGATCCTGCCTATAATGTACTTGGCAGATGCCACTCAACCAAAAGTGCCTGTTGTTAATGCCCTGAGCCCACCCCCTGCACTTTCCCCTGGAGTCCTTTTTGACCACTGACCCTTCCATTTGCTGTCCCCATTGAGTCCTAACAGAATCTCAGTGGTCCCAGGTCCCTTTTTTCTAATGCTATGATTCCTATAATGACTGTCCTCAACCCAAGTCTAGAAGTCGATGGGACCCCCGACCTCTCACCCTGGGCCTTCTGCCTTCCCTCGTGCTCCTTCCCTTACTGCCCTGAACTCTTCCTGCGCCTACCCGCCCGCCTGCCCTGCTGTTGCTGGAGTGTGCAGCTGACTCAGCCCTGTCTTGCAGGCTCTTCAGGTGGCCCGGCAGTTCCTGCTGCAGCAGGCCTCTGGCCTGAGCTCCCCTGGGAACAATGACAGCAAACAGTCTGCCTCTGCTGTGCAGGTGAGGGGGGCACCAGCTGGCGCAGGGCTGGTGTGGGGGTGGGGCCAGGCTGAGGGTGGTCCTGGCACCGAGGGAGGTCAAGGACCCCATGGAGAACTGCTCTTGCCAGTCCCCAGTGCCAAAAAAACGGGCAACTTTCCAGAAGGAAACAGAGTCACCACAGGGGTGGAGCCAAGACACTTCCACTTTGTCCCCAGTGCCACCTGATCACCCAGGCCTTGCTTCGTCTCTTTCCCTGGGCGCCTGCGCCTGTCTGCCGTCCTCTCTGCCTCCGTACCTCTCTGGCTGGGTTCCCCTTCCCTTCTTCTTCCCCTCGGGGTCTCTCAGTCCTCAGGTTTCTCTGTCCCTGTGGGTCACTCTGTCCTCCTTCTCTTGTCCCACACGTGGGTCTGGCTGCCTCCTGCGTCTCCCTTGCAGGGTCAGTGGGTCTCCCCTGCTCTCCTTCCTCTCACCCATGGACTCTCCACAGGTTTCCCCATGTTTCCTGTCTCTTGACGTCTCTTTTGTTTTCCTTTGCACAATCTGCCCTTTTTTCCCCTCTCCCTCCCCCCCAGCTTGCCGGCCCATCTGGCTGGCTGGCTGGCTGGGGGAGGGGGGATCTGGGGGCCGGGGAGCCAGGCCTTCTGTTTACTTTTTGTGTCACAAAGAACTTCGGAGACTCCTCTGAGTCCTGGATGGGTCACCACTGGGGCAGCACTCCCTCCCCTCCCCCAGCAGTGGAGCCCCCTCCCCCCCAGCAGCAGGGGCTGGGGACTGGGGAGAGGATTAAGCTGGGTTTTGAAAGGAAGTTTATCTAAGGGAGGAAGGGTGAGCGTGATGCCCGGCCAAGCCAAGCGCCCAAGCGGATCCGGAGCCACATGCTCTGGAGTCGGGGGTGGGGGAGTTAGAGGGGTGGGGTGTGATGCTCTGTGAGGTACCCAGTACTGGCCTTGGTCCTGGGGGAGATTCCAGTGCTCCAGCAAAGTATCTGGATTTATACAAAACAGTATGTTTAGGAACTGCTTTGGAGAAGCTCAAAGTGCTGGACAGCTGAGCAGCTAAAGCAGTCCGCAGCCTCTTTGAATAATCTGGAACCTTGGAGACAGCCCTCACTGAAGAGGGGTTGGGCAAGTGGGGGTGAGGACAGAGTCTGGAAGAGCAGCAAAGGGGAAGAGACTTCTCATATGGAGAAGGTCCTCACACCCAGGGGGTGTCAGGACTGGGGGACCCCCATCTATACTTCCTGCACCGGCAGTGATCTTCAGGCTGCTCTTCTGAATCCTCTCCACCCTTAGGACCTCCTTCCTCCAGCAGGGAGAGGTGGGCTGTGGAGCAGGAGTGTTCCCCAAGCCAGCAAGTGGCCTGCAGACCTAAAGCAAGAGGGAATGAGCTTGGTGGTGAAGGGACTGGAGTCAGACATCAGGAAGAGCTTCCCAGCTGGGTGTTGGGGTAGGAGATCTGAAATAACTGAGAGGGAGGGAGGCTATGGAATATTCCTCAGGAGACTCTTCCCCCTGCAAAGTGAGAGCAGCCTGGAGGTTTGGGGCTCAGACAGACATAAAATGGTCCTTTTCTGGGACTGTTTCTCTTGCCTCCTTACCTCCTATTAATCGATTCATTCCTTGATTCAACAGCTACTCAGTACTCCCAAACAACTGTCATTTACAGAGTACTTTACATGAGGAAGATAACCAAGCAATTGACAAGTATTGTGTCATTTTTTTTCTCACATCTGATGGGACAGGTGATGTTATTAGGACCACCTTGCTGATGAGGAAGCCGAGGCCCATAAACACTAAGTAACTTGGGCAAAATCACACCATTAAGAATGGGCAGAGGGGCTGGGGTTGTTGCTCAGAGGTAGAGCGCTTGCCTAGCATGCATGAGTCACTGGGTTCGATCCTCAGCACCATGTAAAAATAAAATAAAGATATTGTGTCCATCCATAACTAAAAAATAAAAGTATTAAAAAAAAAAAAAAAAGAATTGGGCAGAGCCTGGACTTGAGCTCAGAAAACTTGTCCCGGGACTCACCCTTTCAATCCTCACACTGTGATGCCGCCTCATGCTTAGCCTAGGTCCAGAAGCCGGGGCCAGTGGTTTTCTAGGACCCAGGGAGGTGGCTGTCCTTGGCCCTGTGTTTCCCCTAGAGTGCCTTCTGCGGAGCTCTCTCTCTAACTCTGGGTACCTTCCTTGCCTCCCATCCCCACCCTGAGTTCACAGTCTCCAAGGAGGTGGGATCTCTGTCCCCCAGTAGGGTCCAGGGATTAGAAATGGCTTTTCTGTGAGCTTCAGGCTGGTGGGGAGAGGGTGGAGCGAGGCTGTGCTCCTCCTGTGAGCGGAAAAGTCCATGTTGAAGATTTGACACTTGAGTGAAGTGGGTCATGAGGGAGGTTGATGGTGGCCCCTTTCCCAGGCTCCTCAGGCTGCTGCTCTGCTCCCCAGCGGGTTGCCTGCCCACACCCCTCCCAGCCAGGTTCACCACCACGCCTAGAGCCAAGTGCAGAGGAGCCACCACATTAGGGCTCCAGCTGCAGCCTAGGGAAGATGCCTGGTGTGGCCAGGCAAGGACCCCAGGCAGTGCAGGTAGCTGGGAGGTGGGGATGGGGATGGCTGTGGCCAGGACCAGGTCCTTGGCTTTGTCTGCTCCCCGTCTGGCATTTCTGGAGGTTCTTCTGGTTTGGTTTTTGTTTTCTTTTTGGTACCAGGGATTGAACCCAGGGGCACTTGACCACTGAGCTACATCCCCAGCCCTTTTGATTTTCTATTTTGAGACCAGGTCTTGGTAAGTTGGTAAGGCTGGCCTCAAACTTGGCATCCTTCTGTCTCAGCCTCCTGACTAACTGGGATTACAAGCATGTGCGTGGAAGTTCTCTTAATATCCCATGACTATCTTGTGCTGCTCCTGCACAGAATAAGGCTAAGGGCTGGTTATTTGGAAGGGAGCTAACCCACACCGTGCCCCAACCTGCCCTCTGCATTGCTCCTCACTCACCTAGGGTCCCACACTGAAGATGTAGAATTTGGATCTTTCACTCTAGCACCAAATTGCAGCCACCCCAACTGTCAGCCCCCAGAGAAGCTTCCTCTGTCAGGCACTGTACCTGATCCTTCTGGTCAGGTTATCTTTATCCTGTATTCATGGGCTGGGGCTTGAGGGGTGCTGGGGGGGTGGGGCTGCATCAGCTGCCAGCATCAGGCTGCTCCCCCTGCCAGGGCTTCAGTGAGCATTTAGCTGCCCTGGCCACTCTCTAGACGAGGACTTGCAGGCCATGTTGAACAAATGCCTATCCTGACCCAACCCAGCCTAGGAGGCCCACGGGGATGCCAGGGGAGCTCCAGCTCCAATCTCAGAATCCCAAGGGGCAGGTGGGAGGTAGATGGGTTCTGCCACCCCACTGACACTTCTTGGATCCATTGGGCCACCTAGGACGAGTACACACAAGCCAGCCCATCCAGCTCTACAGAGCGGCCCATGGCCTGTGCAGGCAGCTGCTCAGCCAATTGGCAGGAATGGCAGGGGCCAGGGAGGCCTTCCAGGGCATCTCTCCCATTCTCCCGCCTCCAAGTAGGAAAGCCCCAGGGGAAAAGGTCACATCCTTTCCTGAGTGCTACTGTCAGTGACTCACAGTCCTGATACCCGGAAAGATCCTGTGGGTGTGTCTGGCCTCAGTCTCTCTTGCTGTGGAACATGTCCGTCTCCTCCAGCTTTCTTCTTTACGCGATGAGCTGTGGTCTTCCATGACCCTTCCCATGCAGTGCCCTTCACTCCCCGCTTCTATATCCCTTCGGGAGCAGGACAGGTTGCTTTGCCTCTCTAGGCCAAGGATGATGGTGCCCTCCTCACAGGGCTGCTGTGGAGAGTCATGGAGATGAGACATAAAGAGCTTAGCCAAGTGCCTGGCCCCTGCTCAGTCACCAGTGTCCTCTTGTGCAGCTGTGGGGCAGGGAGGGCAGGTACTCTAAATCTCAGTAAGCAAATAGGGAAACTGAGACTGGGTGACTTCAAAGAATAGGAAATAGCAGGGACAAGAGCCTAGATAACTGGACTCTGATATTCAGGGCTGGGAGCTCACCACTACATAATGCCTCTCTTTGCTGGATGTCCCTGTGGGAAGAGGAAAGAAAGGAACAGCCTGTGATACCTACTCAGCATTGGACACTGCCAGCCTGGGCTTTGCGACCCCAGCCTTTGATAGCAAGACCCAAGTTCTCTGAGCAGCCACCCACAGACGCATCATCTGGTTCTGTAAGGGGGATGGGCATGTGCCATTGTCTGACCCCAACCTTAGGTCCCCTTGGGTGTGGGTCATGACACCCCAGCACCCTGGCTTTCCAGAGAGTTCTTCTGGAATGCAGCTACAAAAAGGGTAGCTCACCTTTGGGATCTCAGCCACAGTGACCCTTTCCGCCCAGGGGGGTCCAGGCCTGCTCTAGAAAACTGGAATCCACACAGACGTGGACTAGAATCCCTACCCTGCCACTTAAGGCCACCAGACCTCTCTGATCTCCTTGAAGGTAGAAGTGGGGTTTAAAAACAAACCAAAAAAACTCACATGGGCTCATGTGCACATGCCTGCTGCCTTAGTGGCCCCTGGGGGCCTCATGCACATGGTACATCCACGTCTAAAAACAAGGTCAGGTTGTTACCTGTCCCAGGGGCTTTGGACAGGGGTGGACTGCGGTACAGGAGTGACGCCCAGGTAAGGGCCAAGCTGCTAGTTATGGGGTACATAAGAGTTGGGGGCAGTGGCACCTCCCTGCTTGCCCTTGAACCTGGGGATTCCTTGATCCATGGCTTAAGGGGTGGCTGGGTGCTGAGTTGTGGCCCTGACAGGGATTGGGAAGGGAAGCAGCTCCTCCTTCCCCACCCCACAGGTGGGGCTGAGGCTGGGGAGGGGTGTCCCCTGGGGAACTCACCTGTCCCGCTCAGAACAAGTCCTTGCGTGCTACTCCTCCCTGACTGGGCTGGCCCACACCTCTCCCTCCAGCCCCAGGCCTTCAGAGGGGCCTCTGGTCTGCTGGGGAAGGCATTTCAGCTCAGAGGAGCAAACACTTAGTGCCTGCTGTGTGCCAGGCCCTCTGCCAGGGGTTGGGGGTGCTGTGCATACAGGGTTCAGAGGAGTAGGGGTGGCAGCCCCTCAGAAGACCTGTTCTGCTAAAATGGGGTCAGGCTGACACTGTGACACAAGCCGGTAATCCCATCTACTTGGGAGGCTGAGGCAGAAGGATCACAAGTTCCAGACCAGCCTCAGCAATTCAGTGAGATCCATCTCAAAATCAAAAAATAAAAAGAGCTGGGGTGTAACTTGGTAGTGAAGCACTCCTGGGCACAGTCCCCAGTACCACAGAGGGAAAAAAGAAAAGAAAGAAAATTATTTTTAAAAAAATAAAAGGGCTAGGGGTTATTGCACAGTGATAAGAGGACCCTTGGATTCAATCCCTAGTACTTCCCCCCCATCCCCCCACCCCCACCCCCCAAAAAAAAGAAAGAAAGAAAAAGAAACCAAAACAACCCTAAAACCTATTGGGTTGGGACAGTGTAGTGGCTTGGACCTGCCTGGCTATGACTGCACAAGCCTGGGGGTTTCAGAGGCTGGGAATAGTAGTACCATTGCCTCTCCCTGA
This sequence comes from Marmota marmota marmota, assembly GCF_001458135.2. NCBI lineage: Eukaryota > Metazoa > Chordata > Mammalia > Rodentia > Sciuridae > Marmota > Marmota marmota. The sequence goes on from NW_025999982.1 coordinate 9,277,634, forward strand.
GCCTTCTCCCTGCAGAAGGGTCCTCTGAGCCCCCTGGGGCAGAAGGCAGAAAGCTGCTCTGCTTCGGGAATCCGGGGTCAATCCGGGGTGCTCCTGGTAGGAGTCAGTTCTTGTAGTCCATCCCAGAGTTTTATGTTTGAGGAAACTGACATCTGACTGGGCAAGTGACTTGCTTGAGGCTGCACAGCAAGTTCAGCCCAGAGCTGGAAGTAGAAGCCTGCCGCCCTAATTCTGTTCCTGCTGTTCTTTCCCTGGCATGCACACTCATAAGGACAGCACCAACAGAGCTCACTTTGCCTAAGGTCTGAGCCACTGTGTGTGCTATCTAGAGAGTCGTGCTAGAGTGCGTGACATGTTTGTGAGCAGGCCGAAGTTCAGATGGGCCATTTTTTTAATAGTTCCAATGCCTGCAGACTGCCCACTGGCCAGGCTTGTCTTAGCTAGTGGTCTCAGAACAGACTGCGCAAGAGCTGGGGATGTGGAGTGCTGCTCTTTCCCTCCTTGGGTGAAACCCCCCCAAAGCATGGCTTCCCCAGTGACCCAGTGTCACTAGGGTCTAGTCTTCCTGCACCAAGGACAGCACATCCTGCAGTAATAGGCAACCCGTATAAACACTTGCTATATGCCAGGCTCTGTCCTAGGATTAATTAATCTTCATGGTGACCTTATGAGGCAGGCACTATTACTATTTCCATTTTAGACACAAGAAACACAGAGATCAGGACGGTTAGTCACTTGTCCTATTAGACACAGTCAGTAGGCAGCCAGGCCAGAATCCGAGCCCAGCTACTCTGGGGGACTCTGGGTGCTGCCTTTACCTAATACGGTAAATCCCACAGGTGCCCGTGTCAGTGGCTATGATGTCGCCACAGATGCTCACCCCCCAGCAGATGCAGCAGATCCTGTCACCCCCACAGCTGCAGGCCTTGCTCCAGCAGCAGCAGGCCCTCATGCTCCAGCAGGTGAGTCTGGCCCCAGGGCAGTGGCCCCTGCCTTTACTGGCCTGGCCTTTGGCCTCGCACCTCTCTCCTTGTTTGCTACCAGCCTCATTGAGGGCCCAAGCCATGGCAGAAACCAGAGAGACTGCTCAGGCTGGCCTGGCCTGCACTCCTTCAGGGCAGTAGGGAGAGGCCAAAGGTCCAACCTCAGCAGCCCCTCACCCCACTCCACCCCCATACTCCTTTCCTGTATTCTGGCCCCACTTCTATCTTTTGGAACTCCAGGAAGGGACAAAGTTCTGGAACATCCTGGGCTCCTGTCCCTGTGGCCTGTTCAGGAGATCCACCAAGAGGTTGGGAGGGTTCACAACTGTGGGATACCCTCCCCTCCCTCTCTATTCCCTCCCTACCCAAGTCCTACTCCAGTATCCTCAAGGCTGACTGGAGAGAATAGATTTCTCCCCACCAGGTTGTGTTTCCAAGAGACCTCCGCCCCTGCCTCGCCTGCAGGAGCCCAGGCTGGGGTTGCCGGTAGCAGCCCCTGCTAGGTCACCATCCCTTTGTTCCCCACCAGCTGCAGGAATATTACAAGAAGCAGCAAGAGCAGCTGCACCTTCAGCTCCTCACCCAGCAGCAGGCTGGGAAGCAGCAGCCCAAAGAGGTGAGAGGCTGCAGCAGGGCCCCTACCCAAGGCACTGGATGCCCCCGTAGGAACTCCCATCCTGGCACCTACAACCTAGCTCTCCTCTGCCCAGAGTCTGACAGTCTAAAAGTGGTCAGGAGAGAATCCCTTTGCAGGAATAGAAAAATTGGGAAAAAGTTGGGAGGAGTCAATGTAATAGGGGTTAAGGCAAGGGCAGTCCACTCGCAAGCCCCCACCCCGTCCCCCTTCACTCCCTCCTATGTCACGTGTTGTCTGGGCCACACTGTAGGTTGCATCCTGTCATTGGTGTGTCTTATTGTCCAGCTGTGTCGTGGTCATGCCATCTTCCTGCCTACTTGTCTCTCTGTGCTTCTGTCCCTCAGCAATGCACCTCCCCCCACTCAGCCTGTCCCAACTTCTGCCCTTTCTAATAATGCCCTGCCCGTCTGTGCCACAGTGCCTCCTGAGCTTCTGTGTCCAATCCCCGCTGTCCATGACCTGTGCCTCCCTCCTGCTGGCCAAACCACAGCCCAGGTTCACAGCAGCCTCTTCCTAGCAGGCGTCCCTGATGATGTCCAGGCAGTCTCCAAATCCTGTGGGCCCTTCTGGGTCTTGTAACGCTGCCTGTCTGCCCTTAAACCTCTGGGCTGGACTGATCTTCTTGTCTCCTTACTGAATAGCCAGCCCCGCACTCTACCTCCCCCAGGGCAGGGAGGCAGGCAGACAATCTAGCCTCCAAAACACCCAGGACACGCTTGGCTCTGAGGGCTCAGAAGGCTTGCTGACAGCCTGACTTGTCAGTGCCTGTGTGAAAACTAAAGCAGGGGGTGGGGGTCGGGTGGGAAGGGGGTGCTGCCTGTGCTGCCCGCCAGGCTCAGTGTGCGCCCGGCCTACCAGGGCCAGCTCCTGCCAATTGAGTCCCATTGGACTACTAGATTCTCTGTGTCTAAAAAGCAAGAGAGGGCTGGATCTGCATGTGGGGAGACAATCCCTTCCCGCAGCAGAGCCCCGCCCCACACACCATGTGGGAAGGGTGCCCTCCAGGCAGGAGTGGCCCCCACATCTGACCGGCTCATCTATCTTGGTGACGAGGGCCCCCGCCCCCAGGCACACAGCTGAGGGACTGAGCCAGCAGCTGAGGAAGGAGGGGAAGGAGGGAGGGTGTCTTGCTGCGTGTCTGGGTCTGGCTGTGTGTTTGCGCGCCTGCGTGCGTGCGTGCGTGCGTGCATGCGTGCGTGTGTTTACCGCGAGGAGGCATGCAGCCCTATGGAAGCTGGGCTGGGAGCAGAGAAGCTGCAGACGCCACCACGACAGCTCCAGGGGCTGACAGGCCCTGGGAGGGGGTGGCCGCAGGGTGGGGGCCAGACGGCACCCCTGAGGCCGCTGGCAACCCTCTCTGCCCGCCCCCTCGGGCACCCTCCCAGGCCCTGGGGAACAAGCAGCTGGCCTTCCAGCAGCAGCTCCTGCAGATGCAACAGTTGCAGCAGCAGCACCTGCTCAACCTGCAGAGGCAGGGACTGGTCAGCCTGCAGCCCAGCCAAGCCTCGGGGCCCCTCCAGACCCTCCCCCAAGGTGAGTGCCCCCCAGCCCCTCAGATTTCCCTGGATCCAGGGGCCACGCGTGCGCCTGGGGCCCGGCCAGCCTCCCCTGTCTCTCCCGCAGCAGCGGTGTGCCCGTCGGACCTGCCCCAGCTGTGGAAGGGTGAGAGTGCCCCAGGGCAGCCTGCTGAGGACAGTGTCAAGCAGGAGGGGCTGGACCTCACTGGCACGGCTGCCACCGCTACCTCGTTCGCTGCCCCCCCCAAGGTCTCCCCCCCACTTTCTCACCACCCTCTGCCCAATGGACAGCCCACTGTGCTCACATCTCGGAGAGACAGGTAGGGGGGCTGGGCCCTCAGGGCAGTATGTTGAGGGCTGGGGAGGGAGGGCTTGGGACTCCGGGACCCAGGAGTTCACCTCCATCCCAGGGCATAAGAAATGGTGCAAGACCCCTGGGAAACCTGTAGCTGGGACAGAAACGTCACCAGCAGGGGAGCTGGTGCTGAGCTGGGCCCAGGGCTGCTGGGGTCTTTAGAGTCTCCAACCACCACCTCCCTCCTGCCCTCCCAGCTCCTCCCATGAGGAAACCCCCGGCTCCCACCCCCTCTACGGACACGGAGAGTGCAAGTGGCCAGGCTGTGAGACCCTGTGTGAAGACCTGGGCCAGTTTATCAAGTAGGTGGTACACCAGTGGCCTTTCCTCACAGGGCCCCTCGCCCTCTACCACAGAGCTCACCCCTTCTGGGGCTTCTGGTCACCAGCTGTCCTATGTCCTCACTCCAGGGGAGCCCAGGTTCTCTCCCCCTGCCGTCTATCCTTTGCCACCCCCCCCATCAGTACTTCCGGGCTTGCAGCCTCCGCACCCCCTCCCTGGAGCACTCTGAGGGCATTTCCCTAGCCACCACCCTCCCCACAGCCTGGACAGTGATGGCCTGAGACGGGCTGGGGACAGGCAGGGAGGGAGGTGGACAGGCGGCTGGCAGCAGGCCGCCAGCTGCCACAGCCGTGCCAGGCTCTGTCACTGACTGATTAACTCCGCATCAGGGTCAAACAAATTGTTTTCACGCTTCGTCAGAGGTTTACTTAATTAGTTCATTTGCAATTAGATCTCTCTGTAGAGGGGGTTTTAGCAAAGACATCAAAGAAGGCTGAGGAGAAGGCTGCTTCCGTTGCCCCCTTTTCCCACCCTTTCTTTGTATCTCTTGGTCTGTCTGCTCTTCGGGCCTTGGTGGGAGGGGTTGGAGGATGACTTGGGAGGTGGGGGACAGCAGGGCCAATTCTTTCTTCTCTGCCCCTCCTCCCCTTGAAGACACCTCAACACAGAGCATGCCCTGGATGACCGGAGCACGGCCCAGTGCCGGGTGCAGATGCAGGTGGTGCAGCAGCTGGAGATCCAGGTGTGGCCCGTGGGATGTGGGAGGGCCCCTGCTCGAAGCATCTTCCAGTAGAGGTCTCTAGTCTCATGGTCAAAGCCATAATCTTATGCTTTCTAGGTCCTAATTAACTATGGTGAGAATGAGGACAGCTGGATTCTGAGGGGTGAACTAGAGTTGTGGGCATCTCTGCTGGGAGGTGCAGAGAGACTCGCGCTACATAAAAATAAAAATGACACGAACAGCTAGCACATCAGGCACCTGCTTTGTGCTGTACTACATGCTTTATCTAAGTAGCTCAAGGAGTCCTTCCAGCAACCTGTGAGGCGGGTACCTTGATTCTCCCCATGCCACACAGCACGCAGACATAAAAGAACCAGTCACTTGCTGGTGCTCACTCGGCTGCTGAGGGACAGGGCCGGGTCTAGAACCCAGGCAGTCTGGCCCCTGCATTGAAGCTCTGGAACACAATCCTTAAGAGGTGACTCTGGACAGACCATCAATTAACCAATCAATATTTACCCATCTCCCTCTGACTCCTAGCAGAGCGCCCTGCCTGAAGAGGGTAGTCATGAAAGATCCATTGAATTTATGAATGGGGTGAATGAACCATTCATCCATCCCTGCATCTCCATTCAGTACTCGAAGGCCCTCACACACAGGTGCCACCACACTAGTCACTTGGGTGCTGTTCAGCCACAGACTCTGAGTGCTGGTTTGAAGAAGGCACCCCCCCCCCCCGATGTGTAGGGGTGATGCTGAGCTCCAGCCTGGGACACACAGGGCAGACTCTGATGGCCATGGGCCAGAGGAGAAAGGGAAAGGCTTCACAGAGCTGGCAGCCTCTAGTCCTGGCCTCTAAGGTTGTGAAGGGTCCAGAGGAGCAGAGATTTGCTGAGGCTTCTGGGAGCGGGGTTCAGGGAGCCCGGAAGCTGGCGTGTGGAGGCGAGTTGGGGGGAATAATGGACTCTTTGAGGAGTCTGGTGGAAGGTGGGGTGGGGAGGAGGAAAAGGAGCCCACTGCCTCCTGCTTACCTCCAGCCTCTCCACAGCTCGCCAAGGAGAGCGAACGGCTGCAGGCCATGATGGCCCACCTGCACATGCGGCCCTCCGAGCCCAAGCCTTTCAGCCAGCCAGTGAGTGACTCTCCTGTCCCTTCAGCCTCCCCAAGTCCCACCACAGGCCCATGGGCCCTCAGGACCCCTCGGGTGCTGGTTCTCAGCCCCTCCCCATTGCTCACAGCTGAACCCGGTCCCCGGCTCCTCCTCATTCTCCAAGGTGACCGTCTCCGCAGACCCGTTCCCAGATGGTCTTGTGCACCCCCCGACCTCGGCAGCCGCCCCTGTCACACCCTTGAGGCCCCCTGGACTGGGCTCTGCCTCTCTGCACAGCGGGGGTCCAGCCCGCAGGAGAAGCAGTGACAAATTCTGCTCTCCCATCTCCTCAGGTGAGGGCAGGTGGGGCTGTGGGGCCACTGCTTGGAGGGACGGTGTCCCTGGAGGGCCCCCTCTGGCTACCTCATCCTCTGCCTGTCTCCCCCAGAGCTGGCCCAGAATCACGAGTTCTACAAGAACGCCGATGTCAGGCCCCCCTTCACCTACGCTTCCCTCATCCGCCAGGTGAGCGTGGGAGCAGAGGTAAGGCTGGGGAGCTCCCTACAGCCCACCCCTAGACCCCAGCCTCTGGGGGTTCCTGGGCCAACATCCCCCTCACATATGTTCTCACATAGTCCTGTGCTCAGGGTGCCCTGTGCCCAAATTGGGGAATTCCAAACAGCCCCCACCCCATGGCCGCGGCTCCCATGCACAGTGCTTTCCAGGAAGCCACACGCCATCAGAAGAAGCTCCTGTTTCCCCACACAAGAGCTAGCCCCTAGAGTCTGGGCTCTGGTCAGCCTTGCTGGGCCATGCCCAGCCTGACCCGTGTGGGTTGCAGCAGGCCTCCTCCACTCAGAGGCTAGTTAGGGGCCAGGTAGAAGGGAGAAGGCACAGAGCTGTGTCCCTCCAAGGCCCAGACTGAGGGTTCCCTTGGCCCTTTCCTTGTCCACAGGCCATTCTGGAAACCCCTGACAGGCAGCTGACCCTGAACGAGATCTACAACTGGTTCACCAGGATGTTCGCCTATTTCCGAAGGAACACTGCCACCTGGAAGGTGAGGCATGCCCCTGCCACCTGCCCGCCCCTGGGCTCCAGTCATCCTTGGACATCATCCCACAGAGCCCAAGGTTGCCTGGCAGTTAGTCCCCTCAACATTAGTTCTGCTGAATTGGCCCAGTAGGGCACAGGCATCGCCATAGGCCCTCGCCCCACCCCAGCAAGGGCTATGAATTCCTCCATCACTGTTCTCTGGGCCCCTTCCTTCCAGCCCGGTGCTACCTCCCTTTGGGAAGAATCCTTCCCGTGATCTCCCATGGGCCCCAAAGACTCCAGCCCCGTGAGGTCGGGCCTGAGGGGTTGGTGATTCCCAAACTTGGTATTGAGAGGCTCTAAGGATCTGGATATCCTGGGATGACCACCTGTTCTGAAGGCAGCATGCAATGGAGTAGGGGGCCCTGGACACAGGGTGGACCAAGGCCCATGGACCATATACTTGGGCACAGACAGGTGCTCACACGTCCCCGTCACTGCTGCCAGTGGCGGGAGATAATTGTCTATATCCAATTAGTCACTTCAATGCCTTCAGCTAGAGAGTTTTCCTGGGGGACCAGAGGAAGGCAAGAGGGGGACCCTAGAAAAATGGGACACAAAGATGAGGGCTAGGGCACTAATGCATTTATTTATTTGCTAAAATAAGGTGTGTGTGCATGCACGTGTGCCTGTGTGTGTGTGTGCTCAGGCAGCTCAGTGGGAAGGTGACATCTAAACTGGGATGGCGCAGAGGGAAGGAGGAGGAAGTCTTGGCCCCTGTGGGAAGGTTGGAGGGGGTCCATATCTCAGAACCTTAATTGGATCCCTGGTTCTTGAGTCCCCCTGCTGGCCAGTGCAGAAACTGCACTTCAACAGGCTACCTCCCCCAATGTCACCAGGTTTCAACAAGTGTTTTGGGAGACCTCCCTCCCTACCAGCAGCCCAGCTGGGTGGGGTCTGCACCAACAGGCTTCTCTGAGTGCAGCCGGAGGGACTGCTTCCCGGCTTCTGTAGCCCCATGCCTAACTCCCAAAGCTTGGAAGAGAGGCTGTGAGGCAGGGGCAGCTGTTCTGATTGGCTATGAGTGATATCATTTCCTGCCAACCACAGACCTGCCCTCTTTCCAGCATGGCCTTCTTGGGACTACCTGGTCCGGTCTCCAACCTCTGGGCCAGATCAGATACCAGGTTCTAAAAGTGATAGAGTCCAATACCAATGAAAAGGATCATTACAATTATTATCTAATGTTCACTTTAATATTACATACTAATCCTTTGCCCTTAGGAGTAGCAACACAGAGCCTCATTTCCATAAGACAGCAACCCCCTGAGGATGGTGTACTAATCACCCCCCCCCCCCCTTATCTCTCTCACCTGCCCTACTTCACTGCAATTTTCTACTTCTGGCTTCTGTGGCCATTAAGAGGAACTGGCTTCCTCTTCACTACTCAGTGACCGTCCTGAAGCCACCCATCCCTCATATTTCAAACTGAACACCTTGGACTGGTTATGCAGCCTGGTCCTCACCTCCATCTCCCACACCTAGCTGGGGTCCCAGTATGAGGCCAGCTGGGCCTGGGGAAAGTGAATGGCTGAGTGAGTGACCTTCCCAATTGGCAGTGCTTTGCTGTGCCGCCTTTGCCACTGGGGGGCACTGCATGGCCTGTGCCTTCCCTACAGCAGAGCAGAATCCATGTCAGCTCAGGTCCACTTTGACAGTCAGGGTTTTTATCCTAAGCCAAGCTTCATTCATGTTACTTGGGAAATATGCCCTGTCTACCCTCAACTCTCTTTCCCTTCCATTTCTACTTCTACCTGTTTATCTGTCCCTTGAGGTCCTTCCTTTTCCTCCCCTAAATGATTTTGACTTCCTTCTTTCCCTCTTCCTTTGCCCTCCCTGTCCCCCACCTTGAGATGCTGTCTACTTCAGATTAGGGCAGAAGGGTTGGGAGCTGGTGTGGGCCAGGCCAGCTGCTGTTCCTACGGGGACAGAGCGACCATCTGCCGGGCTGATGGTCCTCGCTGGCCCTCCCCATGTCCATCCCCTCCCAGGGCCCATGTTGTGGGCCCATCCTTTTGTTTACGCAGCCCCCGCCAGACCCCTTAAATTGCCGTTAATGTTTCAGCGTAACGAATTAGTCTCTCATCACGAATCAGGCTTCGAAATGAGGGAAAAAAGCCCCGGTGAGGCCATCCTCGGAAATTGGGGTCATTCTCATTTGCAAAGCGGAGGATCGGAGCCCCGTAATGCGGGCAAATTTATTCCGAGGCAGGAGCCCCGGCGTGATTAGGCCCTTTGTAATTATCGCTCCAAGAGATTCCACTCCAGCCGCCCGCCTCCCTCGTGGATTAGCAAGCGAGTCGGAAAAATACACAGGATTTAATTAGAGGCAAATTAAAATTGGTAATGAAATCGGGCCAGTTGCAAGTGGCAAGAGTTGGAAGGGAGAGAGGGAGAGGGGGTCTCCAGGGGCTCGGGCTGCCCGCCCTGCCCGCTTTCTTCCCCGTTTAGAAATGTAAAGAGGAGACAGGAATGGGGTGAGGCGGAGGAGGTGGAGGAGGACAGGTAACAGGGACAGGGACGCAGGCAGGGATGGTGATGGCTGGGGATGACCAGTGGGGCACTGAAAGCTGAGCAGAGAGCACAGGGACAGGATTAAGGGACGTGGGTGCCAGGCAGTGGGTGAACTGGGGCCCTAGCCCACACTGGGCGGGCGTTGGGCCTAGCACCCCATCCTTACCAAGTGTCCTACAAACCGGGTGACCTCAATTCCTGAAGCTATCCTGCCGGGAGGAGTTAGAGTGACAGGGAGACTTCCCCGCTCTCCGTTCCTTCCTGCCTTAGGCACACTCACACCCTCCTTCCTCCTGGCTTCTTTATTTCCACAAGCGTGGATCAGGCCTCTGCCATGTGCCTCATGCTCTCAACGAATAAGTCACAGTCCCCAGACTCCCAGGGCTCCATGAGGGCAGCAGTGAGGGTTCACGAGTTATTGCCCAAACTTGTAAAGGCTGCGTGTATTGTGCATGGGCCCGAGCGGATCACACTCATCAGAAACCGGCTCCCTGTCTCTGGTGGGTGATGATGGCAAGATGAATTATTGATACCTAGACATCATGTAGTTGACAGACAGAATTTTCCTAAGCGTGGCAGGGAGAGAAGGAAGGTACTGAAAGGCTGTCTGTGGTGAGCAAGCTGGGAGCCCATCCCTGCCCGGCCCGCCCCCTCCCTGTCCCTGACTTGGGACAGGTGACTATTGTGTTTGGGGTGTGGGACTGGACCAGGTGCCTGTGCTCACCTGAGCAGAGGACAGCCCAGCGGCTGCCTCTGAGCCTCTCCTCACTGCACCCCCAGAATGCCGTGCGCCACAACCTCAGCCTGCACAAGTGCTTCGTCCGTGTGGAGAATGTCAAGGGCGCTGTGTGGACCGTGGACGAGCGGGAGTATCAGAAGCGGAGACCACCAAAGATGACAGGGTATGTGGGCCAGGCCCCGGTGGGCCACACCTGGCCTGGGTATGAGCTAGGTCTCTGCAAGACTCTCCAGGGGACCTGTGCCGCAAATGCCTCCCAACTCGGGGAGTCAGGGAGAATGAAGGCAAGTAGGAGCCCAGTGCTAGCACAGGGACAGCTGGAATCAGAAGGTGGGCATTTACATGGTTTTCTATCCCCAGTTCTGACTGAGGGGAGTTAAGGGGACCCGGTATCAGAGAGACAAAGCCCACGGTAGCCATAGCCAGAGCTGGGTCATGGGCATCTGGCAGCCAGCGGGTCAAGGGTGAGGGGGCTGCTGTCCCCAGGACCTACTCCCCTACTCATCATAGGATGAGCCAATCTCTGAGACCCCTGGGCCGGCCTCTTTATTTGATGGGGAGGAAGGGGAAGAAGGCAGAGAGCACGGAGGGCTGGCAGGAGGCGCACAGCACTGTGAATGGAACTCACTTGTCTCCCCTCATGGCACCTCTCTCCCGACCCCCAGCATCCCCACCTTGCCTGTGCGTCTTGGCCAGAGGCCTCGGGTCAGGAGAGCGAGACCTGAAGCAAGTTAGAAGGATCCCTCTGTAGTTCCCCTTCCCCTGGAGGATTCCTTCTCCCCAGGCAGTTGTGTGGCACTCAGGAGAAGCCGTCTCCCCCACACCAGTCTCCATGCTGGTTACTGTCACGTATCATTACCAACTTGGAATCAGAAGAGCTGGGTTCAGGGCCTGGCGTGGTGGTGCACACTTGTAATCCCAGCAGCTCGAGAGGCTAAGGCAGGATGTTTGTGAGTTCAAAGCCAGCCTCAGCAACTTAGTGAGGCCCTGTGCAACTCAGCAAGACCCTATCTCTAAGTAAAATACAAAAAAGGGCTGGGGATATCGCTCCGTGGTTAAGCACATGGCGCAGTCTGGCTGGGCACAATTCAGGAGCCACTTGTCAAAAGAAATCGAACTTTATTTTTAGAACACACACCGCACCACACAGCTCTTCAGGAAAACCCTCAGAGCCCAACTGCCACCACCGGCTTCCCACAAGTGTCTCCACCTCCCCCACTCCTCCTGCTCTTGAGGCCAATTGGCTGGGTTGTGTGGGCAGAGCCAAAAAAAGTCCCCCAGTGAGCAGCTCCCTGGTCTGAAAGGGCGGGGAAACAGCCCAATGAGCATCACCTTAGAGGAGCCAATCAGTTGGCAGCTAGAAGTTTGCTGAGGCCGCTGTGAGCCAATCAGCTGGCAGCTGGAAGTTTGCTGGCAGCTGGAGGTTTGCTGGGGCCCATTGGCTGTGGCTCTCAACATCCACACTCTGGGTTCAGCCCTCAGTACCAAAAAGAAAGACCTGGGTTCAAATTGCACCTTGTATCTCATCAGCTGTGTGACCTTGGGCCAGTTTTTTGACTTCTCTGAGAGGTTCTGTAAATGGGGTCATCATGGTGGTAGAGAAGCAGCCTTGAACCATTGCTTTCTCCAAATACCTTCTGGTATCTAAATACACACACACACACACACACACACTTCCTTTTGTGTGGAGTCCCCAGGGACAAGCTGAGCAAATGGCTTATTGCATAGTCCCAGAGTTCAGAATGGCAAGAAAGTAGATTTTGCAGACGTGGAACTATGGCATTCTGGAAGATACAGCTCAGGCTTTGACACACATGAGAAAATCCAAGCCAGAGAGAAAATAGGCTGAGGTGGCCCGATGTGAAGACAGACATTGGGAGGGCTTCTGCTTCCCACCTGACAGTTCTGAGACCGGCCAGGTCCCAGTGCCCCTGTGAGGTTTAAGCACCCTCCCCTAGGCAGGGCCATGGCTGCTCGGGGCCAGGTGAGTTTCCCAACTGACTATGATTAGAACACATGAGACTGGGCAGACAGAGGCTGATCCCACTGTGGCCTCCCAGGGTAATGGAGGGACAGTCCTTGGCACAGCACCAGCCCTTGGGATTAGGAGAGTACATGAGGAGTGAGGGGGTGAGCCAGAGTCTGCCTTCTCTTCCCCAGGAGCCCCACCCTGGTGAAGAACATGATCTCCGGCCTCAGTTACGGAGCACTTAATGCCAGCTACCAGGTGACTGGGCCCTTCCAGCCCACCCAGCTCCCTTCTCCAGGACCCTGGGCTCAGGGTGGGAAGAGACCCCCTGCCCTCCCTACAGAGGGCCCACGGGAGGAGTGGCGGGTGGGAAAGATGAAGACCACTACCCCACTCTGACCCAGGGCCCAGCTTCACCTCAGCTTTCAGGGCTGGTTTGGGACCATGTGGGGCAGAGAGCAGGGAAGCTGGGATGACCAGTGATATCCCTTCCTGGGTGTGAGGGTGAGCCAGGCCTGGTTCTCAGAAAAGCTGGGACATCGGAGGCAGGGCCAGAGCTCTGACCTTGGGATAGCTCTGTGTTCCAAAGCCCTGGGGTCAGGCCCTGGGGTTGCCCAGGTAGACACCCCAGGGCCACCCGCAGACTGCCCCACAGGGGAGGCCCCCNGGTAGTGGTCTTCATCTTTCCCACCCGCCACTCCTCCCGTGGGCCCTCTGTAGGGAGGGCAGGGGGTCTCTTCCCACCCTGAGCCCGCTCACAGGCTCAATCCTGTGTGCCCCAGGCTGCCCTGGCCGAGAGCAGCTTCCCCCTCCTCAACAGCCCTGGAATGCTGAACCCTGGCTCTGCCAGCAGCCTCCTGCCCCTCAGCCATGATGACGTGGGCGCCCCCGTGGAGCCGCTGCCCAGCAATGGTAGCAGCAGCCCCCCTCGCCTCTCCCCATCCCAGTACAGGTAAGCACCCAGTGCAGACCCTTGCCTCTTTTCTTTGCAGAGATGGGGGACATCAGACCTCAGGGATACTGGGCGTGGGGAGGACGCTGGGGGCACCCCCCGTGCCCCATGTTTGGATGAATGTGGAGGGCACACGGATGAGGGATGAGGGAAAGGCCCGGGTCCACCTCATCTCTTCTGCCCCTAGCCACCAAGTGCAGGTGAAGGAGGAGCCGGCTGAGGCGGAGGAAGACAGGCGGCCTGGGCCCCCACTGGGTCCTCCCAACCCCAGCACTGTGGGGCCTCCGGAAGACAGGGACCTGGAGGAGGAGCTGCCCGGAGAGGAGCTGTCCTAAGGGCCTGGAGGGGCAGGCAGGGCAGCAGGAGATTCCTCCGCCCAGTACCCCGGCCCACCTACCCCCACTCCACGCCCCTCCAACCTGAAGGCACTTCCAGGACTCAGATAGGGAGGCCTGGGCCAGCACCTCCCACTGCGACCTGACTGACAAACGCTTGGGGGCAGGAACGGTCCCGCCCCCAAGGGGACACCGAACTGAACCCCTGGTCTGGGACCCGCAAAGGACACGGAGGGCCCAGACCCCTCTCAGACCCTCCCCTACATCTGACACCACCTCCCCCAACCACCACCAGCAGCAGGGCCCTCCTCCCCCACCAGCTCCCCCTACAGGGCCCTCAGCGCCATGGAGACCCGCAGGCGGGGCTAAGCCACCTCTCGGGCCCTGGCCCACACCTGGCTGAGGCCGAGGTTTCTGGCCAGAGGCCCCTCCCCACTTTGTGCTTCCTTCCACCTTCTTTTCTGTACTGTGAAGAAACAACTCTCCAGCTCCAGCTCCTAGCCCTGCCCTGGCCTGGTGGGGGAACAAAGTTTCCCACCATCCCCAAGAAATCAGCCCTTGGGCTGTTGTGGGGGACCAGTGTGTGCCCTGCGGGGGTCTGTGCCAGCCGGGCCACCCGGCTCCAGCCCTCCCCCAACCTGAGACCAGGTCCAGGCTGACGGGCCTCCTGCCACACTTTGGCTGGGTGCCCCTCCAGTGCCCCGCACCAGGGAGCACGGATGTGCCCAGTGCCACCACCCCTTGGGTGGACTCCTGCAGGTGGAGCCCAGATTGCCCTGAGGCCCGGGCTGGGGCCAGATAGTGCCCACTGCTGGGAAGCATGGGGCGCGCTGTGGGTGAGGCTGGCCCCAGCCTCCCCTTCACACCTGGGGTCCCGCTGCAGTCCTCACCCACCCTCAGCACCCCTTCCCCACCCCCCCAGTTAAACGGATGACCAAAGACCTTTCTTATGCCGGAAGCAAAAACCAAAACTTTTTGTTGGCTTTTTCCTTTGTGGCCTCCCTAGACACCCCACTCTCCCAGCTCCCACCCTGGCCCCAGGCTGGAAGCCCTCCCTTCACTTAAGTTATTGTTTTAAACCAAAGTTTACAGTGTCTGTTGGTGGCAAGACCCTCTCCCTCCACCCTGCCCCGAGGACCCTGGGACCCCGAGAGGGCCCTCTGGCCTCCCCTCTGCCCTTGCCCTGCCTGGAGGAAGGAGAGAAGGCAGAGGGGAGTGGGTGGGCTCGAGTCCTGGTCCCCAAACCTGGGCTGCTTCCTGGGGGCTCTCCAGACCCCTCTCTAGGACCAAGTCCCCCGTCACGCTGGGAGTGTGGATTCCAGCAAAAAAGCTGGAAAAGTGAGACTCCACAGACCCCCTATGGGGGACCCCAACCTAAGGCCAAGGACAGGGTGTGTCGAGTGCTCAGAACACCCTGGCCAGGCCCTTTTGCTGAGAAGACTCCTTGGATGTTTCCCAAGAGACCCCAACATACCCCATCACAAGCCACCCCTCCTGAGAGGCAGGGGCCCTCTGCCCCTTCCCCCATGTGTCCCCACCTGTGTTCCGTGTGACCAGCACAGAAATATTAAACGTCCTCTATTCACTGGGCCCTGTGCGTGTCATGGAGGGGAGAGTGGGGAGGGACGTCCAGCTGGAAGGCTGCGGTGGGAGGATGGCACAGTAGGGCCCCTGCCAAGGTGGCTTCTGCAGGTGCAGCACTGGGCATGTCGGGCACCAGGCCTTGTGCCCCAGGTTCGTGGACCAGGGTGTCTGGTTTCTCCACACCTAAGTCAGGCCTGCACCGCCCCGTTTTGTCCCTGAGTCCCAGCCCCCTCTCCCCAGTTCTTCCACAAGCTTGAAATCCAAGTTTCTGCTTCCCGTCTTCAGCCAGGGACTTGCTCTGTTCCTGGGGTGAGCGGAGGGGGGGTGGCTGCAGGGCTCTTTTCCCCTGGCCTCCACCCCTGCAGGTACCCCCTCCCCATGCCTTGGGTCCCTTCAGGGCCCACCGTCCATGTGTCTGTGGGGCCACCTGGATAGGCTCATGCATTGTGGGGTGGCATCCTGACACCTGTGACGGGGCTCCAGGGGAATGCACGCACACCCATGCACACACACCAAACACAGTACTGGCGTTTGGAAAAGGAACTATTCAAACCCACCCAGAGGGACCCTGGACAGCCAGGAGAGGAAAAGGAGAGAGGAGGTAGTCCAAGCTGGCACACCAGGCGGGTGACACCTCCCTCGGCCCCATTGTCCCAGCCCGGGTCTCATTCCATGTCGAAGCCTAGTTCCTCCCACCTTCTCAGACACCAGTGCCCCTTCCCAAGCCGTCCCTCCTCAGGCTGGGTGGGCCCCTCCAGTCCCTGGGGCAGGGCCCCAGAAGGAGGTGTATGGGGGGAGGTTGTTGAGAAAGCAGCAGAACTGGGATCCATTACCCTTCCCCCAGATTTCTCCCAAACTGCTGGAACTTTCCAGAAGCTACATTTAAGGAGAAGGTGGGGCAGGAAAGGGGGTAGGACCAGAGGTGGGGTCTGCTGGCTTCTCTGTACTGCTCAGGGCTGCCTGTGTCCTTCTCCACCATCATCATTTCCTCCTGTCTGGCTCCCTGGCCTGCCTCCTCCCCACCCTAATGAACTCCTGGTCCCTCATCCCTACCTTGAGAGGGGCTGAGTGGGGGGCAGGGGGTGTTCAGCTTGGAGTCTTAGAGTTTCCCTGCCCTCTGCCCGAAGTCTGTCCCCCCAGACACTATAAGGGGCAGCACTGCTATGTATTGTAATCTGCCCTCCTGGTCCTCCCTGGAGGCCATGGGGCCCTGCACAGTAGAATTTAGCTGTGTGTAATCCGTGGACAAGGCATTCTCTAATGCAATAAAACAATAACCCTTGACTTTGCTGCAGCTGCTTCCCCTCCCCCTCCCAGCTGAGACCCACAGGGCACCTCTGGCTCCAAGAGCCCCAGAGGATCCAGGGGTGTTGGCTGCCAAGCACCCAACTAACTCCCTTACCCTGCCCCTGGAAGCAGAGTCTGTTCTGTAGGCTGGTCCCAGGGGACTTCTTCCTACTCCAGACTCCAGAAGAGGTGGCACCCAGCCTCACTGGCAGGACAGTTCCCTCAGCAGAGCTTCAGTTTCAACCACAGTTCTTTTCCTTTTATCCTTTCAACAGAGCTATGGTAAAAGTCTGGTCAGTTCACCTCTGTGGGAGGTGAGGCCAAGAACTATCTCAGGCACTGGCAGAGAAGACGGTCTTACAACATAAGAAACAGGCTGGCGCACACCTGTAATCCCGGTGACTTGGGAGGCTGAGGCAGGAGGATCCCAAGTTCAAGGCCAGCCTCAGCAAATCAGTGAGATCCTGTCTTAAAATTAAAAAAGAAAGAAAGAAAAAGTGGAAGTGTGGCTCAGTGGTAGAGCATTTGTCCAGGATAAGTCAGCCCTGGATTCAATTCCTAGTACGTGGGTGGGGTGGGGGAGGAAGAAAGAAATAGGAAGCTAGACTCTAGCACATACCTGCAATCCCAGAAATTTGGGAGACTGAAACAGGAGGATCACAAGTTCAAAGCCAGCCTCAGCAACTTACTGAGATCTTGTTTGGAAATAAAAAAAGAATAAAATAAAAAGGACTGGGGATGTAGCTCAGTGGTTAATCCCAGGTACAAAATAAATAAATAAATAAATAAAAATAAAGAAAAGAAAGACAATAAATGAGAGAAACAGGAGACTGCCAGACCTGGTGTCCCATCCCTGTAAACTCAGCTAATCAGGAAACCAAGGCAGGAAGATTGCAAGCAAGTTCAAGGCCATCCTAGGTAAGTTAGTGAGTCTGTCTCAAAATAAGAAATAAAAAGGGCTGAGGATGTAGCTCAATGGTAGAGCACCCTGGGTTCAATCCTCAGTACCACCAAAAACATTCATTACATTTTAAAAATAAGAAAAAAGAAATGAGAGGCTACCCTGGATCTCCACCTTCGGGGTGCATGGAGCTTATAGACTCAATAACTAATTTTCCTACTGATCTGACAGACCCCACATGGGGCAGCACTCCCCCCGCACACACACACACCCCATTTTTACCTTCTAAGTAGGAATCAACTCCTCTGCCTGCCCCTCAATCACACTTTGTTCTGAGGAAGTCCTGCATGCTGTCTTGCTTCTCTCCTTAGTTAACTGTGGCTTGTGTCTTATCCTTATCCCCTAAAGGGGGAGCTATATTTGGAATATGTTCTTAGGCTGGAGAGACAGAGAGGGCGGGGAGGGAGGGAGGGAGAGAGAATATGAATATTACTCGAGCTGGACATTTTAAGGGTAGGTCAATACCCCCCTGGGCTCTGCGCAGGTAGATCTCTCCCTTGCAGTCAAGGCTCTTCTCCTGCCACCCTTGCCAAAGGCCTTTTGCCAATGGCCAGCAGAGGGCGCTTTAGACAAAGCGGACCTGCTCCTCGGGACGAACTTGCGCTCACCATCCTGGGAGAACTCCCGCCCCGCACAGCCCTGCCTTGGCCTAAGGCTGAAAAGGGTTGGTTTTGCTGTTGGAACGTGCCAGACCCTTCCAACTGTGACCTGTGAAACATCTTAAATAGAAATGGGAGAATACAAGAGGGGGGAAGAGAGGGAGTGGACACGAAGAGATCTCTGGAAACTAGCACAATGAAGGATTCCAGTATTTTTGATAGTAGCAATAAATGTTAACACTTAATGAGCTCTTCTTATATGCCCAACACTCCTCCAGAAGGCTTGTATTTCATTTAATACAACAGCAACTCTGAATTAGATACCATGATTATCCCCATTTTACAGATGAGGAAACTGAGACAGGAAGTCAAAGAGGGTAACAGGTAAAGCATTAAGAATGAGGTATCTGGTTTGCAGTGGGACAGGTAAGAGGGAAGCTCCGGGCTCTGTGGCTTAGTCCCAGCTTCCTAGTGACCCTGTTGACTTTGACATTCCCCCTCCACATCCACTGCTTCTAGAAATTCAGCCCTGGCTTCCGAGTTCCCCGGTCTCTGTTCTTCTCTAGGTAGCACGAGGTACATTTGGGCTTGGGACAATCACCAAAGGACAGAGTGAACCAGAGAAAGAGACTGAAACACCCTAAAAAATAATCACACAGGGCCCTCGGGATGGAACGGGGAGCCAGGCCAGCGAAGACAGAGAGGCCCTTATCCGAGGTGGGAATTCACTAGGACCACCCCCCACACTCACGCTCACACGTGCACACCCCTGAGCACAACGGAGACACACCCAGGCCACTACTCAGGTGAATTTATGCCAAGAGGCCCCTCCCATCTGTAGCCATCTTCAGGTGATGAATCTGTGGACAGCCTGGGGGGGGGGTACACACGCCTCACCGAGATCACAGTGACACCCGTCACTCAGGCCCTAGGACCCCTCCACTGGCCTACAGTTTCCATCCCCAGATCAAAAGTTCAGAAAAACAGCCCCTGCCAAGGAGGCAGCCAGGCCCACAGGCCCTCTGTCCTGGCTGGGGGTTGCCAGGCGGAACGTGGAGGGCTGGCCACCTTCAGAAGGCAGCCCAGGGAACCTGGGGGGGGTGACAGTGCTGAGATGGGATGGCACTCAGTACCCCAGGGGTGTCTGGCACAGCCATCAGGCTCCTTCTGGGGCGTAGACTCCGTGCCCCATTACATCAGAGAGCTGCCTCTGCTCAGGAAGGGGCTGGTGGCCACCAGAGGATACAGGGCAGGCCTCTGGTCTCAGAGCCAGTTCTCTGGCCAGGAAACGGATGGAGATCTGGAGTCCAGGGTCCATAAGAGAGTAAGTGCCGGCCCTGTGGGGGTTGGCCAGGCCCCTGCCAGGGTCCCAGCCCTGCCTCCGCTCCCACCAGCCAGCTCTGGGGGAGCCTTGGGGAAGCCTCTTGGGAAGCTTCTGTAATGGCCACTGATAGCATGTAGTCTTGAATGTCCATTACCATACAGGCCCGGAGACGGAATGCTCACCCGGGACCCGAGTGTCCCGCAGACTCTTGGGAAGAGCCCTGGAGCTAAGGAGGGAAAATTTAGGTAGGGAAAGGGGAGAGACCCGCAGAGGGGCTGAGGCTGAGCCTAGGGAAGTTAATGTGGCAGAGAACAAGGGGCGGAACCCAAGTAGGAGAGGCAGAGGCAGGGAGGCCTATGGGTGCCCTAAACCTGGCCTCTCTCTGGCCTTACCAACCCACAGTAGCTTCCTTGCACCTGGGTCTTGGGTAAGTGAATAGAGTCTGTTTCCTTTTCTAAAAAGCACTGGTAAGAATCTCTCACTGCTAGCTGGGCATGGTGGCGCACACCTGTGTTCCTAGCAGCTCAGGAGGCTGAGGCAGGAGGATTGCAAGTTGAAGGTTAGCCTCAGAAATTTAGCAAGGCCCTAAGCCACTTAGTGAGGCTCTGTCTCAAAATAAAAAATAAAAGGGGTTGGGGATGTGGCTCAGGGGTTAAAAATCCCTGGGTTCAAGTTCCACTACCAAAAAAAGAAAAGATCTCTGACTACTCAGAAGATTGAGGGGAGAATTAAGTGGAAGTGGGGGTACTGATGATGCTGTTAATAACTACAAGATCTGGCCTGGGTCATTAAGGAGTCTGCATCCAGAGGGGGGTGGCTTAGTACATAGGAGTGTGGCAGGGAGCACATCAGTGGCCTACCACCATGCTCTGTGGCCTTCAGAGGTGTTCAGAGTGGGCTTCCTGGAGGAGACGGGGAACCTCAATGGGAAGATTAGACCTGGCAGGAGAGCACCCCAAGAGGTGGTGGAAAAAAAACAGACAAGGCCAGGGTAGGACTGGGTAGCATGTTGGGGACCACAAGGGGACCAGGGAGACTGGAGCCCTGAGAGGTGACACTGGAAAGATAGAGTCAGGCTGCGGAGGACTGTGAGGACCATACTGGGCAACTAAGTGGGTGACTCGGGTGTCTTGCTCCGTTTTTTAATTGCAAATAACTGAATGCCACAGGCCAGGTAACTTCATAAAGAAAAAAGGTTTATTATTTTGGTCCACAGTTCTGGAGGTGCAAAGTCAAGGGGCTGCATCCAATGATGGTCTTCTTGCTGACAGTGTCCCAAGGGGGCAAAGAGCATCTCATGGCAAGAGCAGAGAGAGAGAGAGCAAGCTGTGTGCATGTATCTCTTCTGGTCTCTCCCTCTTTTTGTCACCAATCAATCATGGGGTCCCCTAGTGACCTTATCTAAGGCTAATCACCTCCTAAGACTCCATCTCTGAAGAGCATTTTCCAATTAAGTCTCCATCCTCCTGGTTTGCATTTTTGTGCTTTGTTTTGTTTTGGTACTGGGGATGGAACCCAGAGGTGCTTTACCACTAAGCTACATCCCTAGCCCCCGGCCTTTTTAAAAATTGCTTTTATTTTTTAAATACATGACTGCAGAATGCATCACAATTCTTATTACACATATAGAACACAATTTTTCATATCTCTGTTTGTATGTAAAGTATGTTCACACCACTTCATGTCTTCATACATGTACTTTTTTTTTTTCAAAATATTTATTTATTTATTTTTAGTTATTGGCGGACACAACATCTTTGTTTGTATGTGGTGCTGAGGATCGAACCCAGGCCGCACGCATGCCAGGCAAGCGCACTACTACTTGAGCCACATCCCCAGCCCCATACATGTACTTTGGATAATGATGTCCATCACATTCCACCATCATTGCTAACCCCCTGCCTCCTCCCTTCCCCTCCCACCCCTCTGCCCTATCTAGAGTTCGTCTATTCCTCCCATGTTCCCTCTCTCCCTACCCCATTATGAGTCAGTCACCTTATCAGAGAAAACATTTGCCATTTGTTTTGGGGGATTGGCTAACTTCACTTAGCATTATCTTCTCTAACTCCATCCATTTACCTGCAAATGCCATGATTTTATTTTCTTTTATAGCTGAGTAATATTCCATTGTGTATATAGAAAAAGTAGGCCCTAATCTCTATCATGTTGGATTAGACCCCACCTTCCTTAATAAGACTCCTTTAACGCAAGAATTAAAACCAAGAATCAATAAATGGAATGGACTCAAACGAAAAAGTTTCTTCTCAGCAAAAGAAACAATCTGTGAGGTGAATAGAGAGCCTACATCTTGGGAGCAAATTTTTACCCCTCACACATCAGATAGAGCACTAATCTCTAAGGTACATAAAGAACTCAAAAAGCTAAACACCAAAAAAACAAATAACCCAATCAATAAATGGGCCAAGGACCTGAACAGACACTTCTCAGAAGAGGATATACAATCAGTCGACAAATATATGAAAAAATGATCATCTCCTCTAGCAATTAGGGAAATGCAAATCAAAACTACTCTAAGATATCATCTCATATCAGTCAGATGGCAGCTATTAAGAATACAAACAACAATAAGTGTTGGCGAGGATGTGGGGGAAAAGGCACACTCCTACATTGCCGGTGGGATTGCAAATTGGTGCAGCCAATATGGAAAGCAGCATGGAGATTCCTTGAAAACTGGGAATGGAACCACCATTTGACCCAGCTATCCCTCTCCTTGGTCTATACCCAAAGGACTTAAAAACAGCATACTACAGGGACAAAGTCACATCAATGTTTATAGCAGCACAATTTATTTTTTATTTTGAGACAGGGTCTTGCTGAGTTGCCAAGGGCAATTTGCTAAATTGCTGAGGCTGGCCTTGTACTTGGATCCTCCTGCCTCAGCCTCCTGAGACACTGGGATTACAGGTACTCACCACCATGCCCTGCTTCCACCCTCTTAATACCTCACAACAAGGATTAAAGTTCAGCACATGATGCCTTGAGGGGCATGCTCAAACCACCCGAATGACAGCAGTGGCCACAGTGCCCCGGAAGGATTTGGGCAGAGGAGTAACAGGATTGATTGGGGGTTGTGGGATGGAGCACTATGGGAAGATGGGCTAAGTAGAATGCTGGAACTGTGGAGCCAATGAGACTACTACTGGGGTCATCCAGGTGACAAGTGACAAAGTCCTAAAAATGGGGTTGCTTTGGAGAATGAAATTAGGAGGCACTTTGCATAACAACTGAGTAAAGGAAGGACTGGGCAGCTGCCTGAGCTCACCTGGGGATAGCTAAGGTAAATGTCCACATTGAGAGGAGGATGGCAAGTGTGGCATATTTTGTGGTGGAATATTATTCTGCAAAGAAAAGGTATAAACAAGTACTCTCCACCAGCAGGGGATAAGTAAGCCATTAAAAACAAACAAAAAACCAGTGGAACAGAAAAAGGGTTTCAATTTACATAATGTCTGAAAACATGCATATCATATAAGGACATCTGTGCCCACATAGCACACATTTAAAGAATTTGTAGGACTAGCCAGGCGTGGTGGCACATGCCTGTAATCCCAGCAGCCTGGGAGGCTGAGGCAGGAGGATCGCGAGTTCAAAGCCAGCCTCAGCAACTTAGCAAGGCCATTAAGCAACTCAGTGAGACCCTGCCTCTGAATAAAATACAAAATAAGGCTGGGGATGTGACTCAGTGGACCAGTACCTCTGAGTTCAATCCCTGGTACCCCACCCCCCTCAAAAAAAATTGTTATGGACCAGGGATGCAGCTCACTGGCACGGTGATTACCCAGCATGCACAAGGCCTAGGTTCAATACCCAGCAACCTGAAAAATGAGAAATAAACCACATTCCACTGGGGGTGGGAACCTGCGAGAGGGTGTGTGCAGCTTCCTGGGGCCTCTTGGAGCTGGGTGTGGGACAGCGAGTAGGTGGAGGGAAGAGTGTGTGCCAGGCACAGTCTGCAAGGGACCACCATTCAGAATGACTGTGTCCCTCCACAGCAGCGGGGGAACTGGGCCTGAGAGATGGTGGAAAGCTGCCTGTCCAGTGTAGAAGTTTGGACATTGTACTCTCAACAAAATAAAATCTTTTTGATCAAGGAAGTGACACGATCTTGACATCTTGGGGGGAAAACAGACATTTTATTTTTTCCCAAATGGAATGCTGTTGTCATTCTTCGGCCTCCATATCTAGCTGTCTTTGAGGTTCTTGGAGGAGAGGGACTGTGTCTCATCCATTTCTCATTTTCAGGTCTTAGTGTGGTGCCTTGTACCCAGTATGTTCTCAATAAAACTTGAGCATGTGAGTGAGTAGTCTCAGAGCTCAGAGATGTTCTGTATTATTTTTGTCCATTTCCATTTCTTTCTCTGCTGCTGACTTCACAGTTACATTATTATTATTATTATTATTTTTTTTTTTTCTGGTTGCTGGGTATTGACCTTAGGTCTCCCAAATGCTAGGTGATGGCCATGTCAGTGAGCTCCATCTCAGTCCATAACAATTTTTGTGTGTGGCAGGGGCCTAGAGACTCAGGAGAGGGGAGAGCTTAAAGATCAGTAACGGGCCAAGGCTCTGGTGTGAGAAGCTGGATGGAGGAGACAGCTGTGAGCTAAGATGAAGGAAAGTGGGAGGGACACACTCAGGAAGAAAGGAGACATAGCCAGGCTCGGTGACACATGCCTGTCAACCCAGCAGCTCCAGGGACTGAGGCAGGAGGACCGTGAGTTCAAAGCCAGCCTCAGCAACTCAGTGAGACTCTATCTCTAAATAGAATACAAAAAGGCTGGGGATGTGGCTCAGTGGTTAAGTGTCCCTGAGTTCAATGCCCAGTACCAAAAAAAAAAAAAAGAGGGGGTGGGGTGGGGGAAGGTGAACTGGTTCCGCAAATAGGAAGCCAGGAAAACAAAGACACAAAAAGGACCTATGGTTTCAAACTTTAGGTAACCGAGTAGCGGAAGCCAGTGGCAGAAATCAGGATATATGAAGAAGGAGCTCATTTTGTGGTGGAAGATGAGAGGATTGGTCTGGGTCAAGTTGAATTTGAGGTGAGAACAGAAAATCCAACTTCTAATTAAAGATGGCAGATGGAACCCTGGCCCTTCCCTTCGTGCCATCTGAAGCCCTGCTAAATCTACAGTGGGGAATTTTATTTTAAGGATTAGACTCCGAGAGACAAACAAAACAGGATCAGGGACATCATCAACAAGTTAGGGAAGCTGGAGAGGAAAGGGCAGACAGTGGGGTCCTAAACTAGCACTGAGAACTGAGAGGCAGTCTGCCCGCATGGTGGACCCCACATTGGGTCTTGATATTGGCTGGGGCTGGTGACCTCTAGGAGTGAAGATATATATATATATANTCATACAGAGGGAGAAGTTAGTTGTCACTTAAAAGCAGACAATCAAAAGGTAGCAAAGGAAGTCTCTTTTCTACAGAGGGGAGGCTGAAAACCAAAAGATCCTCTAGAAGAGTTGAAAGTGGCTGTGTCCCAGGAATTGAACTCAAGGGCTCTTGACCACTGAGCCACATCCCCAGCCCTATTTTATATTTTATTTAGAGACAGGGTCTCACTGAGTTGCTTAGCACCTCACTTTTGCTGAGGCTGGCTTTGAACTTGTGATCCTCCTGCCTCGGCCTCCTGAGCTGCTGGGATCACAGGAGTGCACCACCGTGCCTGGCTAAAGACCAGTATTTTTTAAAAAGCAAAAAATAACTGGCTACCGTGGACTTGAAGGGAGGGACTACTGATCACACAGAGCACAGAAGATTTAAAGCGATGATGACGATGGCTCTTCTGTAGTGGTAAACAGAGGGCTCCTGGGCTGGGAGATTCCGGGGATACTCTAGGGGACTTAAGGAAAGGATACAGATATCAGGGTTCCCAAAGGCCATAGTCATCAAGACCATTCAGAGGAAAGGGCTTTTGAATTGTGTTCTTTGATTTTTATCTAGGATCACCAGACAAAGGAAGAAACTATCTACTATGAAAAGCAGAGATCAAAACAGACAGAAAGGGGCTGGGGCTGGGGCTCAGTGGTAGAGTGCTTGCCTAGCATGTGTGAGGCACTGGGATTGATTCTCGGCACTACATACAAATAAATGAATAAAAGAAAGATCCAACAACAACTAAAAAAATTTTTTTAAAGTCATTTATTCTCAGAGAGAGCTGATACTACACACTTATGAAATAAGAATGAGATGCTAGAAAAATGAGCATTTGGAGAACAAAATGAGGTCTTAGAAACAAGAAATACGACAGCAGAAATGAAAACAGGCTTTGAAGTTAAAGACCTCTTGGAAGAACAACAAAGCAAAACAAAAAGACAAAATCGAGGCCCAATTTAAGAGGCTCAATAGCTAAACGACAGGAGATTTAGAAAGAAACACAGAAACTAAGAAAAAGAAAATATCTGAAGATGTATTTCAAGCCAGGAGTGGTGGTGCACAGCTTAGCCCCAGAACCCAAGAGGCTGAGTCAGGAGGATCTCTTGAGCCCAGGCATGCAAGGCCAGCCTGGGCAACATAGTGAGACCTCATCTCAAAATAAAAAATAAAAATAAAAACGAAGAAGGAGGAGGAGGAGAAAAAAGAAAGGAAAGGAAGTAGTTCAAGAACTTTTCCCAGAATTCACAGATATGAGTTTCCAAAGAGCATGTCTATGCCAAACAGCCTATAAAAATGTGCTCTCCCCAGAGAACATCATCACAGAATCTCAGAACACTGGAGACAAAGAGCAAATCTCAGAAACTCACAGAGAGAAAACTAAGTCACATTAAAGGATGAAGACTCAAAGTAGCATCAGATCGTTCAATCACAGCGTCATAGACAATAGTGTGACATTGCCTTGGTGTTCTGAGGAAAAATATTTACCCTGCTGAACACTGAATGGAGCACAGGGGAAACACGGGGAGATGGGGATACATGCAGGGTCTCAAATCACAACCACAATCATTCTTCCTCACAGTGGGAGGGTGGAGGATGGGTTCCAGGAGAGAGTCACCAGCTAGGACCTGAGGAGTCAAAGTTTCAGAGAGTCTTCCAGAAGGCTAATATTTGGACATTTTTTATGTGATCTCCATCACTGGGGAAGATATGAGAGATGAGTCACTAATCTGTAATAAAAAAAAATCCTAAGCAAAAAAAAAAAAGGGGGGGGGAGTATGGATTAGGTCCAGAGAGCAAAAAGTGTTGAACAAAGAACAGTAAATAACATAAAGCTTAGCTGTAAATGACATTTAGTCCTGAATCCAAACCTAACCAAGAGGATGATAGGGTAGCCATATGGGGAGAGACGCGCAGGGCTGTTGGGAGAGATCACAACAGGGAGGGTGGGTGAAAGAACTTAGTCCCCATCATACAGAGGGAGAAGTTAGTTGTCACTTAAAAGCAGACAATCAAAAGGTAGCAAAGGAAGTCTCTTTTCTACAGAGGGGAGGCTGAAAACCAAAAGATCCTCTAGAAGAGTTGAAAGTGGCTGTGTCCCAGGAATTGGAGGAAAAGGGAAGGGAGACAGAGACACTTGCTTTCCTCAGCAAGGGTGGTAGAACCGGTTGATGCTCCAACCACCGTACCAGCCCTCTGTGCGGACCTGTGGGCCTGGCCCCATCCATCTTGTTACCCCAGCACCAGACCCTGTACCTGTCAGGCAGCAGGCCCTCAATTACATGTTTGCAGAACGAGTCACTGTGGGTTCAAGCAGGGAGGGAACTTTTGTTTTCAACCCCATGATTTTACAGAAGAAATGACAGTGCTCAGGTGGTGAGTGGCAGATCGGTGGCTACGGTGGCAGCTTCTGGATTCTCTGTCCAGAGCTCCTGTAATGAGCAGTGACAGTCACAAGAGACAAGCAGCTCTCCTGGGGACAGGATTTAAAGAGGGAACAGAAGCCTGAAGCCTGGGTATGGTGGCGCACACCTGTCATCCCAGAAACTCGGGAAAGAGGCAGGAGGATCACAAGTTCAAGGCCAATCTAGGCAACTTAGCAAGACCTGTCTCAAAATCAAATACAAAGGGCTGGGATGTAACTCAGTGGTAAAGAGCCCCTGGGTTCAATCCCCAGCACCACAAAAATAAAGAAAAAAGGAGCAGATTGAAAGAGAAGAGAAAGACAGGGCTGGGGGTGCGGCTCAATGGTAGAGGCTTACCTATCAAGCACCCGCAAGGCCCTGGGTTCCATCCCCAGCAAGGCAAAAACTAAAGAAAGAAAGAAGAGAGAAGATGAGAAGCCATCCAAGAGAAGAAGGAGGTGTGGGAGAGGTGGGCGTGGCTCCTGCCAGAATTGTGTGACTTTGCCTAAACCCAGAGAGCAGCAATTCACAGAGGAGGTGGTGGCCATCCGGACCCACCAAAAACCCTGTGACACCCAGCAAAAGCCAGGAGTTCAGGAACACAGCCCACGGCTGTGATCCAGGGATCAAGAAGCTGCTTCTGCTAAATGTGCCTCTCCACAGCCAGGAAGCTCCAGAAGGGGCCCTGGGACGGCCGGTCAGTCGGAATCTGCAGGAACACTTCATAGTCCCACCACCTGGCCTGGGGGCAAGTGCAGCTCCCAGAGCTGCCTCACCCCTGCCTTCCAAATTCCACCAAGTGCAATGACCTTGACTTCCGCTTGGATCCGTCTTGCAAGAGAGTTTTGAGAAATGTGATTTTCAGCTTTCTGACATTGCCTGAGAAAGAGGGACCTGAGCTGAGACGGTGCTTCACAGATTCCGCCACACCTGGCCCCTCTCCTCCTCTGCTCTGTCCAGGCCACTGCACCCAAAACTTCCCTTCTCCTCCCAATACTCCAAAGAAGAGCCTGGCGCCTGCCCACCTGCCTGTCTGTTAGGATCCTCTGCAGGCAGGTGGGGGCAGGGAGGGAGGTTCCAGCAGGGATCAAGGAGCCGCCGCCTTGAAGACCCTTCCTTCAAGAGCTCCGGAGTTTGCCCTGGTGCACTCAGTTCCCTCTGCCACCTTGTTCCTGCTGCAGCACAGGACAATCCTCTATGGAAGAGAGAGATGGACCACACACTTTACCCTCCGTATGCTTTGGATATGAGGTGTCACTCGAAAGTTCTCGTGTTAATAAAGAAAGTAAAATGATTATATTAGCAGAGCTGTAACCTAATCAGTGGATTAATCCATTTGGTGGATTAATAGTTTTGAATGGGTTATGGGAAGGTAACTGTGTGCAGGTGGGGCATGGCTGGAGGAAGGGGGTTCCTGGGAGTGTGCCTTGGGGATTATATATTTTGTCCCTGGCTCCTTCTGTTTTCTCTGCCTCCCGGCTACCATGACATGAGTAGCCCTCCTCATGCACTTCAGCCAGGATGCTCCTCCTCATCTAGGGCCCAGAGCGATGGAGTCAGCTGACCACAGACTAAGACCACTGAAACCATGAGCCCCAAGTAAACTTTGGGCCACCTCCTCTAAGTTGTTCTTGTCAGGTGTTTTGGTCACAGCAATGTCATGCTAACACACCCTCCCTCCTGTCATGGGGACACAAGCCCTTCCCTGACCTACCTCCTTGCCAGTCTCTGTACCTGCCCACCTTGAAGTCATATAGACTTAAGTCCAAAGCTGGTCTCCACCATGAGACCCAATGCAAGGCCATGTCACCCTCTGAGCTTCGACTTTCTCACCTGTGAAACGGAGCTACAGGTAACACAGGGACGTTGTGAGGATTGAGTTCATAGTTGGTAAGGCTTTTAGCAGTTCTTGGAATGAATTTCAGTTGCCTATTGCTGTGCTAAAACCACTCCAAAACTTTGCAACTTAAAAAAACAGCTCTGCATTCCTTATGACCCCTGGGGCTCAGCTGGGCAGCTCTGTTCCTCGTGGTGTGGCTGCAGCTGCTCATTTAGCTGTTTTCTGTTGGGGAGATCAGAACAGGTGGAGGCTGGCTGGATCTCTTCTTGCATCAGGATGGACTTCTTTTTCTTCTGGGGGAGGGGGTACCGGAGATTGAACTCAGGAGTGCTCCACCCCTGAGCCACATCCCAGCCCTATATTTTGTATTTTATTTAGCACTTCAGTTTTTGCTGAGGCTGGCTTTGAACTCGTAATCCTCCTGTCTCAGCCTCTCGAGCCACTGGGATTATAGGCGTGTGCCACCATGCCTGGCAGGATGGACTTCTTATATGGTGGCCCAGGGTCCAAAGAAATCAGGCAAAAGTGGCTGGGCCTCTTAAAGCCTGGCCAGAGCTGACACAGTATCATTTTTGGTGTATTCTTTTTGGTCAAAGCACATCCCAAGGCCAGTGCAGTCAAAGGGAAGGGAAGCGGCCTCCACCTCCTGGCAGGAGGAGTGACATGACCCAGGGATGACAGGGATGAGAGAAATTGGTGGGGGCCACCTTTGGCAACAGTGGACTCACCACATAGATTTCCAGAAGTGGTAGATGGGGATGGTAGAACTTGGGCTTGACCGGTTGGGTTAGCACCCTTTTGGAGTCTGGGCCAGCCTGGTGTTTCCCAGACCATGGGGACTGTATCACTGGGGTCCTGCAGACGATTTGGGCATGGTGAGGAATAACATCACATTCTGAATTCTTTGGATGCCGTCAAAGAGAGCAACCCAGCTCAGCGCAGCCAGTCGGTAACCCTTCTCCAACACTGGCTGGCCTCTGGCTCAGATGCAGCAGTCAACAGGATCTGACAAGATGGCTGTACCTTGCTCGTCCCTCCTGCATTTATTTTAGGATTGCCAAGTGACACTGGTTTCCATTCTGAGGGTGACAGAGAGTTGACTGAAGTAAACGAGCCATCTCAACAGAGGAGTCGGAGTCCACACACTCCTCGGTTCCAAGCTTCAAGCCAACATCTCCTTAAGGTGCAGTTCCTGCCAACATCTCTTCTAATGAGACAGTTGTCCCCAGAGGAAAAGTTGATGATCCCGGTGTCCCCCATCCTTAATCTGTCCTCCTTACTCCTTTGCCCAGCAAAATTTTCCTCTTTAACGTTACCTTCCCCTCCCCCATAGAGGTCCTCTGGTATCATCATATCTCTCTTCCAGAAAGTTCTCCATGTGCTCTTGCTGACTCCCTGCCCACTGTCTTCTCTCAGGCAGCTGAGTCCTGAGGCCAGACCACCTGGGTGAGGTTCTGGATGTGTCACCTGCCAGACACACCCCACCCCTCACATTTGCACTCCCGGGCAAGCATGCAAAGGAGGAGGGAGAGGGAGGGGGAGGGAAAGAGAAGGCACTGGATGGAGAAGGAGGTTGATCAAATCAAATGCATTTATGAACATGGCATCATGAATCCCACTATCATGTATAATTATAATACACCAACAGAGAGAAAGTTAAAAAAATGTAAAGGAGGCCCCCCCAATCTGTATCTTGGGAGTTACAGTTTACAAATAAACCTGACAAACCATTATGTAAAAATACATTCCATCCTCCTGGTCTAACAACTGCCACCTTAACCAGGAGAGAGGAGTCGCACAGAACAGGACACCAACGGCTGGCTGTGTTTGGAGTGAGGAGCACAGGCACTCCCTGAAGGCAGGACAAAGCTGGTCCCATTCCGGTCACTCAGAGATCATGGAGGCCCTTGGGGGTCTTTGCCTTGCTTGTAGTGTGGGGAGTATTCTGAGAGATTTGTCCTCAGTCCCCAGGGCTGCAAAATAATAATAATAGTAATAATGATGATGAGGAGGAGGCGGGCTAAGAGAAGGAGAAGAAAAGGAAGGGGAAGAGATTTATCAGCAGGCAGCAGGCGAGCATGGCCTTGAGACTTATTTTTTTCTCCTTGCCAAAGAAGAGAGAGAGATTTAAACAAAGTTTCTTGAGGCTGAATAATTATGATGCTTCAAGTTATTTATTCCCCTCATTTAAATTAAGTGAATTTTAAATGTCAAAGACAATTCTAGATAGGTTTCTTCTGGGTCAAATAAAAATTTTATTTAAAAACATAGACTCAAAAAGAAAAAATAACAAAAAAAGGAAAAGAAAAGAATATATACATAGTTCATTTTTTCACCTATCTATTCCTCAACAATATAATGTATCTATAATATCTAAAACCTTATTGATCATAAAATGTGCCATTATTTATGTTCAAAGAAGAAAAAATATGCAATTAAATTGACAAGCAATTCTTTGATTAGAATCTCCATTTTATGTTTATTAAGAAGAGTATCTGGTGGGCATGGTGGCTCACACCTGTAATCCCAGCTTCTCGGGAGGCTGAGACAGGAGGATCAGGAGTAGAAGGCCAGCCTGGGCAACACAGAATGACCCTGTCTCAAAAAAAAAAAAATCCATCAAAAAGAACACTATGACTTGTGCGTATGTTGAAAAAAAATATGCCTTTCTTATAACTGAAAATATCTATGTATGCACACACAGAGCTATAATTTCATAAAAGACAGTAAAATATAGAAATCACTGAATTTCATTAATATTGTATACGTCTGAAAGCAGTAAAATTTGGATGAATAATTTAAAAAAGTCCATAATTCATAAACTATTATATATGTATTCTGCAACATTTCTTTTTTGTGTTCTCCTTTCAGTAAAATCACCAATTATGGTTTTATGATCAAGATTTTCATGTGATTGTTATGTTAATGCCATAAAAAAATTAAAAATAAGATGTAATTTAAAAAAGTATCCAATGTGTAAATGTATTATTATACATGCATTTTAAAGTAAATATAAAAAGTTAACAAATTAAAATCATTTAGATACTTTTAAATTTTAAATTTTAATTTAAAAAATGTGGGATATTTTTAAATTTTAAAATATTCAACATTTTTATGAGAAAAAGAAAAAACACAAATTATAGTTAACGAATAGCAATCAATTTATCTGTATGTGAATATCTCACCATAATTTTATAATAAGTCTGGAATTCAGTTTGTATTAATCCTTCTACTTTGTACTTCTTTTCAAATTTGCTTTGGCCAGTCTAGCTCTCGGTTTTTCTATGTCTGAAAAAGTCTTTCAGTTGCCTTAACTTAATTTTTTAATTTTTTGCAGCAGCGGGGTTTGAACCCAAAGGTGCTTTACCACTGAACTACGTTTCCAGACAGGATTTTGCAAAGTTGCTGACTCTGGCCTCAAACTTTCAATCCTCCTGCCTCAGCCTCCTGAGTCACTGGGATAACAGGCATGCATGACCATGCCTAGTGGCACAATTTTCTTTTATCACTGGTTTTCAGCAATTTGGTGATGTGTCTTTATGTGGTTTTCTTTCTTTTAGTTTTCATCAAATTTGGAAAAATCTGAACCGGTATTTCTTCAACTATAATTTACTTTTGTGGTGCTGGGCTAAGCAAACACTCTACCACATCTACATCCACAGTGCCTTCACATACGATTTTTTAGCCTCTTGCCCAGTCTGTATCTCCAACCACATCTATTAGATTGTTTGATATAACCTCAAATATCAGTGATGTTCTATTTTTCCCCTTCTCATTTTCTCTCTGAGTTTCATTTTAGATACTTTTAAAATTGATGTATCTTCAAAATCTTTGATCTTTTTTTCT
Source organism: Marmota marmota marmota (assembly GCF_001458135.2). NCBI lineage: Eukaryota > Metazoa > Chordata > Mammalia > Rodentia > Sciuridae > Marmota > Marmota marmota. Next base: position 9,310,060 of record NW_025999982.1, read on the forward strand.
ATAGTGACCTAATTGAATCTGCTCTTTATCCAGCCCAGTCTTTTATTTATTTATTCATTTATTTTTTAAGGTACTGTAGTTTCCACCTCTGGAAATCCTGTTTGGGTATTTCCTATGGATCCCATTTCCCTGCTCTCCATCTTCATGCTTTGCTCTACCTCCTCGAATAGCTAGCCTATCATATACCCTCTTTCCAGGCCCTTCTCTGCTAACTCCTTCACCTTCTCCTGATTGTTTTCTCCCAGTTGGCTTCTTTGCTTGCCTTTTGTTATGATTTTGGTTTGTCTTTAGATGCTCTTTATCAGACGGAGGAATTTGATTTCTATTCCTAATTCTCTGAGAGTTTTTATCAGGAATGGATTTTGATTGGATTTTGCCAAATGCTTTGGGGTCATCTGTTGAAATGACCATATGGTTTCCATTTTTGAGTTTGTTAATCAAGCAAATAAAATTGATCGATTTTCAAACATGAAACCCGTTTTGCTTCCCACTTGCTCCGGATGTATTGTCCTTTCTGTGTATTGTTGGAGTTGACATGCTGACATTTTGTTGAGAATTATCGATCTGTAACTTGACTGGCCGCCCCACATTGTGATCGGTCCATGGCGTGGTGCTGGATTCTTCTGCATTCCTTTCAGTGTTGTTGGCCTCTGTTCTGGCACGCAGTTAATATACGTGGAATCAGATTCCTCTGGTGATGCTTTGCTTTTATTAGGATGGATCCAGAGCAGGTGTTAGCCCAGGGTTAATTTAGACCTCAACTAAGGCAATGGCCTTCTGAGGATTGTACCCAGTATCCCACGCATTACGAGGTCTTTCCACTCTGCCTGTTGGGAACACAAACTAACCCCAACCCTGCAGGAGCTCCAGGCATTGCGTTGCCCTCAGCGGCTCTTTCCCTGCCTTTCCCTTTCAAGCATGTGCAAATCAGAACTCAGCCAAAGATTCAAGGAGACAGATCTCTGGCCCTTCTGCAAATCTTTGGAGATATATATATATATACTCAGTGTCCTCCTCGATCTTATTCTGCCCTGCAAATTCTAGCACTCTGACCTCTTGAACTCTAAACCTGTCTTCTCAATCAGCAAGACACCCAAGCTCTGTTTGGATTCCCCAATTCCTTGCACCAGAGCTGGGGAAACTGCCCAAGGCAGTGAGCTGGGATAATTACAGGGCTCACCTCATTTATTTCCCTTTTCTCAGAGATCAGAGTCCTGAGTTGCCTTTGCCCAGAGTCTGAAAATCATTGTTTTACATATTTTGTCTGGAGTTCTAGATTTTTTTTTAAGGCAGGAGAGTGAATCTGGTCTCTGTTATTTCATTATGGCTAGAAGATGTGGCCTTGTTTGGCTAATTACTATTGTGTGTGTGTGTGTGTGTGTGTGTGTGTGTGATTCTGTCAGAGAGGCAGTTCCTGAGCCAGAGGTCCCTCTGCCTACGTTTAAGAGCACTGCTAACTAGATATGTCACTTCCGGTCAGTTACTTACCCTACCTGTGCCTCGGTTTTCCTTACTGTCGAATGGAAGGGACAGTAGTGGTATTGACCTTAAGGGCTGTCATGAGAAATGAACAAAGGTGTTTCGTGTCCATCCTGGCAGGTAGTGAGTGTCCAATAAATGTAATTTTTGTATTACAGACCACCGACTTAGGCTCCTTCAGTTTACACCCATCTTCATGCAGAGAAATAGGGGTCTCTCCTTGTTTTCATTTTATTTTATTTTATTTTATTTTTATTTTTTGGCAGCCTTGGGGATTGACCCCAGGGCCTCACACATGCTAGACAACTGCTGTACCACTGAGCTACCTCCCCAGCCCTTCTTTTGTTTTTTTTAAAGGTCATCTGGTCCCTTGGTTGACAAGGCAGAACCATTCTTTTGGGTCATAGTTTCCGTTTGTTCTATTTTTTTCCTTTCCTAATTTCTCAATCTTCCTCTGTCTAGACTCTTCCCTCAGGCCCAAAGCCTGCTCCTTTCTATTGCCTTCCAAACACACACAGAAACCCTTCCCCCTTTTTTCCTCCCCCGCCCCCAGCTCCCTTCCTCCTGCTTTATTTCTCCTGGCTGCTAAAGGTCCTGAGAGTCCTCTGTGCCACCTCCCACCCCTCACCTCTCCTCCCCCCTCGACGCCCCACGCTGTACAGCCCAGGCTCTGCGGGCTCCATGCAGCCTCCTAGAGAATTCCACCTTGAAGGAAACCTTTGGGGCTTCAGACGTGGATGGCCAGGGCCCCTGAGAGCAAAGAGTTCACAGGGACAAAGACGCATGCTCTCCAGGACCACGCAGCTAGTCTCCCAGGCTTGTAGGTGAAGAGGTGGAGAATGTGTCCAGAGCTTGAAGGTGCGGCTGGAGTGTGCTGGACCATTACTGATGCCCCCTCTCTCTTCAGGACACGCCAAGAGTGTGAACAGGAAGATGCAGGCCAGGAGACAGGGTTGTGGGGCCTGCAAGTGTTAGGGTGGGCTTGGTTCTGCCCTCTTGGCTCCCCTCCTGGGCCTCTGTCCCCTTTCCCCTATCTCCTTCACTGACTCAGTTCCCTTGTTCATCCTCCTTCCCAGGGAGCCAGACGGGGGGCCTCCACACCCCCTCCTCTGTCCCACCTCTCAGGGCACTCCTGGGACACTAGGGCAGTTCACCAGGCACACATCCACCTCCTCCTCCGGGCTGAGCTCCCCCGAGTCGCCTTGGTTTCCCTGAGCACAGAACTGGCACCCAGTGGGGTTTCATCAGTATTTGTTCGGTGATAACGATGTGTGTGTGTCACTAGCTTGCTCCTGTGGTCTGAACTCACCCTGCTAAGTTTGCATGTCCCCAGAGGCTTGGAGGGAAAGATGAAGAGCAGGAGCTCTGGGGTCACAGTGTGGCTACAAACCCCAGTTCACTGTGGCCGCGCTGGGTGTGCTCCAGAGCGTTGGTCACCTGCTCTGTGCCTCAGTTCATTCTTCTGTGGGTAGTAGGAGTACCTGCTCAAGGAGGATTCCCTGGGGAGTAAAAGAGATCCTCCACTGGCCTCTGCTTCCCTTCCTCTGGGACTTTGCTAGTGCTGTTTGTCCTACCTGGAAAGCCACTGCCATCATCCACGTGGAGAAGTGGCACACTTCCATGAAGCCTTCCCAGAATTCCACAGCCTGCTGCCTCCTTCCTACCAACAATTATGACCTGCTTCCTGCCCCAAGCCATGTCCATGCCTGTCTGTGCCTCACCCTCCCCAGGGAGTCTGAGGTTTTTTTTTGTTTTTTGTTTTGGTGACAGGGAGTGAACCCAGGTGTGCTTAACTGCTGAATCATATCTCCAGCCCTTTTTTGTATTTCCAGACAGGGTCTCGCTGAATTGCTTAGGGCCTCGCTAAATTGCTGAGGCTGGCTTTGAACTCGTGATCCTCCTGCCTCAGCCTCCTGAACCACTGGGATTACAGGCATGTGCCACTGTGCCTGGCTCAGAATCTGAGCTTCTTGATGGAGCTGTAGCTGGTTGGTATAGCTTGGAGCTGAAGTGTCCTCCAAAGACTCAGGTGTTGAAGCTTTGGACCCAATACAGAAATGTTCAGAGGCGGGGCTTTGGGGAAGTGATTAGATCATGAAGGCTCAGGTTAATCCATTGATGGTTTCATAATTGAATGGACTATTGGGAGGGGGTGGAAACTGTAGTAGGTGGGCCCTTGTAGACGGAAATAGGTCACCTACTGTGCGTGTGCTCTGGAAGTGTACATCTTATCTAGCCCCATACCCCTCTCTCTCTCCTTCCCCACTGCCATGAAGTGAGCATTTATGCTCCTCCACACCGTTCCATCATAATACTCTTCCTCACCACAGCCCAGAAGCGATGGAGCCAGCTAACCACAGACTGAAATATCTGAAACCATGAGCCAAAATAGATCTTTCCTTTTCTAAAAACAATTTTCTCAGGTATTTTGTCACAGCAACAGAAAACCAACTAATACACTGGTGCTTCATGGATACTGAATGAATGAATGAATGAATGAGTGGTCACAGGATATTCCAGATGCTACAACAATGTTCTGATAATCTATAAAGGACGAATTTTACTGAGTCTTGAACTGAGACTTCCAGGATAGCAAACACAGCTTCTTCTATTGAGTCTCTGGTTGCTGCTGAGCTTAGTTTGGCTGGTTGGGAGTTAATGATGAACAAGGAGCACAGATGAAGGGCAGAGGGTCTTTCCCTCTGCCCATGCTGTGGACAGGACAGGGTATGTGGCTGTGAAGGTTACATGGCACAATTTCTAAAGGCCTAGCTGAGGGCTTGACATGAAGTTGGCTCAAGAAACAGCAGAATCATCATCCGTGCTGTTTGGCAGTGGTTATTGTTGTTAAAAGAACCGAGCTTACAAGGAAAGATCGCTGACCCGTGTGCGGTCAGTGAGAAGTGGTTTTTGCTGGAGGACTTGGCTCCTTTGCCAGCACGTGTATTCACATTTCCCATTGGTGCTGTAATCACCCCAACGTCAGCAAGCTTAAACAATTCGCTATTGTAAGTTCTTATGTCAGAGTAAGAGGTCCAGCTCGAGGCCCATGGGACTAACCTTCTAAGGTGTCAGAAAACCCAGGTGCCTTTCTGGGGTCTGTTTGGCAAGGGAAGGTCAAGTCCTTCTCATGCTGTGTGTCTCTGACCTTCTGTCATCCTATTGTGCTCTCTCTGATCACAGCTGGGAAAGCATCTCTACTTTTAAGAATTTATACAATTAGATTGGCCCACCTGGATCATCAGGGTGATCTTCCGTTTCAAGGTTGGTGTCCTTCATCACATCTGCGATGTCTCATTTGCCATATAAGGTCCTGTATGTGAAGACTGTCCAATCTCCCCATCTGCAGCCCCTCTTCATCCTAACAATGGTAATGCCTTGTCTAGGGTTTGCCACGTGCCAGACACTGTTCTGAGGACTGTCTGTGTCTTAACATATTCAGTCTTCATGAAAACCCTGTGAGGTTCCCCACTCCCTAAGTGTGGGTTGCACATAGGTGACTTTCTTCTAAACAGTATGGTCAAGAGGGGAAGGGGGGTACTATACAGTGGAGAAACTTGACAAATACTATCTCGGGAAGGGATCAAGGTCAACAGTAGTGTTCTTAAATCATGATCATAGTATTCAGTGTTGATAGCATATGATGAGAACTGCACTTGACCTCTGTGTTTATCCTCCCCCATACCCATAATCCCAGTCTAATCATGATCAAGACATCAGGCAAATTCTAATAAGAGGTAATTTATGCAATATAGCTGACCAGTATTCCTCAATTAAAATTTTTTTTTCAGTACTGGGATTCAAACTCAGGTCCTCACACGTTAGGTATGTACTATCTAACTGAGTTGCATTCCCAGCCTCTCAATCTTTTCAGAGACATCAGAAACAAGAAAAGTCTGGGTGCAGTGGCTCATGTCTATAATCCCAGCTATTCAGGAGGCTGAGGCAGGAGAATTGCAAGTTCAAGGCCAGTCTGGGCATCTTGGTGAGGCTCTGTCTCAAAACAAAACAATAAAAGGGGTGTAACTGTGGTAGAATAGCCCTGGGTTTAATCTCCAGTACCAAGAAAAAAAAATAGTCTAAGAAATTGTCACAGCCATGATCACAGCCCAGAGAAACCTACGAGACATGACAACTAACTGCAATGTGGTATCTTGGATGGGATCCTGGCACAGAAAAGGGATATTAGATAAAAACTAAATGAATCTGAGTTAACTAGGGGCTTTGGTTAATGATAATGTATCAACATTGGTTCATTAATTGTAATAAATATCAATAATCGGGGAAACTGGCTGGGACATATATGGAAACTCTACTTCTCAATTTTTCTGTAAATCTAAAGCTTCTAAAAATAAAGTCTATTATAAAATGATTTTAAAATTTAATGAATATCTACAATATAGATGCTATTGTCATCTCGATTTATAGGCAAGGAAACTGGGGCATCAAGAGAAAGCTTATCCTACCAATGGCCAAGGCAGGGTTCAAATCTAGGCATTCTGGCTCCGAAGTCCATGTTTTTCAGCCTCCCTAGGGACTGTGGAGTTTCCCAGGGCAGGACTCTCTCTCTTTTCTCAGACAGGATTGTACCTCTCTCCTTTGAGGCACAAGGGCTATATTTATCTGCTAGACTGGCTGCCATCTTCTGGCTGCTGAGCATGTCCAGTGTAGAGATATGTCCTGCATGTGGGGCATAGACTAGTACTTTTCAACCAGAAGAGTTTCTCCCTCACTCCATGGGACATCTGGCAATGTCTGGAGGCAGCTTTGATTGCCATGACTCAGGGGCATGGGGCAGAAGCTATGGTATCTAATGGGTAGAGGCCATGACTACTATTAAACATTTGATGGTCTATAGAAACGTCCCAACAACAAAGAATTATCCTGCCCCAAAATGTCAGTGAGAAACCTCAGGGCAAACTCTATTTCTATTTTCATTTTTAAATTGGTATACAACAATTACATTGGGGGCTGGGGTTGTGGCTCAATGGTAGAGCGCTTGCCTGGCATGCGTGAGGCACGGGTTCGATTCTTAGCACCATATACAAATAAATAAAATAAAGGTCCATTAACAACTAAAAAATATTTTAAAAACCCCACACTTACATGGATTAGTGGGTTTTATTGTGACATAGACTACATGCACATAACCTGCTTGGATCCGTTTTGGTCCCTATACCTCCCCTTGCCCTCCCAGACCCTATTTCCAACACTCTCTCTCGTTTTCCTCATAAGGACAGCCATATGCATCTAACCACGTGTATGAATTCTTGGTTTGAGAAATACGATCACCATAAGTATAACAGTGATTCTGGGGTTGAGAGCTCCACCCTGGGGAATAGAGGAGGGAGAGGGTGGCCAGGGTTATGGCCACCTCCCTGGCCTCAGTTGATTGACTCCTTGACCTCCACCCTGGTCCTTTTGGCAGAGCTACTAGGAGGCCCTACTTCCTGGGACAGCAGCAAGTTGCCAGCCCTGAGGAGGTCACAGCTGAGTCAGCCTGTCTTGGCCTCCGCTTCAAGGGCACATGGAAACATGAAAGAGACATCCACATCATGGCTCAGAGCCAAGGCACCAGGCTGGGGAGGTGTGGCAGGGAGTGAGCAGCCGCCTAGTCAGCCCTGTCCTTGCCCAGAGCCTTCCCGAGACCAGCCAGGAAAGCATGTCCCGGCAGCCTGGTCCATCTGGGCAAGTCATGACGCTGGACCTGTTGCTTTGTGTGGTAAAGGTGGAGAACACTCACCCTCTCTATTGGAGACAGGACCAAGTAGTCAGGGGGGGCGATTGATACCATTGATTGGCATTGATTGGCACCAGTTCTAGGTGTGGGAGGAAGCACAGATGACAAGAGAGCACCCTGTCCTGGGGGAAGTCACATTATAGTGAGGGGAGACACAACAGAGACTTGTAAGTAATGAATCCGTGTCTTGTGGAAGACTGGGAAGCAAGTCAAAGTTAAAACTGGGTAATCTGGGGGAGGGGGAGGGAAAGGGGCTGGGATCTGCCTTAGCTACTGTGGCCTGCTGGTGCCCTGCGGTGGGCTCCCTCCCTTCTGTACTTTTTTAGGGGCAAACTACATTTCCTCAACTACAAATTAGGCTCTGCCAATGGGAAGAACTGGCGAGAGATTGGAAGGCATGAGGGAGGAGAAGCAGCTTTCTCTGATTCGGCAGGCGACTTCTGAAGTAGCAGCAGCAGTAGCAGGCACCCAAGGCAGGCCTTCAGCAGTGTCCTGGGGACCCTGGGCTCCTTGGCTGCAGCTCAGTGGCAGCCGTCCAGTTGCAGTGGAAGCAGTGACAGTGGTGTCTTCCAGCTGCTCACCAGCAGGCGACAGCTGTGTGTCCCAGCCCAGGGATGACAGCAGCTTCCGAGACATGAAGTGTCACCCCTTCCCTTTCGCTCATTGTATCCTTCAGAGACATTTGCAACCAATTCCCTGTATTGGCCTTCTCTTTGAAGTACCTAGAATGGTTTCTGTTTTCCTAATTGGACTCTAATTAATATCAATGGTCATATTATGGCAAGGGCCAAAGCAGAAAGAAAACCCCAAACTCAGTGACTTTCTCCTTACAAGGTGTGTAAGTCAGCTTTTCACCTCTGTAACCAAAACACCTGACAAGAACAATTTTAGAGGAACAAAAGTTTATTGGGGGCTCACAGGTTTAGCGGTCTCAGTCTATAGAAAGCCTACTCCATTGCTTTGGGCCCAAGGGGAGACAGAACATCATGGCGGAAGGGTGTGGTGGAGGAAAGCAGCTTAGGACATAACATCAGGAAGCAGAGAGAGACTAAGCTTGGCTCAACAGGGACAAAATACATACCCCAAAGGCACACCTCCAGCCAACCACATCCTACCTGCCCACAGTTACCACCTTGTAACTACAAGTGCATTAATGCACTGATGAGATTAAGGCTCTCATAACCCAATCATTTCACTTCTGAACTTTCTTGTATTGTCTCACTCATGAGCTTTAGGGGACACCACATGTCTAAACCATGACAGAGGAAACCTTACATTATCCCACCCATCAACTTAGCAGCTTAGGCCAAACCATCTGTCACCCACACTCAAGTCCATGGGCATCTTCAAACACCAGGATACATAGTCCCACACGGTCTCTCCTCCTACTTCTACCACCTCCCACATCTCCTGAGGTCCTGTCTTACACTCTTGGCTATTAGAGAGTGATTTCTCATCATCAGACCCAACTCACTTTCTCTATGTGCTAGACGAGCACTCTACCGCTGAGCCACAATCCCAGCCCCTCACCAACTCACTTTCTCTACTTTCCATCTTTTCTCCGATGTTTTGTACTGAGGATTGAACCCAGGAACGCTCTAGCCCTGAGCTAAATCCCCAGCCTCTGATCCCCGCTTTTAAAGCAGGGTCTTGTTAAATTCCCAAGGCTGGCCTCAAACTTGTGATTCCTCTGCCTCAGCCTCCCAAGTAGCTGGGATTACAGGCATGTACCACTGTGCTGGCTCTTTTCCATCTATTTTTGCTTTGCTTATTCTCTTCAATAATGTCAGAATGCCCTTAAAAAAAAAAAAAAAAAAAAGGCAGGAGGATTGCAAGTTCAAGGCCACCCTCGGAAATTTAGCAAGACCCTCAGCAACTTGGGGAAATTCCGTCTCAGAATAAAAAATAAAAAGAACTAGGGGTGTAGTTTCAGTGCTAAAGTTCTCCTGAGTTCAATCCTAGTAGTCAAACAAACAAACTAGGAACAGGCCACAGAAGTGGACACAATTCTTTCTCTAAAGCCCCAAACACCAGGCCACATACAGGCCTGAATCTCTACCCTGAGCAGCCCTTCAAGTGGAGGCAGATCATCTTCAGTGGGGCTTTCTGGATTCCGTGAGTTTCCCAAACTCATACTGGAAATGCTATATTTACTTGAGGGGAGATTTCTGGAGAAGGTGCTCACAGTTTTCATCAAATCATTAAATAAATGTGGGATCCAGAAAAACCTAGAACCGGGAGAGTAAGGCAAAAGCAGTCAGTCCATCCCCATCCCCATGGTGGAGTTCAGGGAGATACACGGATTTTTATTGTATCGGCTCACTTACACTGGCTTTTTGTCTTACCTCATCACATTCCTACTTTGATACATGTGCTAATATTGAACATTAGCTCAATAGCATGTGTATTGTATATGATTTATGAACAAATAATATCGATGATACATATTAGGATCGCTGTGCAACTCTTTTTTTGTGTGGTGGCGGGGAGGAGGTACCGGGGATTGAACTCAGGGGCACTCCACCACTGAGCCACATCCCCAGCCCTATTTTGTATTTTATTTAGAGACAGGGTCTCACTGAGTTGCTTAGTGCATCACTTTTGCGGAGGCTGGCTTTGAACTCGTGATCCTCCTGCCTCAACCTCCCAAGCTGCTGGGATTACAGGCATGCGCCACTGTGCCCAGCTCAATGTTCTTTCAAAAACCAACGAAGATGTTCTATCAAAATAATTTGGAGAAAGCAGGCTTGAAAACTTATGCTAAATGAAATGTGAGAGACAAAAGGATAGATAGTGTGTTTCACATACAGGAAATGTCTAGAATAGGCAATTCATAGAGACAAAAAGTATGTTAGAGGTTATGGGAGGATGGGGGGAGAAGGAATGGGGAATGTAACAAGCTGAATTGTGTCCTCCAAAAAAGATATATGAATGTGGCCTTTTTTTTGTAAATAGGGTTTTTGCAGATTTAACCAGGTTAAGATGAGGTCATTTGGAACCAGCCTTAATTCCCTCTTTATTAAAAAGAGAGAATCTGCAGCCAGGTGTGGTGGCGCACCCCTCTAGTCCCAGCAACTCTAGAGGTTGGGGCAGGAAGGTGGAAAGTCCGAGGGCAGCCTGGGCGACTTAGCCAGAGCCTGTGTCAAAATGAAAAAGAACAGAAAGGGCTGGGAATGCAACTCAGTGGTAGAATGTTCCTGGGGTCATTCCCCTCAGGGCATAGGACTTAGAAACAGGCCTGTGCAGAGGGCCATGACGTGAAGACACAGGGAAAGACAGGCACGTGGCTGGGGTGATGCACCTTGAAGCCAAGGAACTGCCAGGCTTCCGGGCAGCACCAGAGGCCGCGAGGGAGGGAACTGCCAACGTCTTGATTTTGAACTTCGAGTCTTCGAAACTCTGAGACAGTGGTTGCTGTGGCTTCACACCAGGCAGCTCTGGTGCCCTGGCCCAGCAGCCGGAGGGTTGCACACAGGGAGCTGTTGCTCAATAGCCGCAGAGTTTCTGTTTGGGGCGATGAAATCTTCTGGAAAGAGACGGTGGTGCTGGTTGCACAACAGCGTGGATGTGATTATTCCCACTGACTTGTACACTTACAAATTGTTGAAATGAAAAATTTGATGATACATATATTTTACCACACTTTAAAACAATTAATAATGTAATTTTAAAAACCTTTGAGTTGTACACTTTTTATTTGTTTTGGTATTGGGGATTGAACCAAGGGGCACTTTCCTTCTGAGCTGCATCCTCAGTCATATATATATATATATNTATATATATATATATATATATATATATATATATATTTAATTTTGGGACAAGGTCTCACTACGTTGCTAAGGCTGTTGGCCTCGGACTTGTGATCCTCCTCTTGCCTCAGCCTCCGGAGTCTCTGGGATTATAGGTATATGCCACTGTGCCCAGCCAAATTATACACTCTACGTGGGTAAACTATATGGCAAATGAGTAATATCTCAATAAAACTATTTAAAAAGTGGTTTGCCTAATGGAGAAACAAAAGACCTGAATAGCTAACATGATACTGAAGAAGAACAAAGTTGTGGACTAACTCTATCCAACTTCAAGACTTCCTATAAAACTACAGTAATGAAGACCACATCACATTGGCAAAAGAATAGACAGGATAAGGGAACAGAATAAAGAGCCTAGAAATACATGCCCGTAAATATAATCAACTGGCTGGGCACAGAGGCACATGCCTGTAATCCCAGCAACTCAGGAGGCTAAGGCAGGAGAACTGCCAGTTCAAAGCCAGCTTCAGCAACTTAGCAAGACCCTATCTCAAAATTTTAAAAAGGGGAGTGCCTGGGATGTGGCTCAGTGATTAAGTGCCCTGGGTTAAATCCCCAATAGCCCCCCAAAATATATATATAATCATATGATCACATATATCATGTTATGATAGTCTTTTTCAACAAATGATGCTGGAACAAGTGAACACTCACATATAAAAATAGGGCTGGGGTTGTAGCTCAGTGGTAGAGGGATCACCTAGCACCTGCAAGGCGCTGGGTTCGATCCTCAGCACCACATAAAAATAAATAAGTAAAATAAAGTTGCGTCCAACTATAACTAAAAAAACTTAGAAAAAAATAAAACTAGATACAAATCTTAGAATCTTCACAAAAAATAATTTAAAATGGATCATAGACTTAAATGTAAAATGCAAAACTATAAAACCCGTCAAAAAGAGCATAGGAAGAAATCTAGTGGGCCCTGGATTTGGTGATGACTTTTCAGATACACCAACCCCAAAGGCGTGTTCCATGAAAGGAAAAAAATTTATTCAAATTTAAAACTTCTGCTCTATAAAAGACTGTCAAAAGCATGAGAATACAAGCAAGAGACAGAAAGAAGGTATTGGCAGAAAATATATCTGCTAAAGAACTATTACCCCAAACAAACAAAAAGCCCCTAACATTCAACAATGTAAATGCGAACCACATGCTTTTAAAAATAGTCAGAAGACCTGAGCAGACACATTGCTAAAAAGATATATAAGTGGCAAATGTGCATATGTAATGACATCATATGTCATTAGAAAAAAATGAACTAAAATAACAGTGAGCCTCACCTATTAAAATGGCGAAAATCCAAATGCTGACATCACCATGTTTGCAAGAATGTGAAGCAAACTGAACTCTCAGTTGCTGCTAGTGGGAAAGCAAAATGGTACAGTCACCTTAGAAAGCTTACAAAACTAAACACACTCTTGATGTACAACCCAGCAGCGGTGCCCATTGGTATTAACCCAAATGGCTGAAAACATGTCACACAAAAACCTGCACTCAGATATTGATAGCAGCTTTATTTACAATTGCCAAAATCTGGAAACAACTGTGATGTTCTTCAACAGGTGAGTGGATAAATAAACGATGGTACATGCAGAAAATGGAATATTATTCAGGGTTAAACATAATTAAACTATCACACCCATAAAAAGTCATGGAGGGAAATTTTTTTTTTTTTTTTTTATACCTGGGGTTGAAACCAGGGATGCTTAGCCACTAAGCCACATCCCCAGCCTTTTTTTTTTTTTTTCTTTTGAGATAGGGTCTTGCCAAATTGCCTAGGGCCTCGCTAATTTGCTTAGGCTGGCTTTGAACTTTCGATCCTCCTGCCTCAGCCTCCAAAGCTGCTGGGATTACAGGTGTGCATCACCGCACCCAGCTCATGGAAGAAATTTAAATGTATATTACTAAATAAAAGAAGCCAGTGTGAAAAGGTTCCATATGACATTCTAGAAAAACATAAAACTATGTAGACAGTAAAAAGATCAGTGGATGCAGGGGTTAGGGGGACAAGGAGATGACTAGGTGGAGCAAAGGATTTTTTGGAGCAGTGAGACTATTCTGTGTGATACTATAATGGTGAACACATATCATTATACATTTGTCAAAATCCACAGATTTTGATAATGTTAAGTATATATCCTAATGTCAACTACAGACTTTGGATGATGATGATGTATCAGTGTAGGCTCATTGATTGTAACCAAGGTACCCCTCTGTTGGTAGACATGGAGGAAGACAGGGGGCACATGGGAACTCTGTACTTTACATTAAAATTTGCTGTGAACCTAGAATTTCTTTAAAAAATAAAATCTGTCAAATAAAAAAAGTCATGCCACCACTGTCCTAAATTTTTCAAAAGGCTCATTTATAATTGTTATAAAGTTTAAATTGTTATAAAAAAAAAAAAAACTTTGAAGGCTTCTGTGTAAGGGATTCTATGTAGTTAACACCTTGGGAGTTGCTTGCTGATCCTGATGATGAAGGGGAAGAAACCCTAACATGGAGTGGAGGATTGGAGGGTCATGGGTCAGAGTCACCTTCCTCATCTCATGTGGCCACAGGGAAGATGGGAAGTTCCGGAGGCAACAGGTGGTAGGTGAAAGGCTGAGAAGCTTGAGTGAATTGCTTAACCTCTCTGTGCGTGTCTGTTTTCCCATCTGCAAAATGAAGAAATACTGGCACTTAATATTGGGAATATTAAATGGGTGAATTCATGTGAAGTGCTGTGAACTGTGCCTGCTACCATCAGTACATACGTAAGTGTTGTAAATAAAACTTGGTACCCAGAAATGTTGCCCCTGAAGCTTGGCCCCCCTCTGCTGCAGGGCAAGCCCTGGGGAGGGAAGCCTTGGGCATAAGAGTCACAATTCCTGAAAGTCAATGTCCAACCAGGATGACAGTCAATGTCTTACTCCTTACAATCAAAATGGGGAGCTAGTAGGACCTATGGCACACGCCTGTAATCCCAGTGACTCTGCAGGCCGAGGCAGGAGGATTGCAAGTTTGGGGCCAGTCTTAGAAATTTAGTGAGACTCTAAGCAACTTTGTGAGACCCTATCTCAAAATTTAAAAAATAGGCTGGAATATAGCTCAGTGGTAAAATGACCCTGGAAGCTCATAGAACTCAAGCAATTTGTCCTAAATCACACAGCAAGGTAGAAGTGCTTGCTCCAGAATATAAATTAAGTGGCCATTAAAGGAAGCCACAAATCTAGAAGTATCTAGCAATGGCCTGGCACACATTTGCTGAATGAGACATACCACTCTCATCCCCTTCTAGAAGGAGTCAAAGAGAAGGATGGAACCAGGGCCAGGGCCCAGGGCTCCCCTTACCCCATAACATGCCCTTTCCGTCAGGAATGGAGGTGGGAGGAAGAAGCCCATGGACTACTCAGTGCCCATCAGAGAGGGGTCTAGGATGGGAGTGGGGTCCTCCATCCCTACTCAGAAGCCTCTTTCCACCACAGGTAACACCCCCTTCCCCTAGCATGGTATGGTGCGCTTGAAGTTACAGCTACTCACAGGCCCAGTTAGGAGGTTAGCGTGAGGTCAGGAGTTCAAGGCCAGCCTGGGCAATAGTAAGACCCTGTCTCAAACAAACAAACAAAACAAAACAAAAACAGGCCCACATCCTTCTGCATACCCCTCTTCTGGGAAGGTCCTGCCTCCCAGGCACAGTGTCCTGTCTCCCATTCTCCAGAGTGCTGGGACCACAGCTGTGGTCCAGCTGCAGCACCCAGCCCACCGACTGGCCTCTGCCAGGACAGGAAGTTGGGGGAGAACTGTGCTTGCGGCTGGACACTGACGGGTGCGCACTGCAGCTGGAGCTGGCCAGGCACTAGAGTACTTCGCACGGAAAAGCCCGAGGGGAGACCTGGGACGGTATGAGGGGCAGAGACCACGCCAGGCGTTACTGTCCTCTTGGTTGCCTGGAGGGCTCTGGAGCGTGGGCAAGAGCCTGGGAATAGGAATGAGCACTGAGGTGGGAGTCTGAATGTAATAAGGCTTTGCCACTGACTTGCACCCTTGCCCTCTCTGGCCTGTTTTCCCACAGGTACATCTGAAATGTGCATTGAGCTCCCTGGGGCAGACACCATTCTGGGGACAAGGCAAAGTTGTTGCACCCATGGAGCTTAGGTACCAGTAAAGGAGCACAGGTACCACAGGTCAAGTGGTGAAAAAAATCTATGAACAGGAAAGTGGTATGACAGGCAGAGAGTGAGGGATCCGAGATGGTCTCACTTACAAGGTGAGAGAAACAGAAGACATGAGGAAAGGGGCCATGAGAGCATATTTTGGGCAGAGAGAAGAGCATGTGCAAAAGCCCTTGAGGTGAGCCCATGCTTGAGGAGGAGAGAGAGAGAGAAGGAGGGAAGGAAGGAAGGAAGGAAGGAAAGAAGGCAGGCAGGCAGACTGGCTGTAATAGAAATGTAGGGGAGATGGAGGCAAGGGCAGGTACGGCCTGCACAATGTGGCTGAAAACCCCTATAAAGACTCTGCATTTTACTCTGAACTGCTCAGTGGGCTCCAGGGGGCACCTGGGTGTGGGTGCAGAACCCTGCTAGTGCTCGCAGAGGGAGAAGGTGCCAGAGGCATGCACTTTTGACCTCCTCTCATTTACCCAGGCATCTGGCTAGGTCCCTCAGGAAGAGACAATAACAGGGCAGGGACTAGTGAAGCATATAAAATCAGAAGTAAGGGAGGCACTTGGCTCAGGCACAAAACTTAAGGTCAAAAACCTCAGTCATTAAGAAAAAGCAACAACAATAGTATTTTTCTGCAATATATTTAAAAATCAAAATCAATGCAAAAAAGTCCATGATGAACAAAATGCTAGGTTTGGGGTGGGAATTGAACCCAGGACTGCCCTACCACTGAACCACATCCCCAAACCTTTGAATTTTTTTTTTTATATTGAAGCAGGGTCTCATTAAATTGCCAAGGTTGGCCTCAAACTTGCCATCCTCCTGCCTCAGCCTCCTGAGTCCCTGGGATTACATGTTTGGGCCACCACACTTCATTTGGCCTTATTGTTGTGTGCATTAAAAAAATATATATATTGCTTTAAAATATTATGTATCTTGCCGGGCATGGTGGTCCACACCTGTAATCCCAGCAATTTGGGAAGCTGAGGCAGAAGGATTCCAAATTCCAGGGCAGCCTCAGCAATTTAGTGAGACTCTAAGCAATTTAGGGAGACCCTGTCTCAAAATAAAAAAGGGCTGGAGATGTAGCTCAGTGGTTAAGTGTCCCTAGGTTCAACCCCTGGTACGTAAAATATAAATAAAATGTTATGCATCTTGACACCTTTTAAGTTTTGCACCCCAGGAGAGTAGCTCACTTACATTGCCCTAATCCTGGCCCTGGGTGACATGAAGACTGGGTTACCAAGTAAGGGCACCTTGATCATCACTCCTGAGGTTCAGAAAGGAACTTACCCAGAGAAACATGGTGAGTGGGGAGACCCTGGGATTTGAACTCTAGTTCCATGTCAAAGACCTGTGCCAAGTTCCATGCTCTGTGCTGTTCTGAAATGCTGATTTTCATGAGTGTTCACCAAAAAAAAAAAAAAAAAAAAAAAAAAAAAACTTTTTTATTCACACACAAAAGTTCATGTAACTTTAAAACTCCAGCTTGCTGAATCCTTACACACTGAGCACACCTGTGTAGCCAGCATGTGGGATTAAATTGAAAGTGTATTTTACATTTCCAACACAACAGACATTATTACTGGGTCAGATTCAGAGGGCTTTTGAGATCACGCAGGCAACTTCGGAACAATAAGGCTCCAGGTCTGGGCTGACACGGAGTTTAGGGGCCCTGAAATGGGACTGCGAAACTAAGGGAGGGAAGGGTAGGATTGAGATCTGTGGTTGGGGAGAGGGCAGAGCGAGATCGTGGGCCTGTTCTTGGAGGCAGGAGGGGCCTGCCCGGGGGCCCAGGTAAGCCGGTAAGAATGCTGCGGCTGCCAAGCCCTAGTGCGGGCGGGGCCGTGACTCAGCTCGTGCCAGGAAAGGGGAATGCACCTCTCCAGCTCTCCCAGCGTCCCGATCCCGAGCCAGGCCAGGTCCCCTCAGAGAGCAGCCAGTCCGGGAGGGCGGGACCCCGCCTCCCCGCCCGCCCCGCCTCACTCCGGGCCGCAGCACCCGGGCCCATCGCAGGGACGTGGCCGCGGGTGGCGAGAGCGCTGCTGGCGCCGTGGGGGCCGCCTCGGTTCTGGCCCGACGGCGCCGCGAAGACCTGCGAGCGCCGTAAGTAGCGACTTCAAGGACTGTGGGGAGACCAAAGAGAAGCCCCCGAGTCCCTCGCCCGGCTCTCTCAGTCCAGCTCCACCCTTCCAATCCTGGCTGTAAAGCCCGACCCGAGAGGCGGCCTGGCGCCACCGCCTCCTTCCTAATTGCTCCTTGGCCCTTGTGGTTGGGAGCCCAAACGCGGCTCCCAGGCAGCCCATCCAGTGTAGCTGAGACTCTGTCACCCCAGTGGGCTGTCCTACCTGAGGATCATCCCATGGGCCCACCCAGCCCCACCTGGCAGGCCACAAGCCCGGGATCTCAGGGGTCTGGTCCCGGGGTCACCATGAGAGTCCTGCACCTTCTCCGACTTGACTGACGGCGGCTCCTTCCAACCACCAGGGCTTACAATTCCAAATGTGCTCACAGCTGGCCCTGCTAGAAGGGGCTCCCTCCTTTCTGCACGTACCTTCGTCTTAGAAGGCCTGGAATTTCAGCCTGGACCCCAAAGAAAGGCTGAATTCCGAGAACCTCTTTTTTGCTTCCAAAGTCGGTTTTCTGACACGAATTCCCACGCCCAGCTGCTAGGGGTGGGGGATAAGCGATGCCAACTCAGGGCTGCTGTAGGACAGGGGAGGTGGGGTAGTCACTAGCCGGATTTCCCGGAGGGGGAACTTCTAGGGAGCTGAGTTTGTGGTCCCTGAGCCCCAGACCCAAAGCACCCATCTTTGGACCCAGAGCTGAGACCGAAGCGAGCGGCCAAAGGGTACCCGAGGAACTGACCATTCTCATCTTTGGGACGATAAAATTTGGGGACTGAAATTATTCAAACAATTGGCCCGAGGTGGGGTGTCTCTCTTTTCTTTCTTTCTCCTCTCTCTCTCTCTCTCTCCTGATTTTGTGCAAACTTACAGAATTTGGGACCAAAGGAAAACGCAGCCCCTTGTGCTGCCAACAGGGCCCTGGGCCTCGGGAGGCGGAGATTTGGGGAGACTGGGGCCCGGCTCTGAGCGCAGGGAGGAAACGAGCTGAGTCGGCTTCCTGTGGGGGCTAGGGCCTCGGACTCCCCGCGGACAGACGTGTCCGGCCGGGCAGCGCCGAACTCCGTGCGGGGGAGGGACCTGGTGTGTGGGGGGTGCGGCTGCGAAGGCGAGGAGGGGGCGGGGACAGGGTGGGCC
>NW_025999982.1:9328736-9366807 GCF_001458135.2 Marmota marmota marmota
AGGAGCGAGGGGCTGAGCGAGAGAGAGAGGAGGGGCGAACGCGCGAGCTCGGCGCCGAATGAGAGAAGCAGCGAGTGAGAGGGGAGGGGGCGCCGGGCGAGACCGTGGAGCCGAGCGGCCCCTAACCCGGCGCCCGCTGCAGGCGCGCATGGCGGGCGGGGCGCGCTGATCCCTGCAGGTCAAGAGTAGCGCACAAGTGAGTCGGTGGCCGAGCGGATTGGCGCGGAGGCGCGCGTCGGAGCTGATCTTCCCTGCTTGTCCCCCATTCCCCCGCACGATCGGGAAAAGATCGGTCGACCCTATCTGCTGAGCCCTATTTTCCTTAGGTCCCGGGCCAATGTCCCAGGTGAGCGGCCAGCACCCCTCTCGCTGCGACGCGCCCCATGGAGCCCCTAGCGCAGCTCCGGACCCAGGTAGGACCTGGAATGTTGAGCGAAGCTGGACGGGAACTGGGCGGGCTGGTGGGGAGCAGTTATTGGGGCGCAGTTCTCTTCCGCCTCCCCAAGACCCCGGGAGACGGTTCTGGGGGGGATGGGTGGGGGTGGGGCGAGAAGTCTGGGTACTGGGGACCTGGTCCAAGGACAGTAGAGGGCTGGGGCGAAGAGGCAGGGCCCCTAACAGAGGCGGCGGCTGCGCCAAGTTGGCTCTAACTCTCGCGGCCACACCACCAGACACAGACACACACACCGTGGTGTCTGTCCGTCCGTCTGGGATTTGTGGCCCGACCGTTTCTGCCCAGTGTGTAAATATTTATGGGGGCCTTGGGCGGGCGCGCGGCGGGGTGGTGTCTGAGTTCTTCTCTCCTTCCCTTCCCCCAGCCCAACCAGCGCCGAGCGCTTCCCGAAAACTTTTGTCTGCCACCAGCGGCTGCAGGACCGGGCCCCTCCCCTCCTTCTTGCCATCTCCTCTCTCGCTTTCCTTACCTCCCCACTGGCCAGTCCCCACCGCCTCTACCCTACAGGCACAAACACATACACACACACACACACACACACACACATTGTCAGCAACCTCGTGAAATGCCCCTCCCCCTCCCCCCAGGGAGTCCAACCTACTCATCCCATTCCCTTCGGAGCCTCCTAACGCAGGAAGGGTTTGCGACTCCCTGAGGGGGTCTGGGCTAGGGGTCCTGCAGACGGTGGCTCCCAGTTCCTTCCCTTTCCTGTACAGATGTGTCCCTGAGGCTGGCAATGGAAGTCAGGGTCGCGAAGAAGCCAGGAACTTATGGATTTCAGGGACAGGGTGTGCAGTGCAGAATTGTAACATGGATTTCATGACTTGAGCCCCTCCTCTGTTAGTCTGATGCTCTGCCTTCCCCCCACCTAGTCCACCCGCCTTTCTTTTCCTCTTTGACTCTGAATAATGAGGGTCTGCTCCTGCTTCCAGCCCTAACTTCCTGTGGTGATCTTCTGTGATCTCAGCCTCCATATCTACCCACAGGGGCTTGTCTGCCTGTTTGGAAAGTGAATCTTAGTTTACTGCCTAGTGTGGACCCCCACAGTTGGGGAGATGGGGATCTCCTAAACCAGAGTGAGGACAGTTGGGAAATGTCTGGCCAGCATCTAGCAGCACATAGATGAGACCACTGTGTCTGCCACCCTTTTTCACTAACCCTGAGTCCCTGCTCTTTCTATGAGGCCCCTGGATCAGGAACGTTGACTTCTGGGGAATAAACCAGGTCAAGAACTGGGCTCTTGCTGGGTGGGGTGGCTCATGCCTAATCCCAGCCACTTGAGAGTCTGGGGCAGGAGGATCACGAATTCAAGGCCAGCCTCAGCAACTTAGTGAGACCCTGTATCAAAATAAAAAGGGCTGGGGATGTAACTCAGTAGTAAAGTACCCCTGGGTTCAATTTCCACTAAATTTTTCTCTCCCCTCTCTGTCTCTCTGTTTCTCTCTCTCTCTCTCTCTCTCATACACACACACACACACACATACAGAGAGAGAGAGAGAGAGAGAGAGAGAGAGAAGAACTGGGCTTCCTCAACCTGGAGGAAGAACTGGGGGCAGAGGCTGGGAAGTTTTTGTGTCTGGAGCCTTCTCCATCCCTCTCAGCCTCTCGCTCCCTTCTCTTGCTCAGCCTCCTGCCTCCTCCCATCCCCTGCTTCTTCCTCCCCTGTCCATTCTCTGCTTGTCTCCTCTACTTCCCCCTCCAAGACCCCCTTCCTCATCCGACCTGTCCTGAGCTCAGCAGCTGAAGTGGGGGCTGTGTGCTCAAGACAGGACCCCAGTCCAGGGTGGGAAACTGGAAGGGTTAAACTCTGGGCTGTAATTTGAGGCCCCCCAGTGCCCCAGGAAGCCCCCTCCCCAGCCTCGACTGAGCCAGACAATGTGGCTTTCATAACAAGAGGCCTTGCTGGGCTGCTGCCTTGGGAGAATGAGCTTGCTGCCCAGGAAGCCCAAACCACAGGACACCCAGCCAAAACCCCACCGCACCGTGCCTGGATCTGAGACCAGGACCCGCTAAGCTCCCTGCCCTTGGCCTTGCTCCCCATGCACCCACAGAACAGCAAGGCCATAGCACTACCCCTAGGGGCCCTATGGGTGGCACAGCCAGGGAACAAGTTGGCCCCGTTCTTCAGATGCAGACAGGGCACAAGGGACACGCAGGGCAGCTCTGGTTGGGGCAGGTGGCCAAGCCCTCACACCCTTGGCTCCCCCAGTGGCCTCCTCCCCACCCATCCTTGACAGTCTCCGGAGCCTGGCTCCCTAACTCACAAGCAGATTTCTGCCCGGCACTGGGGCGTCACATTCCTGTACATGCTTCTAAATTGAATTTCCTGGGGAATTGGAGCCTTTGGACCTAAAATAAAACCAACCAGACCCAGCCTAACTGGCAGCTCAGGCCCTCTCCAGTCTCAGCTGGGTGACCCAAGACTGACTAGGGCATTCACATTTACCATGTGCGCATCAATGGAGTCCATCTTCTCCAGACTTCTTGGGGTTCAAGGACTAATGCCTCCCCAAATCCTCCGTGCTGTGTCTTTCTGTCTCCTTCTCCTGAGTTGGGGCATCCTGAATTTCAGATCAGGCATGTGCGGAGGATGTCAGGCAAAGGAGTAGACATCACCCCAAGGGAGGGAGGCAGGGAAGGCTCAGTGTCTATAAGACTAACAAGTTATAATTCACAAGAGGGGACACAGGTGCCAACTTCTTACCAACCAGACCATTTGGAGGAGGGACTCCTGGCTCAGGGGTAAGAGAAGCTTTCTGGAGGAAGAGATGGAGCTCCAACCGGGGCAGGAAGGCTGGGCTAGATTTGGAGAGTGTCTGGAGGAACAATATAAGCACAGCTGGATTGGTCACAAGGCCAGGGGATGGCCCAAGGCCGTGGACAGGTCAGTCTGCTTGGAACACGGGACCTTTGAACATTGATTCCACTGAAGACATCAATTGAAGTCTTGAGTGGTAGACCAAGGAGAGACTGAAGCATGGAGTTCCAGATCAGAAGAGGTCCTAATCTTCTCTCTCCAGATATGGTCAGAGCTCCAAGGAAGGAGCCCAGATCCACTATCCACAAAGACAATGGAGGGGTCTGGACTTGAGGGACCAGGTGTAGGAGCTCTGGAACATGGGCTGTTCCCCACACCAGTCCCCCTGGGTACTGTTCAGATTTGAAGTGAGCCCATCCCAACTGGAAGAGGTCCCCCTATTCCTTCTTGGCCCAGGACCACCCCTTGACTTGGGGGACAGCAGGCAGAGGGAGCCCCTCAGCCTTCCTCTTGGGTTTATGGATTTAAACATAGCACTTCCCCCTGCTTTGGGGGTTGGCTGTCTTTTAAAGAACTCGGGGCATTGCCCAAGGCATCCATGTTGGGGGTGGCAGTACTCTGTCAAAGGGGCTGTTGCCTTTCTTTGTTCTCCATTGTGGATAGAGACTCCTGAGAGGAGAAGTTGGGGACTTCTGCTCAAAGACACCAACAGCATGTTTGAGCCCCCTGTGCAAGTTGGAAAATGATGGCCCTGTAGGCAGGTGGAGCAGGGACATAGGTGGGGAGCAGATGGCACGTTCTAGGAGGATGGGGCTGCAACCAGAACCTCGGCACCCTCCATGAACCCCTTTGGCAGGTGTCTTCCTGCAAGATGCGAATTGCAGTCCACACACTGGCTCCTCTTGACCTCTGCTGGCCACGTCTTCCCTCCATCCACTCCGCACTTACACCCTGCAGGACAGAGCAGTCTCCCCTCTGTGACTAGACAGGGTTGCCTCATAGTCATAAAAGGAAAACAGGGCTCTTCAGCCTCTTGATGTGCAAACCACGACTCCACCTGTGGTCTGGCTTTTCTCCTCTGCCTGCTCCAAGCAAGCACAGTGTCTGGGCCCTCAGGGACAGAGTCCTCTTTGCAGACTGGGCCTTCTTGCAGCTTCTTCTTCCTTCTGATTCTTTTTGTCTGTTGCTGGACATGTGGTTTAATCCCCTCTTCCTCTCTTCATGTGCTGAAGGGAGTTCAGTTCTTGCCACCTTCCTGGCTCCAGGTCTGTCTCTCTGTGTGACCAGGTCAAGACCACTGGATGTGACTGTCCTCTCTACCCCATTTGCCCTCCCAGGTTTAAGGACCACGCCAGAATGGCATGGTCCTTAAATGGTCCTGTAGGACTGGCCACCTGAGACCTTGTTCTGGGTTCTTGATAATTTCCTGTTCCCGCCAGATTCCAGGTTCCCAGTCTTATGGGTGCTGATAGGAAGAGTAGAGGGAGCTGGGCACTTTGGGTAAAGTGAAGAAGATGGAGCTGGGGGCTCCAGTCTCCTTGAACTCTCTCTTTTCTTCCTCCCTAACTCTGAGGGCCAATAACAATATCACCCCCTATGTGCCCTGGTGACCTCAGGAGAAAACCTGAGACAGGCCTGCTGTCCCCCAGCTGTCATTCTAGGCTTACCAGCCACATCTCTCTCTCTCTCATTCCTGCTGTGGCTATTCCTTCTGGGATCTGGGTTCCTGCTTCTTTTCTCCATATCCCCCTTCTATACCGACGATTGTTTTGAGACTTGGCTTCTAGGAAACCCCCTGGGCACACACACCTGGACTAGGTGCCCATTTTTTGTGCTTCTTCAGTTCTAATCAATGCCCTTACTGCAACTCTTGCTCCTCAGTGTTTGTGACAGCCCTGCCCCAGCCTGACAGAGTCTCCTGTGGCTGTGACCTGGTACTTCTCATTCTGGGACACCTAGTGCTTGATATTGCTAGACATCTTGTGGATGCTTAATAAATGTTAAACCAAACAGCATGGCAGGAAGGGAGGGAGGGGAGAAGGGAGGAAGGGCGGAAAAAAGAGGGAGAATAGGAGGGAAGGAAAGAAGGCAGCGGCCAGGGAGGAGGTGGTGGAGGTATTCTTGAACCACCCTGCATGATGGGGTGCTGCTGTGCATTTCATTTGCTCTTTGCACCCTTTCTGTGCAAGGTAATCTAAATTCTGATAACTTGTCCAAACTGGTAACTGGTTAAAAAGCAAGACTTGGACTTTCTAGCTCCTTGCTCAGGTCTTTCCATGACACCACGTGGGAGACCAGTTCAGGGCATGGGACCATGGCATGATCCTCTAGGGGCCAGGGTCTGGAGCTGGGCAGGGCCCTCCTTTCCTGAAAATTAGGACCCAAGTCTGGGCTTCCCTCTTCATGGAGGCTTGGTCCTAGCCCTCCAGAATGGTGTCTCTGCGGGTATAGACCAGGCTCGCGGGTATGGACCAGGCTCGCGGGTATAGACCAGGCTCACGGGTATAGACCAGGCTCGTGGCTAGAGGAGGATCCATCTAGCACACAGTATTTTTTCCCCTCAACTCGCGTCCCTGCCTGCCTGTTCCCTCTTGTCTCAGCCCTGTAATCTTCCAAAAGCCATTTGGCTACAGGATAGTTAATCCAGATGGCAAGGGGCGCTCTCAACAGGCCCAAGGAGCAGATGAGGCTGGAGAGAATCTAACTTTGCCCCCCTGGAGCTCCAGGAAGGCCCTCAATACATAACTGTGCAGCCCTCAGAAGTTGCAGGAGCCAGGCCCTTCCCTCCTACCTGCCCCAGCTCCAGGCAGGGCCTGTGGTTTGCCCTGGGCAGGCACAAGCATGCCCACTCGGGCCTGCTGTCCTTTGTGCTACCCACATGGGCCTCTGGAACTTTGGTCCCCCTGGCCAAGAGGGACCACAGTCTTTGGAACAAGGATTCTTCAGGGGTCCCTGAGGCTCAAGCCTAGGGAGGAAGGTTGGCCATTGGATTGTACCCCCAACCTCCCTCCAGCTCCCATCCCCCATGTTGGCATGCCCCAACCTTAATTGATCCTTCTAACTTGTCTCCTCCCTCTGTTCTCCTCTCCTCTTTCTCTCTCTCATTTGGAGATAGCTCAGAGAAAGACACGCATGTCAACCCCTCTGTTTTCTGTGACTGATTTCATCTCAATCCGGGAGGCCATTCTTCTCTGTATCTCTGTCTGGGCATCTTGTGGCGTCTTGGAGGGCGTGTATGGAAGGGTGTGTCTTGCACTCGGGGCTTCTCGATGCTGGTTCCCTTCATCTTCCTCTGCCCACTCTCTTGGCTGTGGCTCCCCCAAGCCCTTTTGATCTCTGCATTTCTCCAAGTCTCTTGTTTCTATGTCTCCTCTTTCTTCCCACCTGGGGTATGTGTGAGTGCAGAGGTAGGCGGGAGGCCCTGTCCTCCTGACAGTGCGGCACAGCTGGGTCCGCTGAGCCCGGCCCTGTCCTCGCTGCAGCCTGGGTCCTGCTCCATGACTTTGCTTCTCAGGCCTCCCCAGCAGCGGCTGAGGCACTGGGAGCTCAGACTGCTCTCTGCCTCCCTCCCCCTTCTCTCCCCTTCTCTTGCCCTAGGCCTGGGGGCCCTGGTCCTGCCAGCTGGGGGGGTTGTGGGTTTGAAGGTGGCTCCATTTCTGCATTCCAGCCACCCTACCCAGAGCCACTATAATTACTTGTGGCTGCGGTTCACCTCTTCCCCAGCGCTCCTGGGCCGCGTCCTTGACTCTCTTCCTGCCTGCTGCCCCTCCCTGCTCCTCACCCCCCAGGTTCCTCTCACTCCTCCTGCACCGCCATCCGCCTCTCTCTGACCCAGTTTCTCCGTGTCATGTTCTCTCTTCCTTCAGCTCGGCCCCTGCCCCTGTCTTTATCTTTCTCTCTGTCACTGACTTTCATGCTGTTAACATTTCCTGGGGTCTCCAGGGCTCTGGCCTTCTGTGCCCAGTCTCCCGCCTTCGATGCTCTCTTGCTTCCACCTCTCTCCGTCCCTTCTTGCTCTCTCCCAGCCACCCCCTTTGCCTGTCCCTGTCTGCCCCTGGGTGGCTGACTGTTCCCTCCTGCACTGTTCCTGCCCCTCCCTCCCTCCCTTTATACCTCCATCCCTGGCCCCTCCTCCTGATGCCACACACACATGGACATACCGCACACACATGGGCACACACCTTGGCTCACTCACGGGTTGGTAAACTGGGTACAAAGTTGCGGACTTACTGGGCATGTGGGGCCATGACCTAGGCCTCAGTCTGGGCAGACCGGAACCAGGGATTTGTACCTCAGTCATCTGCTTTTTTCCCCAGCCCAGACCCTGTCCCTCCTACCTGGGCTGGAGGTAGTAGCAGGACCTGCTCATCCTGCGGAGGCAGCGTCAGAGGAGGGCTCCCTGGAGGAGGAGGCACCCCCCATGCCCCAAGGCAGTAGCCCTGGGGCTCCCCAGGTCCTGGACAGCACTGACCTCGTTGTACCCACAGAAGCTGTGACATGTGAGTCCTAGGGGGCCGTTGGGGTGGTACTGTGGGTAGCGGGGCATGTAGGGTGCCATTGCCACCTTTCTGTCGAGGAAGAAGACCTTCACTAAGTGGTTATTAACCTGGGCTCTAGGCAAGGTGCTCCAGACAGGAGGGAAGAGGCACCCTGGCCTCCAAGAGATAGCTGGGGGCCGGCTGGGGTGGGAGCTGGAGCGTGATGCAGCCCCGCCCTTCAGGGGATCCAGGGCCAAAAGGAAGGAGAGACGCACCCAGCTGCTCTGGAGAGAAAGGGACTCATTCAGCTCCGTTCCTAGGCCTGGCTCAAGGTCTCTATGGGAATCTTGGGAGGGAGAGAATTCTTCCCCTCACCTTCAAGAGCAGAGGAACGGGCTGTGGGAATCATTTTATAATCACTAAAGCAAATCCCCAACATCCATTTTTACTTTCCAACTGTCTTCCCTCGAATGAGCTCATGTGCTCTCCCCATCAACCTGTAGCGAGGCAGGAGGACAGCTGTTGCCAAGCCCATTTTACAGATGAGGAAAGTGAGGCACAGAGAAACTGCTCACCCTGGTCATGAGCTGGGGGACTGAGGTTGTCTGGCCTGTGCTCTTTGCTGTGCTGCCCGCCCGGCTGGCATAGCCAAGGCAGGAGCTGCCTCCAGCCAGGGCATCTGGGGCTAAGCTGGACTCCCTGGAAGGCAGGATGCTAAGTCCTGCTACCACAGCGCCCTCAGCCTCTTCCAGACACACCCACCGGCAGAATTGAGAGAAGGAGGTCAGGGCTGAGGCCACAGAGGAGGGGGCCTGGGTGGGAGTGGGACAGACACTCCTGTGTCTGTGGCCCCAGTATTTGCTCTGTGACTCAGCCCCCACTCCCACCCCCATGGCCACCCCCCAGCTGAGGCCACAGGCAGGCTCTGTCTGCCCACACCTCCCAGAGCCCTCGGCTCACCACTCTCCCGCCCTCTGGCCACTGTGCCCATGTTTAGGCAGCAGGGCAAGGGGCACCGAAGCTGGCCAAGGACTCATCCCGGCCACCCTCTGTGAGGCCAGGATGATTCAGACCCAGCCACTTCCCATGGCCTTGAGCTGTTTACCCAGATGCCGGCTCCTGCCCCAAGGTTGGCCAGAGGCCCCTGGCCTGGAACCTCTGCGGAGCCTGCCTCCTGCCTTCCCCCTGCTCCCCACTCCCTAGCTGTGGGAACTTTGGTGAGTTTTACCATTTCTGGCCTCACTTTTCCCATCTGTGAAAGGGGGCCAATGACAGATTTCTCATAATGGTTAAAGCAGCTCACCATTAGGTAAAGCCCTTTGTAGTGGACCTCATACACAATAACTGCTCAAAAGGTGCACGCTACCAGTTCTAAGAGTAGTTATTGTGTGACCCTAGCAGCTTGTTCCCCAACCCCTTGTCTCCCATCCTCTGCCCACTCCTTGCCCTCTAAGCCCCAGCTCCTAATCTCCAGGCTGACCCCACATCAGAGACTTCCTAGCTGTGTGACCTTAGGCAACTTACCGTACCTCTCTGGGATTCAGTTTCCTCATCAATAAAAAATCTATAGAAAAGATTTCAGTGAGAGAATATTCAGCAAGTGCTTAGAGGAGTGGTTGGCATGCAGCAAGTGCTCAGTCAGTGCTCAGTGTTGTGACCTCCACTGTTAGGAGAAGGCCCAGCCCCTTTAGTCAAGGGGAACACTGAGGTCACTTTCCCTTGGCATCTGGGGTCCCCATACATCTCCCTTCTGTACAGATCAACCACTCAGGAGAGCATGGAGGGAGCAGGGGATTCAGACCTATCTCTGAGGGACTGAAGTGCCTCACATTTACAGAGAGCCCTGCTGGGGGTCCCAGAGCTCTCCTGACCCCTCTCAGTCCCCTCCCCACATCACCCACCCCCACCACACACACTCCTCTATTCACCCCCAATGGAGCCCTCCAGTTGAGGATCCCCTGAGAGAGGCCCAGGAAGGAACTGGGACTTGGCAGAGTCAGCTTCCTTGCACCCCATTGATAAAGCTCAAGTTTGGCCTTCGACGGGGGCATGGGGTCCTGGCCTTGGGGGTTTCCCTGCTAGTTTCCTCTTCCCTTCTCCCACCCAGACCCCGAGAACCCCCTCCCCAAATTCTCCCATCTGCCCAGAGGCTTGAGCCGGAGAGCTCAGGAGGAAGGAGCAGCAGATAGAGGGGCTGCTGTGAGGAGCCCCTGGATTCCAGGCGTTCATCTCCAAACAGATGTTTCCAATAAATCATCCAGCGCACCAAGGGCAAAAACAGCTGGGGGCTTGGCAGAGGCCAAGGTGAAAGTTAACTGCTTCACTGCTGTCCCCCCCCCCACTACCACCCACTACCACCCACTACCACCCACTACCACCACTCTAGACAAAATCCCAGGACTCCAAGAGCAAGAGGGTGGATTTCATGTGGCCAAGAAGCTGGGGTCCAGGCTCTGAGCCCCGCCCCTGGCCTTGCACCCCTGTCTTTCTGGAATAGGCCCAGGACTAGGAAGGAGTGCGGACCTGGGCTTCAATCTGCTGCTGTTTCATGGTGTGGCTCTGGGCTGGTCAGCTCAGTTTCCTCATCTTCAGAAGATAAGTCTAACCAAGTCCCCTGGGGTACGTCTAAGAATGAGGCAGTCAGGATTAGAGCAGAGCTCCGTGTGGGAGGGGTGCTGAGTGGCCCCCACCTCTTGCTCATCATCCTTTTTTCTCATCTCTCCAGGCCAGCCTCAGGGGAACCCCTTGGGCTGCACCCCTTTATTATCAAATGGCTCCGGCCACCCCTCAGAGCTGGGCCATGCCAGGCGTGCTGGGAATGGTGCCCTAGGTGGCCCCAAGGCCCACCGGAAGTTGCAGACACACCCATCTCTGGCCAGCCAGGGCAGCAAGAGGAGCAAGGGCAGCACTAAATCATCCACCTCCCAGATCCCCCTCCAGGCGCAGGAAGGTGAGTGCCCATCCCACCCCCCAGGAGACCTGCAAACTCCATCCACAGCCAGAGGCGGCATCTTCGCCTGGTGGTTACTGGTCAGAACAGAACCTCCGACCTCCTCGATCTCTGCGTAGGGCCCAGGAGCCTGGGCTCTCAGAACTCCTTGAAGCCTGCTCCTGACAGTGAACCTTGTGCGCAGCATACCTGCTGGGTCCCTGAGGCACACCTGCATTCTCAAAGCCAATCCCTGCCTCTCCTGCTCTCTAGAATGAGGAATGAAGCCACCTGGGCTGATCCACTAAGCCCCCTCCTTCCTGGAATCAGAAAGTTTCCTCCAGGGGCAGGGTGGAGCTCAGTGGTAAAGCACTTATGCACCAGCCCTGGGTTCAATCCCTAGCACCACAAAAATAGAAAAGGAAAAGAAATTTTCCCCAAGGAGTGGACCCAGTGAAAAGCATATAATGTAATAAAACTTGACTGAGGCGTGGGGCAGGGCTGCAGGGTGCAGGGGGTGGTGGGTCAGAGGACCCGGATCCACCACCCCCCTGCTGATCCTGCAGGGCCACCCTGGCCAGCCAGCTCCCCTGCCCCTCCAGGCACCCATTCAACATGGGGGACAACTGCCTATAACTCAGTAGCTGCCTGACCTTCACCTTGCACATGTTGGGGGACCCTGGCCCCTTCATCTGCAAACAGGATTCAACGTGCACATTGGCACATATTTGGAAACCTTCCTGCCCCGTGGGGCAGGCTCTGCCCATAGTCGTATTTAACGTGGCCTGGGCATCTGCTATGTGCTGGGTACCCAGCCCGTGCCCTCACACAGTGTTCATGAGAGGCACAGATGGATCATCTCACACAGTGCAACAGATGCAGCAATAAAGCCATGCACGGAGGATCATGTTAACAAGGGCACCCACACCGGCCCAGAATGCTGGGGAGGGGGGCCCAGGCAGGCTCTGAAGTAGTCTGAGCAAGTCTTGGAGCCTGAATTGGAGGATCTAGCCAGGGAGTTTGGCACAGAGGTGAGAAGTGGCTAGTGCAGTTAGGCTGAGGAATGAAGTGCAAAAGGAGAGGGAGGTTCCAGGCAGGCAGGGGCTCTGGGAGGGCCTGGTCAACCTTCCTTGGACCTAGACTGTATCTGGAGGGCAATAGGGAGCCATTGAGGGTTTTAAACAGGGTGATGGCTCACTAGATTTGCATTTGAAGGAAACTACCCTACCCAGTTTGGAGATAGCTTCAAGGCCCTGCAGAAGACCCTCCTCCTCTGCACAGGAATGCAGGACAGGGTCAGCTCCTCCATATCAGAGTGAGACTCTCAGGTCTAGGGACCTGGGTCCTCTGCCCACTGGCCTGCTCTCCAAGAGGGCTGCCAGCTCAGCATCCAGCAGCCCACTGAGGGCTACAGCTGCAGGACTCCCAGCTCCACCACTCCAGCGGCTGGGTGCCCTCAGACAGGGTTCTGCCTTTATTGATTATCACGTATTCCCGAGCACTGGCTATGTACCAGGGGCCGTTCTAAGAATTTGTCATAACCAGTGAACAGAACACTCCAAGACGCCTGCCTGAGATGACCATCAGGGTACAGCCATAGTGTGGGGCCTGGGTCCTCTTGGGCAGGGCCAGGCAGTGCTGGAGTGCTATGGAACGGGGTGGTAGAAGCGCTCACCAAAAGGTGGCCTTTGGGGAAAGAAGCAGATGGCTTTTGCTCCGGATGAGGGAGCCATTTAATTCTTGTGAACAGAAGATGGTCTTTAAAGTCTGGCTCTGAATGGACAGCAGGTTTGGGGAGGGGTGGCCAAGGGCAGTGGGGCTCTTGCAATTGCCCAGGAAAGGGGTGAGCAGGGCGGTAGGATTCTGGATGTATTTTGGAAGTGACAGCTTCTCAGTGCCTCGGTTTCCTCATCTGTAGAGTGGGGCTAATAACAGTTGTCACATCATAGAGCTGTTGGAAGCTTAAATTAATTTAATCCCTCGCATTGCACAGTGCCCGGGACATGTTAGCACTCTCTCTGGGTGTCACTAAATAAACCAAGAGGGATTGGGCGCAGGGATTCCCACTCCAGACTGCCTGGGCTCCTGCCCCCACTCTTGAGGTGCTCAGTGTGCTACGCCCCAGGTCATTGCTTAGGAAGAAACGGCCTCCTCACAATCACCCCTTCCCAGAGCTGTGGGGTCTGACAGCAGGAGCCCTGCTGTGGCCGCTGTTGCTGGCTGCCTTTCTCCCCTAGCCATTGACACCCGCTCCCTCCACCTCCCCGCAGACTGCTGTGTCCACTGTGTCCTGTCCTGCCTGTTCTGTGAGTTCCTGACGCTGTGCAACATCGTCCTGGACTGTGCCACCTGCGGCTCCTGCAGCTCCGAGGACTCGTGCCTCTGCTGCTGCTGCTGTGGCTCCGGCGAGTGCGCAGACTGCGACCTGCCCTGCGACCTGGACTGCGGCATCCTGGACGCCTGCTGTGAGTCGGCCGACTGCCTGGAGATCTGCATGGAGTGCTGCGGGCTCTGCTTCTCCTCCTGACTCGCCCCAGCCCTAGGGCTGCCCCATGAAGCTTGATAACCCCTCCGCTCCCAGCCTCCGCTCCCAGCCTCCGCTCCCAGCCTCCGGGGCCCTCCCAGAGCACCAGCCCCAAGAGCAGACTGGGTGGGTGCTCTGTAGGGACACCTCAGCCAGGGAGCTGGGCCCACGACAGACAATCCTGCCCTCCCAGCTGGTTACCAGGGACCCCAGCACCAAGGATCTGGTGAGATGGGACAAGGGTGGGGGCCACTCTAGGACCAGCCACCAGGGCTGCGGAACACTGTGAAAGTTAGAGGAGGGGGCGGTGGAGGGGGGGCGTGTGCTTCTCTACCTCTCTAGTCCTGGTGCCCACCTCCCCTGCCCCCCCAGGCCTCGAGGACAGCAAAATGTGAAAAGATTCACCTGCCCCGCCCCAGCCAAGCCCCTCCCCGAGTCCTTTCCTGGGCTTTGTGGGGGCCTAGCCTATGCAGTGACCCAAGAAGCCAGGCCTGGACCCAGGGCCTGACGGGAGGAGGAACAGTACAGAAAAGACTGGAAGGGGTGGGGGAGGGTCTGTTTGGTTTATTGCTGTAAATACAGATATTTGTCCGTCTCTGCTCTGCTCAGGCTTGTGACTGATTTCCAAGGACCATAATGCTCCAAAGCAAACGCTCCCTTTAACCCCCTAACAAGCACCCCATTGGGTAACCCTTTCCTGCCCCCCCACCCATTCATGCTACCCCAGGGGAGCGAGGGAGGGGGTGCCCACTTTTCACCCTGTTCCCTCTTCCCACCAAAGGGCAGGAGAAATCCAGACAGGGAAGAGTTAACTTTGGCACAGGATTAATTGACCACAGATGTGTTCAGGTTTTGATTAATCAATCTCCTGCTGACTCCAGCTTCTCCAAGCTCTTCCCCATGAGTTAGTCCCAGGCATAGGGTGAATCCATGTTGGCAGCAGAGGGGTGCCCAGGAGAGGGTCACCTCAGGCCCAACCCACTCTGAGCCTGTACCTGAGTCTCACTGGGAGGCGGGCTAGGACTTGAGTGGGAGTTCATTTGGCCCCAGTCGCCAGGGGCTAGAGGAAGAGGAAACACAGAGGAGCGCAGAGGCCATCTGTCCAGTGCTGTTGGCGTGCAGACAGGAGGCCTGGCCAGCAGCCAGGTCTGGGAACTGCAG
This sequence comes from Marmota marmota marmota, assembly GCF_001458135.2. Classification (NCBI taxonomy): domain Eukaryota; kingdom Metazoa; phylum Chordata; class Mammalia; order Rodentia; family Sciuridae; genus Marmota; species Marmota marmota. The sequence continues at coordinate 9,343,041 of NW_025999982.1, forward strand.
GATGGCACTCGGGGAGTGTGGACCCTGATGTGTGGCACCTCCCCTGAACCTGGACCTGGAGGAAGCCAGGAGGTCCGGGGAAATGAAAGGATGTCACTATGGTAGGGGATTTGGGTGCCCTGAGGAGGACCCAACTGAGGAAGGCCTTGGAAAGTGGGCACACAGGGACACCAGTGAGTGCTGCCTCCAGGTATGTTGGCTGGAGGGACTTTGGAGGGTGGGAAGGCCCTCGGAGAAAGGGCCAGCCGAGCCAGGTGCCACAGCACACAACTCAGGAGGCTGAAGCAGGAGGATCTCAAGTTTGAGGCCAGTCTCAACTGGACAACTGAGTGAGACCCTGACTCAATGGTGGAGCTCAGTGGTGGAGCGCCTGCAGCATGCGAGAGGCCCTGGATCCAATCCCCTGGATGGGGGAAAAGAAAGAAAAATCAGACAAAATTGAAACTTCAGAAGGAACGTCCTGTGGGGGAGCAACCCATACCTTGGGAGTGGGTTTCAGGGGTGGTGGCAGAGGAGGTTGTAACAGGCCCCATGGAGGGCTCACTGGAAACTTAGAAAGTAGGTAGGAAGGGACCTGCCCTGGGTCTCACAGGCGGGCCAGGACGGAAGCCCCTAGGCCCCTGATGTTCATGCATATGTCTCTCTGTGTCCTTTTGTTCATTTTTATTTAGCTACTGCATGCCCAAGGTATAAAAGTTTCAAATATAAGCATTTACACGTTTTCTTTTTCCACAAAAATGTGAGGACAGTTTGCACGTTATGCTGTCCCCTTTATTGGAACACTTCCCACCTGGGGTTCAGTAGGTGGCCGAGCCACTGCCCAGTGACTGAGCTCTGCTCTCTGCCACTCTGTTATCATAAGACCATGAACATACCCTTTTGCATGAATAAGCTGTTTCGAGAACATTCCTGAAGGTTTCATTGCTGGGCTTATGGGTGTCTGCATTTGTAACTGTGGCAGGTCTGCCCAGTCATCCTCCATAGGGATGTAGCAGCCCCTACTCACGTGGCCTTGGGGTGTCCATCTCTCCCACATCCCTAGCTCTCTGGGTCTGAGGAGGAAAGACAGTGGAGGGAAGCTCCCAGGGTTCTCTCTGGTTCTGCTCAGCCTCACCTCTGAGGGAGGTGAGGAAGGCCAGGAGGATGGGGTGGAGTGAGAGCCTCTGACCAATTTGGTGTCTGGTCCAGGTAGGTAGGAAGCCCCCCGCCCCCCCCCCCCCCAGCACAGCCAGCAGGGGCAGGAAGAGGCGCCCCTGCAATCCAAACACTGATTTCCTGCTGCAGGCCCTGGGCTGTTTTCTTCAGGACAGCGGCTGAAACCAGAGAAGCTGAGCTGGTTGTGGGTAGGATGGGGAAGGATGGAGCCAGCCCCCAACACGCATGCCCGTATCCCTTCCTGCCTACACACAGGCCTGAAGCCACGCACACCTCCCTACAACACATACACACCTTCACACCCAAACTGAATTGAACCACACCCCCTTCACACACACATTCCACAGTCACACACCTCCACCTCCCGACACACCACACGCACGTCGCATCCACATAAACCCACACACACACATATTACACATTGCAGATTCCGTGGCCGAGCTGTGAGAGCCATGTCCGATTCCCTTTGCCCAGGTGAGTCTCATCCCCACAGGGAAACAGATGGCTTTCACCTGGATACCACCCACCTACCCTGCCTAGCCATCCTCCTGGGGAAGCCCTTGTTTGGGACCCTTTCTCTCTTCCACAGTTGTCCTCTGTCAGCTCTCGTCTCTGCTTCTGCAGCCAGGTAGGCTGGACCAGGTGACAGTTCTCAGCTGGCTCTGCTGTGGGCCCCAGGGACAAGGCCTCAGTTTCTTTGTTGCACACTGGAACAGCACACAATGCTGGGAATCTAATGGTGGCCAAGTGTCCGGGGAATACTCTGCCCCTCTGTTTTCACTCATCTTTGGAGCAACAGATGGCTCACTTGCCCAGGAGACTTCCTGAGGGGCCACCCTCTTCTGCTGGGTTGTCTGAGAAGAGGCAGGCATTCCCACACCTGTAGGAGGCAAGGTGCAGAGGCCAAGTGAAGCCGTCCTAGGCCAGGACCATCCCATGACCTGTGCGTCAGACCTGAAAGACGCTGCCCTGTGACAGATCAAGATGTGTCGCTCACATCAGTCTCCTCCCTATTTACTGGCTGTTTTAGTCAGATTTTTTTTTTAATTTAATGACCAAAAGACTTGGCAAGAATAATTAGAGGAGGAAAAGTTTTTTTGGGGGGCTCACAATTTCAGAGATCTCAGTCCATAGATGGCCAATGCCATTGCTCTGTGGCAGTACATCATAACGGAGGAGTGTGGTGGAGGAAAGTGGCTCAGGACATGGCCACCAGGAAGCAGACAGAGAAAGATTTCTCCTCTCACCAAGGATAAAATATACACCCATGACATGCCCTCAGTGACCTAGCTCCTCCAGCCACACCCTACAGCTACCACCTGGTTAATCCCAGCATCAGGGGATTAATGCTCTGATTTGGTTAAGGATCTCTTTACCCAAACATTTTACTCTGACCTTTCTTGCACTGTCTCACTCGTGAGCTTCTGGGGAACATTTCATGGCTAAACCCAACTCTGGTGCCCTCTGTTCCTGTGCCCAGACCTGGGCACACTGAGTTTCAGGACACAACCGTCCTGGCTCCACTTGAAGCTGCTGGCCCCTGCCCCTAGACAGGTATGTCCTAGGGCCTTCACCAGTTCCCCAGGAGATGAGCCAGTAGTGGGGGCCCCGGGGCTGGAGGCTGAGTCTCTCAGGACTACTGCAGACCTGCCAGGCTTTGGGCAACAGTTCTTTACAACAGCTGCAAAAGCAGTATGGCCGCCCTCAGAAGGGACCTTGTGCAAAGATATGGGAGAAGCAGGGACAGCGGCCACAGATGGGAGCAGGAGGGCACAGAGATCACAGGTCTGCCCCATGTCGTCTCACATGGGTGCTCCTTTCTGTGTTTTAGGATGAGAATGGGATGGTGCCCGTAGCCACAGGCCCTCGGTGACTTTACTGCCTTCTCCCCACCCTGCCTCCTCTCTCTACCCCACAGTTCCTGCTAGATCTGCTTTTTTTGTGAGTAATGGCCTCATTCCTGCAGGTAGACAGGGAATGGGGTGAGAAGGGAAGGTCCATCCACATGCTGTGTCTACTGGGCAGGTCTCAGATCCGCCCCTCAGGGCACCCTATATAAAAAGCCAGGGAAGGACTCTGATTGGCCCAGCATGCCTTAAGATTCATCACTGAGCCAATCACTGTGCCAGGGGGTGGAGGGCTATGATTGGCCAGGCCAAAGTCATGTGACAACCTCTGTGGCCAGGAAGGAGTGACATAGTCTCTCCTCCAGAACCAGATAGAAAGGGGGGAAGCTCCCCTAAGAAGTGGGGGTGCTGTAACAAAAAAGTGGGGAAGGCTGTCCAATTAAACCTGGAAACTGCACACAGTGACACAGGCCTATAATCCCAGTGACTCGGGAGGCTAAAGCAGGAGGATCGTGAGTTCAAAGCCAGCTTCAGCAACTCAGCAAGACTCTATTTCTAAATAAAATATTAAAAGGGCTGGGGATGAGGCTCAGTGGTTAAGCACCCCTGGGTTCAATTCCTGGTTCCAAAAAAAAAAATTTTTGGAAATCACTATAGGATCAGAATACCATAGATAGGTTCAGAAGAGGTGCTTTCGTGGGGGAGGCCTGACTGGAAACCTCAAGTAGCAAATGCCACTCAAGGCATGTGACTGGAGGAGTCAGTCAAGGAGCAGATCTCCCAGCACCCAGAGCTTGGGGAGGAGAGCCAGGCTCAGTCTCAGGCTCCAGCAGAGGGAGTGGACAGACTGGCAGATATTCTAGCTCCAGGTGAGAGGGCACACTCCAACAGCAAGGACAGCCCCAAATGGAATGGAAAGCCATGCCAGTGGGTGGGGTCCTCCCTGTTCCAAGGACTGTTCTGGGTCTCAGAGATGTTGATGGTTTTTTGACTGTGTGGCACGGAGCACAGATGGGGGAGGGTTATCACAGGGGGCCCCCACAATTCCTTCTAGCCCAGACTTTCCATGGTTCAACCACATGGACAGTGGCCATCTGATCAGAGAGAAACACAGGGACGGAAGGTGGACAGGGCAGTGGTGTGAGATGAAGAAAAGGGAGCAGAGGAAGCGAGGCACACAGCATGGTGCAGAGAAAGGTCCTGGGGACAAGTGGAGCAGGCGGGCTGTGGGCACTTGTCCCTTGGTTTCTCCCAAGGTCGCCCTCCTTGGTGCCCCTCAGCCTGGGTCCCACCCGGGCATGGAGCCTCTGCAGAGCTGGGCAGCTCAGCATTAATTAGGGGCCCAGCTAATGGCTCGGAAGATTGGCCAGTTCTAGGGACACTGATGAATAGAGACCTCGGTGAGATTTATTCCTAATTATCTCATTTGTCTCCCCCCATTACTCTTTATGGCCAGGATTTATGGGACCATTAGGGGGGCCCAGCCAGGCCACGGCCGAGTGTCAGCCTTGAGATGCTTCATAAGAATAACAATAATAACACACACCCTGGCCAGATTAATGGAGGATTTGCCTTCTTGCCCTCTTCATCCCTGTCCTTGGAATCCCAGTTACCTGCTGTCCCCAAGTCCCTCTCCCTCCTGGACTCTGGTTCACAGCTCTAGGTCCTCACCCACCCGTGGAGTTCAAGCCTGTGACCCCTCTCTGCCTGCCACCCCACCCTAAGCTGATCTCAGCTCTTCTCAGAAGCCACCGACTGGGGGGCTCAAGATAGCTGAGGGTGGATCTGGTTCCAAAGGAGACAAAGTCTGCATCAGTAATGGATGTGTTTGGCAAGCAGCAGCAAATCCAAATACGCGGGGCTTAATCCATAAGGACATTTATTGTCTCCTTAAGTAGAGTTAGGTGACCCCCAGGCTGATCAGGAGACTCGAAGGCCCACCATCAGAGGGCCTGACTTCCATTTGTCATGCTCAGAATGCGGTCCACATCTCCCCTCCTGGTCACAAAGTAGCTTCCACAGTGCGGAGCACCACGTGCTCACATACAGCATCCCACAAAGAACAAAAAGGGCACGTAGGGAAAAGAGACCTTCTCTTCCTGCACCTTTTATGAGAGCAAGGAGGGAATCAATTCTGGAAGCTCCTAGCAGGCTTCTACCTAAATCTTTCCAAATTTGGTCTTCGGTTAGTAAAGTTCCCTGAGACACAGACTGCAGACAAAGATTCAAGTTCAGAGGCTGGGGCTGGGGCTCAGTGGCAGAGCGCTTGCCTAGCACATGTAAGGCACTGGGTTTGATCCTTAGCACTGCATAAAAATAAACAAATAAAATAAAGGCATGCTATCCATCTTTAAAAAAAAAAAAGAATTCAAGTGCAAATAGTTTGTTGGGGGGAGGGCGCTCCAGTTAACGCTGGGTGGGGAGTGTGAGACTAGAAGGTGGGGGGACAGTAAAGGGTGTATGATCAAATGGGTCCCGCTGCGGGCCAGGAGAGGACAGTTCCCAGGCAGTGATTATCTGCTGGCTCTTCACCAGCTCTGGAGAGAGCTCTCAGAAGCAGTGGCCAGGGTGCTCCCTGCTGGGAAGGACCAGGGAAAAAGGTGGCCAACACAGAGCCTTCCCCATCACTTGCCAAGGGGAAAAACTACTGATAACCAGAATAATCCTGATCCCGTAGGGCACAGGAAAAGGGAGCCACCCCCAGGATCTGGCCCGGAGCCCTTCCAAGCCTCCTCTCAGGGCAGGCTTCTACCCTCTGCCATGATGGCTGGCCTCAGGGGATGAGCAGTTTCCACTTCAGCATGTGGAGAAGGTGGGAAAAAATCCCACACAGAGAAGGCCAGTCCCAGGCCCAGTTGCTGTCCTCTGTCTGCTAAGCGCAAGGCAAGAGCCCTTCCAGACCCTCCCCCACAGGCTGTAAAACCCTCCTCCACAGGCTGTAAAACCCTCCTCGGGCTCCACCTGTGAGGTGTCAGGATCCTGCCTCCCCGCTGCCCCTGCCCTGAGGATGGATGAGTCCAGTTTCTTCTATCCAGGTGCCCACTCTTTGGTTTCAGGTAACTGCCTACCCCCTGAGCCTGGCGTGCCCTTGGAACCCCCTCAGACACCTACTGGGAGTGTGAATTGGTGCCTCTTTCAGACAGCACCTACTAAAGTGGCTATCCAAGTACCATAGGAACAGGCTGAACATGCACGCACCAAAACATTCACAGCAACACCCCAAGTGGAAAGCTCAGCTGTCCATTAATGGCAGAACAGATATACCAGTTGTGGTATGTTCACCCAAGGGGATCCCACCCAGCAGTGAGCATGAAAGATCCTTAAGTGCTCACAGCAACCTAGATAAATCTCACAGACTGGAGTCCATTCCAAGGAGACAGGCATCAAGGAGAGCATGCGCAAAGACCATGGCACTATCTGTGGTGGTGAGCTCAGAATCTCCTTTGCCCGTCGGGTACGGCCTCCCAGGACGAGCCTCACCTGTGTATTTTTCCATTCTTTGGATCCTTCAGAGGATTTTCAATCCACAGGTGGATATACTCCTGCATCCTAAGATCTCCCTGCTGCCTTTCTGGAAAGTAAGGTCACATGACAGGTGAGGGTCATGCAGAAGAGAAAGGTCTTGCGGGGGGTGCGGGAGAAGGAACTCACATCTTATCATCTACTGACACTGTGTTTTAATCTACACCCAAGCCTGACAGCTTCAAGAAACAACGAGTTATTCCATACCATCTCCGTGGTCAGGAATTTGAACACAGCTGAGTCGATGGGTCTGGTTTAGGATCTGTCACAAAAATGCAGTCTGGGGATCAGGCAGTGCTGTGGTTGTCTGCCATCTTGATGGGACTGGGGGAACCTGATTCCAAGGTGGCTCATTTGCATGGCAGGCAAGTCCATGCTGGCCAGTAGCAGAGGTCTCAATCTCTGGACATGAATACCTTGCCACAGGCCTGAGTGACTTCACACATTGTAGCTGACTTTTCCCCTAAACAAGTGATCCAGACAGCAAAGCGGGAGCCCCCATGTGTGTTATGACCTAGCCGTGGAGTCCCACCCCAGTTGACTGTGCTCAGTGTGGAAGGGATGCAAGGTGGGAAGACTTCAATATAGGAAGCCAGGATCATTGGGAACCATCTTGGAAGCTGGCTATCATATTTATTATGAGCCAGACTCCAAAGCCTACTTCTTCATGCATTTGTTGTTAGAAATTTGTTTTAAGTTTCTTCATTTCTTTTTGGTACTGGGAATTGAACTCAGAGCTACATCCCCAACTTTTTTAATTTTTTATTTTGAGACAGGGTCTTGCTAAGTCACTAGGGCTGGCCTCGAACTTGTGATCCTCCTGTCTCAGCTTCCTGAGTCGCTGGGATTAGAGGTGTGCACCGCCATGCCTGGCTGTATGAAGTTTTGATATCACGCTGTGTGCTTCCAAGTGCTCAGCACCTGTGTGGTAGGAACCATCTCCATTTTACAGAGGAGGAAACTGGCCTGGAGAAGTACACTTACTCTTTCCAGATACCATCTCCAATGGGGTCCAGTATCGAGTGGGGAAAGGGCTCTGCTCCCTGAGGTCTCAGAGCTCCAGTTTCCTTCCAGCTCACTGCCCTGCCATAAATATGGTGGCAACTACATTTCAGACAGCAAATGGAGGGAAAAAGGAAAAACAGAGCAAAGGGATCCTGCCAAGTGTCTCTTAAGGGAGAATCCTGGAAGCTGCTGAAGCATCTGCTAACTTTCCCGATACCTGGAACTCAGTCTCATGGTTACATTCAGCTGCGAAGGAGGCTGGGAAGTGTAATCTTTTTTTCTGGGTGGTCCTACGCTCATCTAAAATTTCTATTCTTGGGCTGGGGATGTGGCTCAAGCGGGAGCGCGCTCGCCTGGCATGGGTGCGGCCTGGGTTTGATCCTCAGCACCACATACCAACAAAGATGTGGTGTCCGCCGAAAACTTAAAATTTCTATTCTTGTGGGGAAAATGAAGAATAGATATTAGGGGGTAGCTGGCTGTCTCAGCTACTCTACCCAAGAGCCGTTTACCTCTTCCTTCTCCTCAGCAGACCTCTGATGTACGTCACTCTCCTCCAGGCAGCCATGAACTTCTAGGAGAGCAGGTTTCATCTCCAGAGTGTGAATCATGGTTACTCTAAGCCAGTCCTGGTGGTTGCATGCCCTGGCTGGTGATTGGTTCAGGAATGGCCATGTGACACCATTCTGGCCTATGAAGCGTGAGGGTAACTCTCCAGAGGCTTCTAGGACGTAAGACAGGGATAGTATCACTTTTGTCCTTAGTAGTTGTTTGCTAGACAGAAGGAGCCACCTTGAGACTATGAGGGGAGCCCATCCAGGAGGTTAAGACGACTCCCCAAGGATGGAAAGAAGAGAAACATCTGCTCCTAATGATGTGTCCATCAGGGGATTAACCAACCCTGGAACCACACTGCCTGTGCGTTTCCTGATATCTGATGATTCCTGAGCCATTCTTAATTGGATTTCTACCTTTTGTAGCTAAAAACACACTGACAGCTCTTGACATTAGTTTCTCTTTGGGAGGAATGGATGGGTCACCTCAAAGTCTCACTTTCCTGGTAAGGAATTCAGAGAGCTCTGCATCTACCATATAGGTGACAGAAATCCTGTGCAAACTGACTTAAGCAAAAAAGGAATTTATTAGCTCTCATAGCTGGAAGGGACACTCTGGTATTTGTAAAATTAAAGAAAGGGCTTCAGTAATTGGGCTGGGAGCGGGGACCCAATACCACCAGAATTCTCTTTCCTTCCTTCTACCCCAACTCTGAAACTCTCTGAATGGTGGCCTCAATGTCTCCTATTGTGGGCAAATCTTTCCACATAGGTAATGGGGAGAGAGCAAGGTGAACAGGAATCAGATGTACTGGCAACCCCAGTGGGAAAAGGATCCTTTGCATATTTTTTAATCCCAGGACAGGAAATTGGGTGGTTCTCTTGGATCAAATACCCATCCTGAGGATGATTCCCGATTGCCAGGAGGACTGGACATCGTGATTGGTCAAACCTGGGCTGTCTGCTTACCCCAGATTGGAGAAGGTATAATGATAATGAGAACTTCATCCAAAGCTCCCCCCCACATAGAGAAGAAGAGAAGTTCCCCAAAGTACAGGGGCTAGGGTTTCAGAAGTGGGGAAACATTGCTGGGAAGACAAAACAAATACTGAGGGGTGGAGGTGTAGCTTAGTGGCAAAGCACTTGCCTCGCATGCACAAGGCCCTGGGTTCCATCCCCAAGACCACTTAAAAAAAAAAAAAGTTGGGCTGAGGTTGTGGCTCAGTGGTAGAGTACTTGCCTCACACATGTAAGGCACTGGGTTTAATCCTCAGCACCACATAAAAATAAATAAACAAAATAATGATATTATAAAAAAGAAAGTTGCCATGCATCCTGCCAGGATATTGAATGAAATCAATCCTGCTACCAAGAGGTTTTCCCAATGAAACCTCCAGGGACACAGTGTAAATGGTGCCCCTTGAAGTTTGACAATGTGGCAGTGCTGAACTTGACCATCACCTGAATTTGGACTAGAGATGAGTATCTGAGCCATGAAGGAAGACTCTTGGGCATCTTATCCTAAAACTCTAACTTAAGGGGACACTCCAATTGGATTATGGCTCCATAGTGGGGGTCAGTTAGGAGTATTCCAAATTACAGGGAGGAGGTTGCTATGTCAGGGAGTAGGTTACATGGGCGATAGAAGAGCTGAGAAGCCAGTGGGATGAGCTGGAGACACGGTTGCTTCTGGAAAGACTACCCAATGCAAAAAGAGGGAGGCAAATGCCCTGGGTCCTCTTCCAGCTGACCATCTCCTTCCAGTCACCCTACTGATGGAAACCAGCTGAAAAAGGAGTCCAAGGAATGCAGGCCACAAGGGCCATTTCCCCCTGATTCAGAGCAGAGCAACTGCAAAAAGGAATCTGAGGACAAAAGACAGATACAGTGACCAACTGACCTGTTATGGAGCTCATGTTTGTGGACCCCATTCATAAGCTAAACACTTAACCCACAGTAGGACTGGATTGGGAGGGACCTTTGGAAGGTAATTAGGTCATAGGGACAGCACCTGTGATGGGCCTGGAGTCCCCGTATGTAGAGGAAGAGAGCTTTATCCCTGCTTTCTACCATGTGGGGATACAGGAGAGGACCATATGCAACCTGGAAAAGGGTCCTCACCAGAACCTGACCATGAGCTTGGACTTCCAGTCTCCAGAACGATGGGGAATATATTTCTGTTGTTTATAAGCCACCCTGTCTACGGTACTTTGTTATATGTCTGAACTAAGATGTGGACCCCTCAGATTCTCTCTCTGGGGAAGAGGGAAGCCACCAGAATCATATTCATGCAGCCTGTTGACATCCCGGTTCTGGAAGCTCTGGGGCCCTGAGAAACTACCACTGTGTTCACACATTACTGACAGTCCCATGGTGAAGCCCCCGCTTCCAAACGGTCCGACCATTCACCTTCTCAGCCCAGCTCACCCTCCAGTTCAGGGGCTCTGAGCTGCTGCTCCCTCCAGATCCACCTGGGCCTGCAGGGTGGCTGTCACAGGCAGAGAGGCTCCAGCTGCAAGGATGAAAAAGAGGAAGAGCAGGGGTCCTGTGGAGCAGGGGGACAAGTCCCACAGAATCCAGGTCAGGAGGGAGGGAGAACCCTTCATGACATCCTACCCCCTACCTGCCACACCCCAGGGGTTATTTTGAACAGAATGAAAATGAAAACACAACTTATTAAAATTTGTAGTATGCAGCTAAAACAGAAATGGGAGGGAAATTTATTAATTTAATTTTATTTTTTGGTACTGGGTATTGAACACAGGGAAGCTTTGCAACTGAGCTACACCCCCAGCACTTTTAAATTTTTTATTTGGAAACAGGGTCTATTTAAAAATGTTTTTTAGCTGTACATAGACATAATATCTTTATTTTTTTAATATTTATTTTTTAGTTTTAGACACAATATCTTTATTTTATTTTTATGTGGTGCTGAGGATCCACCCAGTCCCTCATGCATGTGAGGCAAGCACTCCACCACTGAGCCACAACCCCAACCCTGGAGACAGGGTCTTGCTGAGTTGCTTTAGGGCCTTGCTAAATTGCTGAGGCTGGCCTTGAACTTAAGATCTTCCTGCCTCAGCCTCCCAACTTGGGATTACAGGCCTGGTGCCGCAGTCTGGCTGGGCACAAAATAACCGAGCCACCATGAGGCACTTGTAGGTTCAAAACAGGAACTCCTTTATTATCCGAACTCCCCCGAACGCCACCCATGCGGCCCTTCCATGAACCCACCAACCGGAAATCCCTCCTCCGGAACTTCCCCAACCAAAGCAAACTTCCCAGGCATCCCCGAGAGAAGTCCAAAGTAGCGAGTGCCCAGGTGGACAGCAGGGGTTTAATATACAATTGAATACGAAGTTTAACATAACCATCATCATCTCAATGGCTCTCTGGCGTCACCTCTCAACCACTCCCTTCTGGCAAAAATGCCATGTGTCATTCCGACTCAGCTGTGGCTCTCAGCAGCCTGGACCACCACATCTGACCAAAAGAAAAATGTATACTGCTAAAGACTTTATTAGAAAAGAAGATAAATGTCAAATCAGTGATCAAAACTTACCTAAGTGGGACATGGTGGCACATGCCTATAATCCCAGCTACTCAGGAAGCTGAGGCAGGAAGATTGCAAGTCAAGGCCAGAATGGGCAATTTAGAGAGACGCTGTTTCAAATAATAAAAATAAAATAGAATAAAATTAACTGGGGATATATATCAATGTAGAGGGCCCCTGGGTTCAATTTTCCAGTACTGCAGGGCCAGGAGCTATGGCACATGCCTCTAATCCCAGCAGCTAGGGAGGCTAAGGCAGGAAGATCACAAGTTCAAAGCCAGCTTTAGCAACTTACCAAGGCCCTAAGCAGTTTAGCAAGGCCTCGTTTCTAAAATAAATATAACAAAGGGCTGAGGATGTGGCTCAGTGGTTAAGCACTCCTGGGTTCAATTCCCGGTACCCCTAGTACTGCAAAAACAAACAAAAATTTCCACCTAACAGAACTAGAAAAGAAAAGGAGATAAAGCCTAAAATTGGCAGAAAAACGGATATTGCAAAGATCCATCAGAAATCAATAAAATAGATTATACAAAAACAATAGAGAAAATGATGAAACTAAAAGTCAATTCTCTGTGAAAAATTAATAAAGTCAAAAACCTCTTGTCAATACAACCTTACCAGTAAAATTTTTTTACAATAACATGGAAAACTATTACATTCTTTGCATTAAACCTGACAAAAGATGTGTAAGTCTGGTACAGTAAAAAAAAAGTCAGGGGCTGGGGTTTGCGGCTGTGTATAGAGCACTTGCCTAGCATGTGTGAGGCACTGGGTTTGATTTTCAGCACCACATATAATAAATGAATAAAATAAAGGTCCATCGACATCTAAAAAAAATTTGTAAAAAATCAAAGCACATTGCTGGGAGAAATTAAAGAATAAATAAAAAGACATACTATACTCATAGATAAGAAAGCTCAATATTGTTAAAACGTTATTTCTCTCCAAAATTTATCTATAGATTCAATGCAGTGCCAGTCAAAATTCCCAAAGGCTATTATGTGGAAATCAAGCTGATTCTATAATTCATACAGAGAGAAAAAGTGCCTAGAATAGCCAAAGCAGTTTTGAAAATGAAGGAAAAGTTTGGAAAACTTATACTGCCTGACTAATAAACCTGTCATAGTCAAGACAAATAGGTCAACAGAATGGAAAATCTAGACGTAGACCCAAACACTTATAATTAATTTATCCTTAACCAAAGCACCAAGGCAATTCAGTAGAGCCTGGACCTTCCCTTCAACAAATGGTTATGGAACAATTAGCGGCCTATCTATAAAAAATGAACTTTGAACCACACTTGCACCATATGTAAAAATTAATGAATCACAGGCCCCTATACATAAAACCTAAAACTATAAAAGCTCTAGAAGAAAATGTAAGAGAAAAATCTTTGTGACTTTGGGTTTGATATATAGTTCTCAGTGTACAAGAAGCACAAATCATAAAAGAAAAAAATCAATAAATTTAACTTTAGTTAAAATTAAAAACTTCTTTTCCCCCCAAGATACTGTTAAAACAATAAAAAAACAAGCCACAGACTGGTAAATATTTACCAATAACATAGGTGGGCTGGGGATATAGCTTAGTTAGTAGAGTGCTTGCCTCACATGCACAAGGGCCTGGGTTCAATCCCCAGCACCACAAATAAATAAATAAATAAATAAAAATAACATAGGTAATAAAGGACTTGTATGTAGCATATATAAGGAACTCTCAAAACGCAGTAAAGAAAACAAGAAACCCAATAAAAATGGACAAAAGGTTTAAACAAATACTTCACCAAAGGGGGAAAAAAGAGATGGCAAATAAACATGAAAAAATGTAGTCATTAGGGAAATTAAAATTAAAACTACAATAAAGTGTTACTACACCTATATTAGAATGCCAGAATCAAAGACTTGACTGTTCTGGGGCTGGGGCTGGGGCTGGGGCGGGGCTGGGGCTCAGTGGCAGAGTGCTAGCCTAGCATGTGTGAGGCACTGGTTCGATCCTCAGCACCCCATAAAAAATAAAATTAATAAACAAAGATGTTGTGTGTCCCTCTACAATTAAAAAAAATTTAAAAAGACTGACTGTTGCAAATATTATTGAAGCTTGGAAAGAATTGGAATTCTTAGCCCCACATGGTGGCACACACCTGTAATCTCAGTGACTCAGGGGGTTAAGGCAGGAAGATCTCAAATTCAAGGCCACCCTCAGCAACTTATTGAGACCCTGTCTCAAAAAATAAAAAGGCCAGGAATGTAGCCCCAGTGGGAAGGCACTCGGCATCATCCCCAGTTCCAAAAAAAAAGAACTGGTGCTGGTGAGAAGGTAAAATGTTACAACCACTTGGGACAGTTTGGCAATTTCTTAAAAAGTTCAACATTCACCTACCACATGACCTAATCATTCTATGTCTAGGTATTTACCCCAAGAGAAATGAAAGCACATATTCCTACAAAGATATATTAATGGAATTATTTATTTATTCATTTGGTACTGGGAAGTGAAGCCAGGAGTGCTTTATCACTGAACTACATCCTCAGCCCTTTTTATTTATTTATATTATTATTATTATTATTATTATTACTAATTTTGGTACCAGGAATTGAACAGGAACACTTAATCACTCAGCCATGTCCCCAAACCTTTTTGTATTTTATTTAGAGACAGGGTCTCACTAAGTTGCTGAGGCTGGCTTTGAACTCATGCTCCTCTTGCCTCAGCCTCCCAAGCTGCTGGGGTTACAGACATGTGCCAACACATGTGGCTCACAATAGCCAAACTTCTGAAGAACCCACTGTCTATCAACAGTTGAATGGATAAACAACTTGTAATACATCCATACAATAAAATATTACTCAGCCGTAAAAAGGTACAAAATACTGGTACATGCAACAATGTGGACAGATCTCGATTACGAATCGCATTAGCTTCACAGGTGAATCTAATTATGCCCACTGAAAGAAGCTAGGGAAAAAAGGTTGCAGACTCTCTGATTCCGTTTCTGTAAAATTCTAGAGAGTGCAAACTAATCGCTAGCCCAGAGAGCAATTAGTGTTTGTCTGGGGATGCAGGGGGGTGGACAGGGAGCACGAGGGAGGAGGTACAGTATCACAAGGGCCTTTTGGAGGTGATGGATACACCTTCATAGCTCCACAGGTGGATCCAGATGCCAAAGCTTCCAGGTTGCGCAGTTCAAATCACTGTCAGCTGTATCTCAATAAATCCATTTTAATAAAGGGAGAAGGAATGATTTTTGCAGAGGAAAACTGAGGCAGAGCAAGCAGGGGCCAGTACAGGGTAGTGCCTGAGTACTTTGACTTTGAGGGCCAGCCTATCGGGGTCCTGCTCTGGCTCCACCACTTACTAGATGTGCAGGGCATTATAGACAACACCGGGATGGGCATCCTTGAACACACGTCCTTCTATGTTATTTAACTTCTCAGCAGCTCAGTTTTCTCATCTGTAAAATGGGGGTAACAATGTCATCCATATCACAGAGTTATGGAATTAAATCCGTATGTATGTCTGCGTGTGAGTGTGTGTGAGTGTGTGTGTGTGTGAGTGTGTGTGTGTGTGAGTGTGTGTGTGTGTGTGTGTGTGCGCGCGCGCTACCTAGACTGGTTTCCCAGCACATAGTAATTCTAGGTTACCAAAAGCTGGGTAGGGTGTTAAGGAGGCAAAAACACATATGTTCCCATGTGCCTGTGATGATGGCCCATGGTTTCCATGGAGATTACTCAGGGACCAAGAAGGGGCTGCAGAGTAGGGAAGAATGAGGAGGAACAGGCTGGGGGTGGGCAGGTGAGGACCTGGAGCATCCAGCTTGTTTTCTGGGCAAAGCCCCCTCCCCCAAGAGAAAACCTAAATGTTGTGATAACACAGTTCTTCTCCAAATTTCATGCTGGTAGAATTACTGGCCAGTAATTACCTAGCAAATTAGACAATCTACCAGGACCCCAATTACGTACCTGAAGACATAATTGGTCCCTAATTAGAAAAAGTTGTCAAACGGGAACAATTATCTCTGTTCTCCATTTCATTTCCTCCCCTCCTCAAGCCAAATCGCTCTGCTCCCCTCCCCCGCTGGACTTCCCAGCTTCTCCTGGGAGGAGGGCAAGGCAGAGGCCTGCGTCTGTCACCAGCACCAGCACCAGGCCACCCCGAGGTGGTGCCACTCTGAGCTTCTCCTCAGTTCTCAGGAGTCCCCTGCACTCTGGAGGCTGGGACCTGGCATCCAGAAAATACTTAGAAATGACTGAACTGCCAGGGTGACTCTGGGCCTGAGGAATGGTGACTCTGTTATGCAGAGCAGGGGGCTTCCAGCAGGACCCTCACCACACCCTGTCAGAGCACCGAAATGCCATCCACCAGGCCCAGACCCAGGAGAAGGCGAGGGCGGAGTTGTTGGGAGAACACAGTGTCGCAGGCAGATGAAGTGGGGGCTGTGATGAACGGTAAGGCCCATGGAGGACCCTGGGCTGCATCCTCTGAGCAGGAGGGAACCATCCGGCTAGAGGTGATGCATGCAGGGAGGAGAGGCAGAGAAGGGAGGCATAGGGTGGCTGCAGGGGGTTGGCGAGGCTGCAGAAAGGAGGCTGCTGGTGCAGGCAGGAGGTGTTAGGAGTAGGTCAAATCACATACCTGTCTTTTGTCTAAGAAATCACCCAAAGAGGTCAAAGAGGTCCGCATGGAGCAGAGAGTAAGGAAAAGAGTAGGAAGACATCCTGGCATGTGAACGATGCCTCTCCGAAAAGACCTCAAAGTGTAGATCCCACTATGGGAATTGCATAGATAATAGGCAACTCTCTAGAAAGGACCTCAGAGGCAGGTTTGCCTGGAGCAGGGGTAAAGGGTGGGGATGGAGGAGGGAGTGGCTGCTGCTGGGTTGGGGGAGTTGTTTGGGTGCGATCAAAATTCACTAAAATTAGATTGTGGATGCAGGTACAGAGGTACAAACTTATAACCCCAGCGAGTCTGGAGGCTGAGGCAGGAAGATCCCAAGTTCAAGGCTGGCCTTAGCAACTTAGTGAGACCCTGTCACAAAGTAAAATATAAAAAGGGCTGGGGGTATAGCTCCATGGTAGAGCACCCCTGGGTTCAATCCCCAGGACCACCCCAAAAATCAATCAATAAAAATAAAATTACATTATAGTGATGGTTGCACAGCTCTGTAATTATATTAAAAAGCCAGACATGGTGCACTTGCCATATTTCATTGCAGATTTTACACACACACACACACACACACACACACACACACACACACACATATATATATATATTTTGCAAAAAAAAATGGAATGCACCCATTATCTGAAGCTGCTTCTTTTTTTTTAAATTGTGCCAGTACTACTTAAAAGTCATTTATCACTAAACCATCCTTGGTGCAAGATTAGGGTGCAGAGAATACTCATCTCTACATGTTCATGTGACGGCAATGGTGAAATACAATAAAAGGGTAAAATTTACAGTTTGTAAATTGTCTGTCAATAAAGCTGTGAACAGTTTTAAACAGGGCAGAAAAATTCTGTGCATTGGAAGGAAGGTGGTTTCTGCAGGACGCTGAGACAGTCCTGGACCCCACAGAAAGGGAGCTCGGGGTAAGGGAACCCCATAGGGGTGACACTGTCATCTCCAGTGCTTTAGTATTTTACTTTATTTTTTTGCTGAGCAGGGGGTAGGAGCCAAGGCCTCATGCTTGCTACCACTGATCGGCACCTAGCCCACCCAGGTGTCTTCTTTGCAGAAGCTGACGGGGCCACAAGGTCCACTGTGGCACAGACTTATCCGCTTGCAGTCGCCTGATATCAAGAGGGCACTGCTCCATGGGTAGCCTTGAAGCAGGGCCCTGGCCGAGCAAGAGAGGAGGTTACGGGTAGGTGGCAGGAGCCCCAATGGAGGACAGAGGGTGCCTCTGTAAAGCTGGGGCCAGGAGTTCACCAGACAGAGTGCAGCCCAGTTCCCTTGGGCTTAGATCCTATGTCCCCAGAGCTGGGGGCCAGGGAGTCCCAAAGGAAAGAGAAAGAAAGAAATTCTCCTTCGTCACCTTTGCACCTGTCTATTCAAGAGCTGTATACATCTCCAGGTGCGACAGCAGGTCTGTCCACCCACTCACTCACAGCTACTCACTGAGCACTAGTCAACAGCAGCACTGGAGACAAAGCAGCGCAGTCCCTGCCCACAGGGGGCTTTCATTCTCAAGTCACAAGCAAATAGGTGCTAACACAGTATGTCAGACAGCGTTCACTGCTGCGGGCAGGAGGCGACAGGGAGTGTGGTTTCTTTCACAGATCACAGAAGGCCTCTTTAATATGAGGTGACATTGGGGCAGAGACCTGAATGAACTGGAGAAGGGTCCTCGCAGAGCCTCACAGAGCATTTGCTTTCTCTGGCTTAGATTTTCATAGCAGGTCATGGGGTCTGACAGTCCTGGGGTTGAATCCCAGATTTGTCACTTAACTGACTGTGGGACCTGAGTGAATTACTTAACCTCTCTGGGTCCCAGTTTGCTCATCTTTCACAAGTTACCCTGACCCAGGTGTAGAAGATGGGGTGTAACGATGTAAGGGCACCCCTCCATGGGGTATCATCATTGCTCTGGGATAAGCAAACCTGGAGATGGGGGAGAGTCTCAGGGAATCCCAAAGTCTCCATGACCAGGGTCAGTGGGGTGGGGCTAGGGGAGCAGTAAGTCACTGATCCCAGAACTGGAGGGACCCCAAGAGGAAGTGGGGCTACTCACCCCCATACAGGTTGTCCTTGCATCTACTTTCCTGTTCCTCCATCTTTCATTCCAGAAGCTTCTAGCATGAGGGTCTTCCAGGCTCCTTGGAAGACAGGACTAATTAAACCTTAATTGACACAGTACTAATTAACTTCTTAATTACATGGAACCACATGATTAGCCAGGCAGTAGACACCAGTCGTTCATTAGAAAGCAGTTCTGCTCTCTCCCTCCCTTTCCCAGGACTTCTTGGCTAAGGCAGCTGAGGGGCTATGATAGGCAGCAGCCCACCCCCCAGCCCTGCACCCAGTCTGACCCTAGAGACTCATCTGGCATAGCATGTCGTCCTGGCCTGAAGCTAGGTGACCTTCCCTGGTGATAACGTACATACAGACAGCCCCAAGCTCAAACTCATGGGCTCTAGTAGCCCTCCTGCTTCATTCCTTCTGGGTACCTGGAACTCTAGACATGTGCCAACATACCTGGACTCACTTATGATTCTTTTTTGTCTTTGAGTTGGTACAAAAGTGAAATGCAGCCGGGCATGGTGGCGCATGCCTGTGATCCCAGCAGCTAGGGAGGCTGAGACCAGAGGATGACGAGTTCAAAGTCAGCCTCAGCACTGGCGAGGTGCTAAGCAAATCAGTGAGAACCTGTCTCTAAATAAATATAAAATAGGGCTGGGGATGTGGCTCTGTGGTCAAGTGCCCTGAGTTCAATCCCCAGTACCCTCCCTGCCCCACCAAAAAAGTGAAATGCATTCAGTAGAAACCACACTTTGAATTTGGAAGTCTGATCCTTTCCCGAGCTGTGACAGGCAGTTGGATAGCCTGCTGAATGCTGAGTTAGCAACAGGAGTGGCAGTTCCCAGTCAGCCTCTGAGGCATTCGTGTGCTAGAGCGATGCCAGTGTGTTTTTGGATATTGTGTTTTTAGTATAAATGGGCCCTGTTTGCTTGCGTGGCATGAATAAGGCCCTGGGTTTGATCCCTAGCACCACACATGCACATGAACCGCAAAACAGGCTCCGTGTTAGAAGGTTTTGCCCAGCTGTAGCCTAATGTAAGGTTCTGAGCGTATTTAGACAGGTTGGGCTGAGCTATGATGTTCCATATGTTAGGTGAATTAGTGCTTTTCCACTTTGATATTTTCCCCATATGATGGATTTATCTGGAGGAACGTGACCACGTCAGAAGTCAAGAGTGCCTGCAATAATAACTTGTACTGTTCTGAGTCCCTGACATCCGAGTGTCTGCAGCCTGTCTCCTCGAAAACCCCTGCCCAAGTCAGGATTGGAGTGTGTGCTCTGAGCTCTGAGCTCCTCTGCAGGCCAGGGGTGCAGAGGGAGAGGGAACCAGACTTTGCAAAATGCCCCCTGTGCCACTCGCCTCCTGCAGCTTAGGATGCTGAACTTACAGATACCCAACAGACCAGGCCTTTGCCAGAAGAGAGACTGAGGTTCCATGGAGGTGAGAAATAACCCGGGAGCCTGACTCTCACTTCAAAGCCAAGTTGCTCCCCACTGCCTCTTGCAAAAAGTCCCCAGACCCCACAGTGCTCCAAACTGGGACGTGGGCTGGAAAGAGACTTGCCCCTTCCTGTGGAGCCATTTGCCGCCCCCAACAACACAACTCAATTTCTCTGTAGAACCTGGAGCAAGGCCCCCCAGGGAAAGGGGCGGGGCGGGCCATCTGAGTTCAAATCCCTGGACTATCCTTCCCTGGGCTGTGTGGTACCAAGTGAGTTCCTCAACCTCTCTGTGACTTGGTTTCCTCCTCTGTTAAATGGGATTGATAAACTGGAATAATACCCTCTTGTCCCAGAGAATCCTCAGCCTGGGAGGTTGGGGTGTTGTCCCCACCAGACCCAGAGGGGAAAACAAAGGCATGGAGATATGGGTGAAGGACTTCCCCAGGTTTCCAACACTGGCAAAGTGGGAGCTGGGGCGCTGACCCATATCCAGGGGTCTCAAGAGACTGTCCCTCTGCCTGCCCGATTGTGCCCTGCCTCTGACAGAGAGAGGGACCATGAAGAACTGGAGGAGGAGAGGCTAGAGGTACCCGGGGCGGGGGAGACAGGAGGTGATTTGGTGGGGTGTTCACGTTGATTGAATATTGGAAAATTCCCTGCAGGGGGAGCAGCCCATGCCAGAAACAGGAGGGGGAAGCTCTGGTCTCGTCCAGGAGGACAGAGCTGATCAGTGCCAAGTCCTAGGGCAGTTCCTGGACTTGAGGCCCCAGGACATCATGTCTGGTTTGAGGAGAGCCTTGGTGTCCCGGCTCAGTTTACTCCTGATGCAGGGGTCTGGGGATCTAGCCAGAGGTGGCAATGCTGGCTCCAGGTGGTGGGGAGGGATTTGCTCAAGGTCCTCTCGCCACCTCCTCCCACACCCCCCACCCCCAGCCCTCTCAGGTCCCTTCCCAAGAGCCAGGCTGGGCTCCAGGGCGGAGGTGCCTGAGCAGGACGCCCCCCTACACACTGGGCCTAGCCCCCCACTCTTGATGGGGGACAGGACCAGCTCTGGCCCTGCCTCCAGCATACTGTGGGCAGGGCCAGCCCCCAACCCCACCAGGTCCCTGGTTTCACTGCAAGAGGTGCAGCAATTACGTCAGCCCATCCAGACGCTTAACCTGCTCATCTCGGAAGGTGCCAGTACCTGGGGACAGGCCCTCTGGGTGTGCTCTCCTGGCTCTTGCTCTAATTTTGTTGTTGTTGTTGTTGGTTGGTTTGTACAGAGGATTGAACCTGAACCCAGGAGCGGTTAACCACTGAACCACTGAGCCACATCCCCAGCCTTTTTTTATATTTTATTTTATTGAGAGACAGGGTCTTGCTGGGTTGCTTAGGGCCTCTGTAAGTTGCTGAGTCACTGAGGCTGGCTTTGAACTCCTGATCCTCCTGCCTCAGCCTCCTGAACTCCTGGGATTATAAGCCTCAGCCTCCTGTTCTATTTCTGAAGTCCTCCCCTCCTGCTCTAATCTAGGCTCTTCCTGACCTTGGACAAGTTACAAGTTTCTCAGCCCTTCCCATCTGTAATGTGGATTTATCAGTTTCTCCTCCTGGGGTTCACAGAAGCTCTCTTGGATAATTCATACAAAACTCTAAGCACAGGGCCTGGTACACAGAGGTGCTCAGTGAACACTGGCCACAGTCCTCCAAGGCCTCGCCCAAAGCCCTATTCCTCCAGGAAGCTCTCCAGGACCACTCTAGCCTTAGGTGGCCATTCTCTTCTGTGCCTCCTACTACATGTCACCCCTTGAGGGGCGTCCCATGCTGTGACATACACCTTGCCCCTGCATTTATTAGGCTTCCTATGTGCCAGGCACTAAATGTTTCACATCTGTTAGCTCATTTAAACCTCCCGACATCTCAGAGAAGGAAAATGAGGCAGAGGGGTTAATAGCACAGCAAATAGTGATGGGCCTAGACTGAGAGGCTGGGGAGTTTAACTCCAGGGTCCAGGCTTTGCACCTCTTCTGCAGATGTAGGATTGATCAACGCTTGCGGGATACACACGTGACCAACACCCATGGCTTTGTGGGGCTCGCAGTGTCGCTGGCAGATAGGCCTGGGCTCTACACTATCGCTATGGTATGTGTTTATAGCAGATGGTCAGTGTGTGTATGTAGAGATGCAGGCGGTGCTGGGTGTGTGGTGCACGCCTGTCATCCCAATAGCTTGGGAAACTGAGGCAGGAGGATCGCAAGTTCAAGACCAGCCCCAGAAACTTAGCCAGACCCTGTCTCAAAAATAAATAAATAAATATTGAAAAGAAATAAGAGGTTGGGGTGCAGCTCAGTGATAAAACGCTCCTAGCTCAACCCCCAATACTGAAAGGAAGAAAAAAAAAAGACCATGTTGCATGTTGTACCGAGAGCCTGGACACCACATGGGCATATGTGCTCAGACGTATGATGTGCGCATGTGCAGCCAGTGTGTAATTGTGCAGGGGTTTGCAGGAGGCACATCATGCTCTTGTGTGTGGCTGTGTCGTTCTGCCTTCACAAGGGAGGGATGGGGCTGTGGCTCAGTGGTGCAGAGTGAACTCCGTATGCTTTGGTTTGACCCCCAGTATCACACACAAAATAATAATAATAAATAAGAATGAAAATGAGTTGAAGGCATGGGTGTAGCTCAGGGGTAGAGCACTTGTTTACCATGGGTGAAGCGCTGGCTTCCATCCCAGCTCTGAAAAAAAAAAGTCCTGAAGAGGCTACCTGACTACACCAGTGTCACCAGGCATCTTTCTCCACGACACACCGCACACTGTGTGTGCTTGGAGTGGGAACATATATATTACCTGAGCAAAGCCCTACACGTGCACGTGTGTCTGTACGCACATGTTGCAGATGTGTGTGAACATTATGCAGATGGATATTTGCACAGTACGTTTACACGTGTCTTTGGGTGTACAGAGGATGTATGTGACATGTGTAGCAAGTGTGTGCGCATGTGTGTGAGTGTTGGCACAATGAGCCGTGTATATATACAGGCAAACAGAAGAGGAAATGTGGGGTGGGGGGAACTGCAAAGTAAAACAGATCTGAATTCCAGTCCTGCCCCTGTCACTACCCTGCTGTGTGATCTAGGACAAGTTTCTGGGTTTCTGCATCATAAAATGAGAGTAATACTGTTACCAGTCTCCAAAGAGAGCCAGGAGGATTAAAGCCTGTACATGTGACACTCGGTGGGCCCTGGATGAATGTGTCCACTGTGAGAATGTATTTGCATGTACGTGTCCGTGTGCTTGCATGGCCAGGCCGGCGTGGAGCTCCAGGCGCTCAGAGGAGCATAGGAGTGGGCTGCAGGCGGTGTACATGTGCGTTGTGAACACTCTGTGCACATGCAGGGGGTGTGCCAGGCCATGGAAGTGCCTTATATATGGGGTGAGGGGTGCACAGTAGTGTCACTGGGGTGTGTGTGACTCTGTGTGTTGCACACGGTGTGTGGGGCGGTGGGGGCTGGGCCTCAACCCTCTCTAGGTGGGGCTGGAGTTGAGCCCCGCTGGCCCGGGGGTATCTCTGGCTGTCAGTCCCGTGGTGGGTGGGGGGCGCCCCCACCGGCGGTGATTGAGCCCCAGCTCTCCCACCAGGCCTGCCAAAATACAGCGAGACAGGGTGTAATTACCGGCACTTACCGCGGCCATTACCCCCCTCGCCGCTGCGCGTGACACACGACCCATCAGCTCGGCGTTTGCGCCATTAAGGGGCCTCATTAGCATCCCGGCTCAGAAGCAAAATTACCCTCACTGCTCATTTCAAGATGTCATCAATTTTAATTTAGGGCCCAAAGATAGTACAATGGGAAGGCCCTCCCCAGGCCGCCGCACACGGAGGGGTGGGGGAGGGGCGCGGGGCGCCACGGGGGCGGGGGCGGAGGGGACAGAGGCGGAGGGGACAGAGGCTGAGCGGGAAAGG
>NW_025999982.1:9367075-9382712 GCF_001458135.2 Marmota marmota marmota
GAAAAGGACCCCAGGCTAGATCTTCCACTGGCACCCCCCCCCCGAGGGCACAAGGGGGGCCGGACCCTCCCCCACCACACCCCCAGGGCCATAGGAGGCAGCCACACGCGTGGAGTGAAATGCAGGGCTTGGCTCTTCCCTTCCGTCATTCCTGTGATTCCCACAACCATCTTGGGTGGTGTGGATTGCAATTCCCATTACAGATGGGCAACCGAGGCCGGAGGCCCCCACCACACAGCCAGCCAAGGGGGGCCCACCTGTAAATGCAGGACTCCCGGGCTTTGAGGCCCCCTGCCTTCAGGTATTCAGCACCCCTGGCCTGTGGAATAGCTTCCCAGTCAACAGCCCGAGCCTGTGGATGGGGCAGCCACCCAGCCTCCCCTGACACTGGTCCCAATGCCTCTCATCTGCAGCGGGTCTGTCCCCCCTTCATCAGGCCTTTGGACATTGGGTATCCCAGGCCTGGAATGTCCCTCCCCTGCCCTCCATGCTCCTCTCCTCCCCAGCCTCAGGACTCAGCTTACCATCACCTCTGCCCCTTTCCCCAAACCCACGCTGATGGAAAAACCTCTCCCGGGCCTTGTTCAGGTCCCTGCAGCACCAGAAATCTTGGCGAGTTCCTCCCCGGGCCTTGTAGTGACTTGACATATCAGTATTGGTGGACAAAGCAGAGGCTGGGCACATTCTACACCCTAAAGTCACCTCTTCCTGAGTGAGTGAAACCTCACAGGCAGCCCCGTAGGCCTCTGGCTGGTCTTTGGGGTTTTGGAAAGTCCAGTTTGAGAGGGGTACGCGGGGGTTCCTCCTCAATTTCTCAGCATTTCGGGTCAGCTCTGCCATTTGTCCTAATTCACAATGGAGTTCAAAAAACCCCTGAAGACCATGGGCCTTAGATTCTCCAAGTGTAAAGAAGGAGGCCATGTCCCTTATGATCTTCAGGCCACTGTGGTGTGAGGTTTGGTGACCTGGCAGCAGGAGGACCGTTAGGACTGGGGGTGCGCACAGGCAGAGGAGAAAGGGCGTGACAAATCACAGTGCCTGTCACCCCACCCCACCCCGCACCCGCAGCAACCTGGCCACCTCCAGGGTGAAAAGAGAAGGCAGGGCCCCCAGCCCAGAGCCCTGAGATGGGGTCCCCACCGGCAGCAAGCGCCGCTCCCCGGCCTCGTAGAAGACAGATCGCTCCCTTAATCACTCTGGAAAAGAACCCCAAGCCGATATAATATTATAATTAATTAATTCACTAAAAAGGTATTAAATTTCTCTCCCCCCTGTGGATATTATCTGAATTCATTGACCTTTAGAAAAATCACCCTCTAATTGTAACCAGGTCCAAAAGCATTTGCAGCCCGTCCCTTTTACATTAATAATATCTTCCCGGACTCGGCTCTGGCTGCTTAAATATTGTATAAATTCCACTGCCCCCTCGGAAAAGGGAGCGCAAAGAAAAAGGATGAGGCTGGAGGAGACGGAGAGGGGGGATGGGGGCTGGACCCCGGGAGCTGGGGGTCAGCCTGGGTGGTGGGGACAGGAGGGGCATCAAAGGGGCTCTCTCCAGCTGCCTTAGCTGACCAGGCAGGTTACTTGCAGGGGTGAGGGGAGGGGAACAGGCTTTGAGGTGGGGCAGGGAGACCAGTTGGGGAGGGAGAAGGGGTGTTGAACTTGGGGGTAGTTGTTAGGAGGCTGTGTGTGTATGTGGAGAGGAGATCCATAGCATGTATCAGCCTCATCCAAGTTAATGGCCCCAAATAATAAAGCAACAATCTCTGATTTAAAAGAATCTCTGTGTGTGTAGAATTCCAAGCAGGACATTCTGAGCGTCTGCTCTTTTTTCCCAGGCTGCCAGCCAGCTGGCACGGCACACGCAGAAATCCAGAGCTGCCTAACATAGATGAGGAGCGAGCAGCGGGTGTGGACAGACAGGCAGACACAGGACCCGGAGCTGAGGACAGGAGGGTCCTTCTTCCCATCTTTGGGAAGTGTGCCAGCTCCAGCATTGGGACCCCAGGGAACCCAAGGGAGCTACAGCTGCTTGCCCTTTCCTACCTAGCTTGGACCCCCTCCCCAGACCCCACATCACACTTCAGTTTGTTCTCAAGGTGTGTGTGTGTATGGGGGGGGGGTCACTTCCTCCATGAGAGGAAGGGAAAAGGGCCTACCAGGTCACCCGGCCTTCACAGCCCATTTTCCCCGTCTGCCTTTTTAAAATAAATGTCCCCTCTGTGGACCCCACACCTGGAAAGGTGTAGTTGGCTGCAAAGAGCAAGGATGGGGAGTGCATTCCCCTTATTTAATCGGGGACATTCAAAACCACCAGCTAAAACTGACTGCCTGGCTCCATTCCAGTGGCAGGTGAAGGCTGCACAGACCGGTCTCAGATACACTTCTGGTGGCTTGTTGAGATGACCTGGGCAACTCTTAAGGAAGCTAGTAGGCAGACAGGACCCCTGGGCACAGTGTAAGCCACCCAAGCAAACAGCCTGGAATGTTCAATTCAGATGAAACTCCTCCACCCCCACCAGTCCCTGGCAGGCAGAGGCCTGGCCTGGCTCAGAGCGCCCTCTTGTGGAAAGAACCCCACCCACACCCTGGATCCTGTCCAACAGCAGACCCACCTCTCCAGGATGCAGATGGTGGCCAAGGTGCAGGAGCCCAGGGACCAGAAGGCCAGCAGGTAGATGGGGAAGGGGGTTACGATGGCTTTGAGGGGCTCTGTGAAGAAGCAGGGGGATAGGTTTCCACTCCACTGAAAGAATCCCTAGGGGGAAGGGGAAGACCACGTAGGGCAGGGAGACATTTCTTAATCACTGGAAGGACCAGCCCTGAGAATTCCTAGATCTCAGCCCTCCAATGCCAAGGAAGCCGAGCCTGTGTCTTCAGGTGTACCCCAGCTGGAACCCAGGGCTCGCCCTGTGGGTTCAGAGTGGGGTTCCCAGGACACAGGCTAGATTCAGGCCACTGGGTGGGACCAGGAACTGGAAGGAGGTGCCAGTGCCCAGGCTGGCACAGATTCTGCAAGGTCATCCACAGCTCCATCTGACCTTGAGATTAATCCTGCAACCTCCGCCAGCTCAGCCACCCTAGCGCCCAGGCCGCCTGGCCTCTTTTCCCCCCTTTCCCCTCGCATGTTAATTGCTCCAGCGCTGATTTGATCTCCCATTCCACACAGAGGAAATTGCCCTCTTAGCCATTTTTATCGTGGAATTTTTTTTTTTATAATTAGGTGTCTTCGGCCAGTTTGGCCTCTGCCTGCAGAGACTGTGTAAAGTGGGAAGGAGCTGGGTGAAGCTCGAGAAGACCCGCTCTTCTCTCCTCCCAAGATACCTTGGACCCCTCACTGTCCCCAGCCCATTTCTTCATCCTGGGTGGGATCTCAACCTCCTGGAATCTCCGAGCAAGGCCTTAGGGAACCACTGCAGGGTGGGAGGGCTGGGGCCCAGAGAGAGGAGAGGATTTGCAGAAGCCTGGTCTCCAGGAAGTGCCAGGGCAGAGTGGGAGCACAACCGTATACTTGACTCACACCCAGTGTGCTGTGCGCCTGTCCCCTCTCAAAATAACTCACGAGGGTTCCTTTCCCTAAACCCATAGAAGGACACAGCCCTACAGTTTCTAGAAGCCTGTCCTGCAAGAGAAACTAATCAAAGAGAAGAGGGGCCAGCCTTGTCTCCAGAGTGTCCTGTTAGGGGTCTCAAGCTGGGTCTCTGGTCATCAGGGAGGGGGAGAAGCTGGAGAGGGCCTCACGAGGCCAGGGGCGGGCAGTCCAGGGCTGAGGTGCCCCAGGGAAGCAGCTGAGGATTGTACACTTCTCTGCAGGGCAGTCGCCACAACTGTGGCTCCTGGATCTCAGGCCACAGCTGGAGGTGTGGGACCCGTGTGGCTGCAGCGCCACCTCGTGGCCTTAAGGAGGCACAGCGCACCCATCAGCACTAAAACGCAGTAAGTTAGCTTGCTTCTCCAGGTTCCCCTGGGGCAGGGCGGAGGCGCTGGGAGAATCCAGGCGGCTTCCTCCCCTCTGTACCCATTTCTGACTCCCTCTGTTGTCAGCCTAGGCCGCGCCAAAGAGATGGGACAAGCAGGTACAAAGCACAGTGTTTACTAAAGGCACACAGTGGGAGGTCCGGAGGGGAGCTGCTCTTCCAGCAGGGACCCCGCGCTCCACCCTGAACCCAGCCCCCTCTTCTGGCCACCCCACCGTCATACCACCCTGGGGGGAGTTGTTAGCACCAAAGGGGGGTGGGTGCCCCTCCTGTGGGGGGAGTACCAGGCTGGGGGATGGGCTTGTTGCCATTCAAGTCCCAGAAAGGCAGGCCTGGGCACCCTGGCCAGTTCCTTCCACAGAGGAGTTTCCTGAACCCCTGCTCCAGGGTGTCCTCCATCGGAGGGGGGCACTCAGCCTCAGAAGGTAGGACCTCCCCTGCCAGGCGCTCTTCTTGCCTCTAGTCCACCCTGTCCCCTCCGTTCCCCCTCATGATCTCACCCCCGGAGCCCATTCCCTTCCAGCCCCATCAAGAGGGCTGCCTCTGGCCTGGGCACTGAGACAGGCGGGAGCTTCTCCAGACCCCACAGGCTGCCAGGCTGGCACTAAGTCCAAACGGGGCCAACAGGGAGGAGTGAGGCAGGGCAGGTGGCTACTTCACACACAAGTGCAGCCTGAAGGGTGGGAGGGAGGAACCCCCCAGCCCCCAGGCCTGCCCCTGTTCCCTGGCACAGGGGCAGCCGGCGTCACAGCACATCGCCCTCCTCCATGCTGAAGCTGCTCCGGCGGCTGCTGGCCTTGGAGGCCTCAGGGGACATGGTGGAGAAGAGGGGGTCAGAGGCCAGCGGTAGCAGGGAGTCGTCCAGGAGCATGAGGTCCAAATCCTTCTTGGACAGGTTGGGGAATGGGGAGCCATGCTCTGGCCCCAGGGGGTCGGAGTAGCCTGCGGGGCCCTCGTCACTCCCACCCCCAAAGCCCAGGCTGTGGCTGAAGTCCAGGTGATGGAATGGGGACGGTGGCTGGGCAGGAGGGGGCAGCGGGGCCTGGGGGGGCAGAGCTGGCAGCGCCTCGGGGTCGGGGACTTCTGCCCCCAGCATCAGAGCCTCCCCTGGGCCCTCCTCGCTGGGCAGCTCCTGCTTCACCACCTGCTGGGCCAGCTCAGCCATGTTCACGCCTGATGGAGAGGTGGTGGGGAGGCCGTGGACTCGGGCCTGCATCTCCAGCTCCTGCAGGGTGGGGAAGCAGACAGAAGGCTGGGGCGCACACCCATGGCACCCACTGCCAGACCTCCCCCGACCCTGCACCTCCACCCCGGGACGTCTCAGCTGGAGGAAAGCAGAGTGTGGCTCTAGAGTCTAGACCAGTGTTTTTCCAAACTACAAGTCGTAACTCATTAGTGGGTTGTGAAACCACTGTGGTGAGTCTTGACCAGCTCCTTTCCATTTTTTAAACTGAAATAGACTTGTCTAAACTAGACCGGAATAGAAATTATCAGAATGCATTGCATCTATTAAGGATGAGTTTTCTTTCATGAAACATCAATTTTTCACTCTGAGCATGTCTGTGTGTGCTGGATTTTAACGTAGATTGTATTACCCACCGTGAGAAATAGAAGCTGCTGCCAGATCATTCCTTGTACATACAGAGGACCAGTCTCAGGTCCAAAGGGGATAAGAGAACCTCAATAGAGTCAGGACAGGACTGGAACTCGGGGTCCCAGCAGCTGGGTTCTCTGTCCAGCCGTGTTCCCTAGTTCCCCTGTGGTGATTCCTAGTACTTCCACCAAATGCTACCACCCCTCTGCCTTCCAGGCATTTGGTGGGTCTGCACTTTCCTGTCCCCTCAGGTTAGGTGTGGAGTGTACTTGAATTACCAAGCACATGTGAACAGAATGGACATGTGGCACCTTAAGAAGGACACACAGCTCTAACAGCCCACTCTAGATGCGCCTGACCACCAACCTGAGCCCCAGAATGAGGGTCTCACAGAGCAGAGCCTGCAGTTGGCATTTGCTGCTTCACCATACTGGGGTCTGTTTGTTAACGCAGAAGAACAACCTGACTCCTCAGGCACATCATTCCTCTGTCTCCAATTTTAGGAGTGTGAACCTTGCCCAGGGTCAAGGGTCAGAGCTGCCCAAGACGTCCACTTTCAGGGCCAGACCTGGATGCGGAGCCAGAGCTGCTTGTTGGTCATCTCCAGGCGCCGAGAGTGGTTCTCCAGTTCCCTGGACTTCTGCAGGTCCTTCTGCATCCTCCGGATGTAGTCGACGGAGGCCTTGAGGATGGTGCCCTTGTTCCAGCGCACGTCCCTGCAGCCGTGGGTCGAGCAGAGTCAAGGTGCTTGTCCAGAGGGGCGGCCACATGCTTGCCCTTGAGCTGGTTTCAGACCCTGTCAGACCCAATCTGGACCATCAACGCCATACCTGGCCACTGGAGGAAGGCTGGTCTCAGGCTGCACAAGAAGGGCCCTCCCAGCCACAGTGTTGCCATAGCTCACTTCGTTAATCCCACAGAACCAAGTAATCTGGAGCAGATCTTCCAAGCCTACCCTTGGCCCTCACTGTTTCCAATCTCCACCACCTTTCTCCTTTCCCCCAGTTAAATGCCCTCAAGAAACTTCTGCAACTCGACACCTCCTCCAGGAAGCCTCCCTCCTTCCCAGCCTCACTTCCCAACAGGGGCGTGTCTGTCTTGAACTTTCCTGACTTGGGAGAGGGAGGAACCTTCTTAGACAGGAGCGCCTAGGAAGGGGTCTCTCCTCACCAGCCCCCTAGCAACCTGCTGGGCATGGGGGCAGATGATACTGGTAGGCTGCCACTCAGCTCCAGACCCCTCCCTCCCTCCCTCCCTCCAGAAATCTGCTCACAGGTCGTTGGCCTTGGGGATCAGCATTCCCAGCTCCTTGATGCGGTCATTAATGTTGAACCTCCGTCTCCGTTCAACTACAGGAGCAGATTTGCAGAGGAAGCCATTAGAAGGATGGATGGGGAACCTACCAGGGCGGAGCGCCCCAGGAGCAACCTGCGGCTTAGGTTTAGCCTTCTAGGAAGTAAGGGGTGACCAACACCTCTACAGGTAGAGGGGGTCAGGGCACAGAGCAGACACAATTAAGGGGTGCTATGAGGAAGAGCCAGCCTTGGTCCGCAAGCTGCATGGGGGTGAACTTGCCCCACCCCCCCTCGGTGGCCTCAGGCTCCAGACCTAGAGAACAGGATCCCATCAACTGGGATTTCATGACTACCCTTTCCAGGAGGGTCTCCCACCCCTGCCTCCTAAAAAAGGAACTGGAAGGAAGGTAGTAAGGACCACACCCACCATGGAGTCACTACAGTGGCGGGTGGANGGAGGCTGTGACCTGGGGGTCGCTGCTGTACACGTTCAGGTGGCTGCTGGAGAGGGGCAGCTGTGGGGGGAAGGCAGGAGAGAGGCTCAGGGAGCGGCCCCCTCTCTGTGGAGAGTCCTCTTCAGGGCGCATAGTCTCAGGCGCAGCTGTTCTCAGGGTCACCCGGGGCATCAGAATTCGCCTGGGCCCCTTCTCCAGCAACTCAAGCTGGATGTCTGGAGTCAGAGCTGAGCAGGGGCCCTTGAATGGCTGAGCAGTGATAGAATTAGGCGGGGTCTATGGAAGCCCTAGGGAGGGGCCTAATGAATTCAGGAGTTTTTGGAGGGTTTCCTGGGGGGTGTGGTACTCAATTGAGTCCTGAGCACAGAGGTGAGGAAGGGAAGGTACTACGGGTAGGGGTGGCACGAGCCAATGAGCTAAGGATAGCAGTTGCCAAGAGCTCAAGGTCAAGGAGTTCGGTGTGATGGGCAGGGGCAGGCCATTCTGGAATGGGCACCCCTGGAAGGCTGAAGCAGGGGTCTGACAGGGCTCCCACCATAGGAGTACAGAGCAAAACCGCCAGCCCAGACTCCCTGCTGTGCACACAGGACCTACTGAAGGGAACAGATGATTGCATCTCTCCTCAGCCTCCTCCCTCCTCAGCCCTACTGCTGGCTGCAGATTTAGACCCAACTGGTCCTGGCCAGCTCCTGCTAAGCCACTCAGCAATGTCACCTGGGCAGTAGGGACTGTGGACTGACTCCTTGACTCCCCATTGCAGGAATTAGGAACTCTTCCTCTGTGGTGAGGACTCTGGGTGATAAGAGGTTCAGGCCCAAGGTGCAGGGCCACCCAATTAAGGTTTGGGATCTCAAACAAAGGGGATCGGCTCCCGCAGTGCCACCCACTCAGCTTAAACACTTGTCACTCTTGGGCAGAAGCTGCCCTGGATTTTTTTGTCTCATGTAATCTTCCCACAGTCCTGTGGGTGGATGGCCTCACACCCATTCTGTAGCGGAGAAAATGGGCTCAGGATGGTTGAGGGGCTTCCTAACATCATAGCAGAGCCAGGCCTCTGGATTCCAAGCCCAGTTACTTCCCACGGGCCTCCTCAGCCCTGTCTGGGACATCCAAAATATGGCCACAATTCCAGATGCTGTCAGAGGGATAGGTTCTCTGGTTGGCGGGACAAGGCCAGCCTGAGTGAGGGATATGGGCCTTTGCTCTCTGGGGCCTGGGTTTGGTAGAGGAGTAGAGCCACAGATTCCAAAAGGAACTCATCAACTCCTACCTTCCTGTGGACACACCACTGCCCTCCCAGAAGGTCCTCCCTGCCTCCCTTCTTCCTCCCCAGGAAGCCTCCGGAAACCGCCCAGCCCCCTTGCTCCCCTCATGCACCCAGGCTGAGGCACATCTTTCTTGATTCATAACTCTGCTTGCCCCTAGGCCTGGTCACATTATTTGAGGAAGTGACCCCCCCCACATCTCTACCCAGATGCCAGCTCTGCCTTGATGGGCCCTCTGCAGACTCAGGGTCTCCGTGAGTCCTGTGAGCCACCCTCCCCCGTTCATACAACCCACCCACCCAGCCCAGGAATACCGTGTTGGGCATCTGCATTTCAGGATTGATGTAGCCCAGCACATTGTCCAGACGCATAATGTTGTCAATGACGTCATCAAACTGGAAAAAAAAAGAAAAGTCAATCTGAAGAGGGTCCACCTGGAGAAGGGCAGATGGGACAGTGCTGACCAAGAAGGATCTTGGAGGCACCTCATCCACTCATCTACAAGAGGAGGAAATGGGCCCAGAGAAAGGATGAGCTGTCCAGGTCCCACAACCAACCCCAAGGCCAGGAAGGACTCTTTACTAGCCCCCTGCCAGCCCAGGGGATTTTTTTTTTTTTTTTTGATACTGGGAATCCCATACCAAAAACCCAGCTGTGCCACTGAGTACATCCCTAGATATCATTATTTTAATTTTGAGTCAAGGTCTCTCTCTCTCTCTCTCTCTAAATCGGCCTTGAACTGGCAATCCCCCTGCCTCAGGGACCCGAGTTGCTGGGATTTCAGGCACCATGCCCCGTGAGGTTCTTGATCTACCTCCACCTAGGGCTTCGCAGGGGTGCTGGGCTTTCCCGGCTGCGTCTTATGTTTTTCCATAGCTGAGTTTTCACAAGTAAGGATGGTGCTTGCCCTCAGACTGGAGCGCCCCGAGAGCAGAGCTGTGTTTCCCTCAGATGGGGACTCTCTGAGGAGACAGCGTGCCTCTGCCATTAGACCTGGATTCCCCAGAGCACAGCCTCCGGCAGCACCAGCTCTACCAGCACAGTGGCCACTGGCTGGCTGTCACTCACCTCCTTCTCAGGGTTGGAGCTGATGTGTAGCATGGCCATGGGGCTGTTGGGCGCACTGTTGCTGGCTGAGGTGGACAGCACATGTCCAGCCCGTACTCCGGGGGAGGCGGCTGGTGGGGGCTTCGGGGAGCCCTGGGCGGGGCTGATGTGGGCAGCGAACTTGTTCCCGTAGGTCTCTGACAGGTACTCCCGCACCTTCTGGTGCTGGGACTGCTGCAGGTGGTAGGAGGTGGGATTCTCCAGGTAGGACTGCACCTGGGAGAAGAAGAGGTGCCGGTTCCCATGGGGGTCGGGACCAGGGGCAGGGGGTAAGCGTGGCCAGAGCAGGGCCTACCTTTAGCACCTCCCCGGGCACAGGCGGCGGCGACTGGAAGTGGACGGGGGTGTTGATGGCTGGAGTGGGAGGCCCCCCCAGCTGTTGCTGCTGCTGCTGCTGCTGCATGTAATGCATGACGGCCTGCTGCTGCATGCGCTCCCGCTGCTCCTCCTGCTGCGCCTGCTCCCGCATGAGCTGCATGCGCAGCCCGATGCGCGATGCCATGGTGGCTGCTGGCACGGGCTCCCTGCAGATGAGGGGAGACAGGTCTATGACGCACTTGTCTTCCTCATGGCCCTGGGGCTCAGGGAGGGGCCAGTGCCAGGGCAAGTGAGACTGTTCCCATTGTACAGGAGGAGAAACTGAGTCCAGAGAGGGGAAGGAATTTGTCCAAGGCCACTGAGCAAGCTGGCCACCGAGCTGAGACATGACGCCAAGTTTCCCGGTTGCTAGATTGGAACTGAAGTTGCTCTCTTCTTCATCTGTTGCAGCTGATTGGCCCCCAACTTGGAGTCAACCTTGACTCCTCTTCCTCCGGTCTGTGTCCTGATCCCGTAAGATCTGGCCTCAGTCACTTCCTCCTCTGTCAACACCTCTGCTACTCTCCCCTGGGCCAGCCTGCGCCACGCCTTCCCTGAGTGGCTTCCTGATGTTGACTCCCTCTTTCCATCCTTCCCTACCGTGTTCTGCACACAACTCAGTAATTACACGGATCTGGTTAAAACTGAAGGCAGTTCCTTTCTGGCCCTCTGCTCCGCAATCTGCATGGCTCCTACTTTGTTCTGAGTAAAAGGCAAAGTCCTTACCCTGGCCTGAAAGGCTATCTATGATCTGCTGCCCCTGCATATTCCCCTTGGACGTCACCTCCCGCTGTTCTCTGCCTTGTTCCATCTGCTCTGGCCACACCTCCAGTTTCTGCAATCCTCAAACACCCCAGGCATGTTCCCACCTCAGGGCTTTTGCACTTGCTGCCCCCTCTGCCTGAAATGCTCTTTCCACAGATACCATAATGTTTCACTCCTTCACCTCCTCCAAGGCTCAAACTTCACCTAACAGTGATGTTCCCTGGACCATCCTATTAAAACTGAAAACTCCCTACCCCAGCCCCACCACGCTCCCCAAGGCCCTTCCCTCGTATTTTTTCTCCATATCAGTTATCGCCATCTTAAATACTATGCATTTTTGCTTACTTATTTCATTCATTGTCTGTCCCTTACTTACTAGGAATGTGAGCCCGCCCCAAGGGCAGGCATTTGTCTGTTTTGTTTACTGCAGTACCTTCAGCCTCTAGCCTGGAGCCTGGGACTCAGATGCTAAGTCAATGAATATGATATTTGAACCAGGCACTGGGGACACAAATGTGGTCCCTGAACTCACAGAGAATATAAAACCCCCTGAGGAAAGGGCCACTTTAGGGCACCAGGTGCTGAAAGTCCCGGAAAATGCTTCCCTGCCCTTATGTACATCAGCCCTGATCTACTGTGGGGCAGATGTGACTGAGGCCCCCAAGCCTAGTCTGGAAGGCAGGAGGATGGGACAGAATGAATCCTGCAGCTGGGCGCACTCTGTCCCTAGCTCACCTGGTGACCCTAGGCGAGTGCCTTCCTCTCACTGAGCCCTCCGCTCCTTGTGCACAAAATGAAAAAGTTGGATGTAGAACACAGTGATCTCCTTTTTTCTTTTTCTTCTCTTTTTTAAAAACAGGGATTGAACCCAGGGGGTGCTTAACCACTGAGCCACATCCCAGGCTTTTTTTTTTTTTTTAATATTTTGTTTTAGTTGTAGTTGGGCACAATACCTTTATTTTATTTTGATGTGGTGCTGAGGAATGAACCCAGCACCCCTCACGTGCTGGGTGAGCGCTCTACTGCTGAGCCACAACCCCAGCCCCCACACGCTTTTTGTATTTTGTCTAGAGCCAGATTTCACCAAGTTGCTGAGACTGGCTTTGAACTCAAGATCCTCCTGCCTCAGCCTCCCAAGCCGCTGAGAGTGTGCGCCACCATGCCAGGTGGACCCAGTGATTTCTTTCATTTTTTAAAAATGAATTTGTGTGTGTGTGTGTGTGTTACTGGGATGCATCTCCAGCCCTTTTTATTTCGAGACAGGGTCTCACTCACATTGGCCTGAAACTTGTGAATCCTCCTACCTTAGCCTCCCAAGTACCTGGGATGACAGGTGTGAACCACCATGCCAGCTGGACCCAGTGATTTCTAAAGTGCCTCTCAGCTGCCATGGGCTGAGGCTCTCTGGGAGGTGCAAGGCCCTTGAGGGTACCCCAGACTCCAGGAGGGTACCAGGAGAGGCTGGAGGGTCTTTATCCTGGGGATTTTGCCAGAGGCAGAATGACCTTGAGGTTGAGCAAGGGCTTTCAAATAGGGCAGATGTGGGCTGGAGCCTCAGTTTCCTCATTTGTAAACAGCTTCTAGTTGGGAAGATTGGGGAGAGTATTAAATAAAAAATAATAAAAAATAATGTGTCAGTCAGTGCACGACACCTGGCAGGCTGAATGGGTGAGATACAGATCAGCACAAGACTGGCAGGGTGAGCTGGGCTCTGCAGACCAAAGGCCAGAGCTGCGTCCCAAGCTCCTAGGAATGAGCCCGACCTCGGGGAGAGGCAAAGGAACGCAGCAACACAGACACGGTACCAAGTCAGCATCAGCAGAAAGTACTGGCAAATACCCAACGAAAATCACTGGATCATGGAAACGATAGTAATTGGGGTTCATATGAGCATTTATTATAGGTCAGGTCAGGTTCTGAACATTTGCTCCTCAAAGGTCCTATGAGATAGAGAAGGAGAGACAGAGGCACAGCCAGGGACTGGTCTTGCAGTTGGGACAGTGCTGGGACATAGTCCCAGGCACTTTGGCTATGGGTCCATGCTGGGGAGGGAGCTTGTCCCTAGTTACACAGCTGGTTGACCAGGGTCAGGCATGGAGCCCAAGCCATCTGACCGCCATCCAGAGCTCCTTCCACCACCCTCGAGGTCTGAGAACGCAGTGTCCAGCCCCTCACCCTCCTTCCTTCTCTTCCCCTTAGACCATTAATCTATGAAAGGGCCGCCTCACCCAGGGGTCCTCCCAGAGGAGGGAGCAGAGTCCCCTTACCCCTCCCCATCCTGAGGCAGCCATGCAGCTGCAGCCTCCATCAGGGCTCGCCCCCCTTCCCTGTGCTCCTACAGAGGGGTGTCCCTGTCCTTGCACCCCCACTGCCCACTATGCACACTAGCCCTACAGACCTTCAGGCTCTGACCCCAGCCCAGCGGGCTCCCCGCAGCTGCACCCCGCACACCCATGCGCCCTGGGCTGCCCCTCCCCAGTACAATCTGACTTCAGTTGGCTCTGGGGGTGGAGGCACCCGGGCCTGGCCGTGCCAGCCAGCTCTGGGGGTGCTGGGGGGAGAACGAGATCCTTGTTTCCCTGACAAAGAGCCGGGTGCCTGGCCCTGCCCAGCTGGAGCGGACTTGCAGTGAGAACTCTGCTGGGCCCTGCTCAGTCTCTCCCTGGCTGGGTTGACCTCAGTTTCCCATCTGTAAAATGGACACATGAATCCCTGACCCCTTTCCTCCCCCATCTGCCAGGGATCTGTGTGACCCTCCTGGGGAAGGATGTGAGAGAAGGAAGAATAGTGAGGAGTCCTCATGCCAAAGGTTATGAGCAGCCCTGGACGAAGCTTTCCCCTGCTCCACCTGTCTCTTGGACAATGCTGTCACGCCCCTGGGAGCAGAGTTCCAGCTTCTTCCCTCTCCTGGTTCCCAGCTTGGGTCGCTGTGGGTGTGGTCTGGTTGGGAAGGTAGGGGATGCAGGCAGGGAACTTGCAGGGCTTCTGCGGCAGATGGGTGGTCCAGGGGATACCCCCCACCCCCCCGCATGCTAATCCCTCCACCCCGCCTGTTTGTTCACTCTCCAAGCTTGGGGGCCATTCACCGGCCTTCCCCAGCACCCAGCAGAGCCAGAAAGAGCTAGAGGAGGGACAGGGAAAGTCACTGTGCTCCTGAGCCCCTCCCTCCAGCGGGACCTCCAGGCCTAGCGAGGGTCCACATGCACATATTCAGGACACCAGGGCCTGGTGGATCTACCACACCCAGATCAGCCCCCACCCCAGGTGGCACTTCCTCCAGAGGGGAGAGGTTTGTCACCCCAGAGAATTCCTGCCCCGCCCTGTAGTGTGGCCACCCTTAAGACCCACCAGTTGCTTCCCACTGCTGCTCGCCCAGGACCTCTCAGCAACTCTACCTCAGCCCAGTTCCGAGTTCCAGCTTAGCCACAAGTGGCCCATGGACGGCCTGCACTGACCAGGTGACACTGGAAAATGGCTGAACCTCTCTGGGCCTTACCATCCTCATCGCTATACATGAAGCCAATGGTAGCACCTGCCTCATAGGGCCGCTGTGAGGATTCAAGGAGGCATGGGGTGGGGAATGGCCCCGCAGGCCCTCAGGCATTCTTGGAGGGGGCGGGGGTTCTGGTCTTCTGGGGTGGGGGTGCCAGAGCTGGTTTCATCCAGCCTGTGTGGGGGCTTCCCCATCAGCCATTTAAACCTCAGCATGAGCAACCTGATCAGAGTCTTAGTCCTAAGATAAGTGGGCAGGAAAGGGGTGGGGGAGATGGGGGGAAAATCACTGGACCCCAGGAAGGAAAGGCAAGGAGAAAGAAGGCCCCAAAACAGGAATGTCACAGCCATCAGAAGAAGAGAGCAAAGTTGTAGCACTGAATGGAAAAAAACGAACTGCAGAATAAAATGGACAGCCTGAGCCCAGTTAGGCAGAAAACGGGTGTATGTGTAGAAAAGACTGGAAGGCTCTTCCTACTGGGAGCAACATGCTTACTGAATGCTTGCCACAGGCTGGAGCTGCCCTGTGCTTTGCAAACATCAACTCATTTATTCCTCACAACAACCCAATGAGGACATTTCTACCACTGTCTCCATTTTTCAGGGACGAAATTGAAGCTCCGAGAGGTGAAGGGACCTGCCCAAAGTTCTCCAGCAGACCAACGGCAGAATGAAGAGGTTGGCCAAGGCAGCCTGGCTCGGGGCCCCATCCTTTCGTTCCTATTCTGGGCTCCCCAGCACCCTGAACTGTTGAGAGTGCTTGCCTCGGGGGAGGGCCACCCAAAGGGGTGGCAAATGGGAACAGGTTTATACAGTTTCTCTTTCCACGTAGAAAGCTCTTAACTTCCAATGTGAGCATGCGTGACTTGGGTGAGTCTTAATAAAGTAGGAAAGGAGACAGGAACAGCTTCTGGGGGTCTGCGTGGGGTCCGACCT
Organism: Marmota marmota marmota; assembly: GCF_001458135.2. Lineage (NCBI taxonomy): Eukaryota > Metazoa > Chordata > Mammalia > Rodentia > Sciuridae > Marmota > Marmota marmota. The sequence goes on from NW_025999982.1 coordinate 9,382,319, forward strand.
GCTACCAATCATGTCTGAAGGTACATCTCAGAGAAGGGGTACCCCCAGCTCACTCTATCTGGCCCAAGCCCTACTCTGCTCAGTGCAACGGTTGTTCAGGCCAGCCAGGGAAGCCGGGGGAGGGAACTGGAGTAGCCATCAAAGGCAGGGATCAGGGCTGGCAACCCCGTGCCAGCTGGGGCGGCAAGGCCAGGACACAGGGCCCCGCTGGGTTTCCACTGCAGCCCCAGACGTGAACCTCAGGGTTCAGAGGGGCACAGTCTTCATGCAGTGCCTCTCAAACTGCTTTTTAGCTGAGTCACATCCCCTTGTTCGCTTGTGGGGCCTGAACTACTGGGGGATTTTTCTGTTTTCCGCGTGATCCTTTAAAAATTGGAGCGGGAAGCTGAAGCCC
>NW_025999982.1:9382735-9414693 GCF_001458135.2 Marmota marmota marmota
GAGAATCCACTCTTACTTCTATGCCTGCCAGAAAAGCACCCATGTGTTCACCAAAGGACATCTGCAGCACCGTGGATGGGAGCCCAAACTAGAATCCACCCAAAGAGTCATTAAAGAAAAAGGAATAAAGAAGAGTGGCACAGGGACACAGCAGAATGCAGCTCGGCAATGAGAGCGAACCACTGTTGTCACACACAACACCGAAGGCTCTCACAGACACCGTGTCGCAACAGAAGCCAGACACAAAAATGCACACAGCACGATTGGTGCGTGTAAGGTTCAAAAACAGCCCAAATGCATCTACTGTGTTAGAAGTCAGGATCCTCAGTTGGCCTTGGGGGAGTGCCTGAGAGGGAGGACCAGGTGGGCTTGGTGGGTGGGGGGACTCGGAATGTTTTGTAATTGGTGGCAGGTGTTTGTGATCTTTGGCCAGCAGCTCAGTTGCAGTTTGTTTCATTTTTAAAAGTCACATAAGAGTGAAGGCAGACCTTACAGAGTTTAAGAGTGAAGCAAATTACTTTCTACCACACACAAATGTGTCCACGACTTTACAATGCCTTTGGTACCAGGCACCTCCAACAGATGGCTAGTATGTACCTCACTGGCAATTTGTATGTATTTGCTAGCCTGAGAGAGGCTAGCAAATGCACAAAAGGCTTTTATGCATACAGATGCACTTCACATTATATATAGAAAAAAATTTTAAATCCCCATGTCCAGCAATAGGTAGTAAAATAAGTTACAGTGGGTCCCTCCTGATGGTTGTTATGCTTACAAATAAACACCATGGGGATATATCAAGTGACAAAAAGTAGCATGCAAAATTTTATAAAAAGTCTGCTCATCACTGTAAAAATGAGAAGAACCTCTTGGGAGAAAATATACAAAATTATTTCTGACTTCCTTGGATGATGCAATTAGGAGGAGTGTTTGTGTGTGTTTTAATCTTTTGGAAGAGTGAACACGTGTGTCGTTTTTTGCAAGCAGCTTATGCTAATGAAGTTCTCATTATGTGCCAGGTTCTGATTGAAGCACCATATTTAATTTTGACATTCCTTTGCAAATATGAGTTTCATTATTGTCCCCAGTTCACAGATGAGGAAACACAAGTGCAAGAGGCTGTTGCTCCAGGCAACTGCAGAAGCTGGTCCTGCAGTCTGGCTCCCCGCCCTAACCCTGAGCTAGGAGTTTGGCTTCCCTCCTGCGTGCTGCGCTTGGGCTGAAGGTTGCATGTTTTGTTTTAGGGATTCCCTCTGAAGAAGTCCCCAGCCACCAGAAGTTTTCAGTGGCTGGTCTCTTCTATCTAGCCCCAGGGCCAGAGGGTGTCCAGGATGATGGAACTATCTGGAACCCTCAACCACAGGAGAAAAAACTACCCTTCCTCAAAGGGTAGAGATAATTTCCTGTATTCCCAGAAAAGCATGTCTGACGGATGAAACAACAAAGCGTGTGATCCCAGCGGCGGGGATGCCTGTTAGGTTCTGTGCCTTTGTGGTCGGAAGAAGTTTCCTTCTCATTGAGTCTGTTCCAAATTCCCCACTGTGCAGGAGCTGCAGTCAGTTCCAGGGGAATTCACTGACCACCAAGGGAGGCCTCCTAAATAGTCCCCAGGTGGAAAGGACCCCGTGACCTCCTGAAGGCTCTCAGCCTTGGGAAGGAAAGAGGGGGGAAGATTCCAGGTTCCGGGTTGGTTCTGTTTTTTTCTGAGCTCCCTCTGGCACAGGAGGTGGTAAGAAGGCCTGGTGAACTGCAGGAAACAGAATAAGAATGTCTATATAATCCCCATGCCTTAGGCAAGGCCATTCCAAGTCCCAGAGGCAGTCATGGGTCCCCATGGGGTCTGGGGGGCATTGGCTTGGCCCCAGTCCAAACAGAGCTGGGGTGGGGAGGTCTCTTATGACTCCCAGGGGCCCCCAGCCCTGCCCATAAGATTCCATGGGAAGGGCAGAGGACTTGGGATCAAAACATTTGGGTTCACATACAGGCCTTGTGGTGAACTCAATGTCTGGCATGGCTTCCATCTCCCCATTGGTCCACAGGGCTTGTCAGCTGGGTCCTCCTCTCTCACAGTACCCTGCATGGGGATCCTGGCTGTGGGACCCTCTGCAAGGGTGAAAGTGTGGGCAGAGAAACTTGTCTTCGGTATCATTGCTGTTCACTGTCACTCTACCCAGGCCCACTGGGAATGTCCGTGTACAAGTCCCTGCTTTCTGCCCCTTTTAAGTTCCTTTCGGAATGGACCCCATCCATCTGCCCAGGTAGCCACACAGCCATCTGAGGGCCCCAGGCAGTTGCAGCATGATCTCTACCTCTCTTTACTGGACAGGGGCAGAAAGGCCTCGCCCAAAGCCATGGGTGTTTATAGACCGTGCAGCAGTGGACCTGAGAAAACGTGAAGAACTATATTCATCTCTCTGGATTCTAAAGGCATATTGAGTAGGCAGGCTACCTAGCACAGTGCCTAGCACATTGGAGACACTGAATAATACAAGTTATTATGTTATCTGGCCCAGTGGCTCCCTAGAGGTTATGAAGGGTGGCCATGGGGCCCTCTGGCTACTTCCAATATTGAAAAACAGCAACCTGACTTCCCCGGGTTAAGTGTGCACTGTTTGATTTGGAAGGTTCTTGTACAGGAAGCAGAAATGAGGTCAGTGGTACATGCTTTCAACATTTTTAATTCATTGTTTTTGGTCTTTTTCTGTTTTGCTGAGGTACACATGATCCCAGCAAAATGCACAGATTCGAGGAGTGTGTTGGCGGCCTTTTAAGAGGTGTGTACCCCTGTGCGACCACCTAGTGGAGCCAGACAACAGCCCCAGCACCCCAGAAGGCTGCCCCCAGGACCCCACCCAGTGGGCAGTTGTAGTCCGACCTCCAGCACGGTGGCTGAGTGTCACTGATCTCCAACAGCATGTAGAGGCTGGGATGGGCTTCTGTATCTTTCATGCAAAAGAATCACTCTGCCAAGTAGAAACACTTGGCACTGGTTGATCCAACTCCTATTTGTAATGAATAAAGATCAGAAAATAGTGAGTTACATGAGGAAGCCAAGGCTCCAGAAGGAGGCCTGCAAGTCACACTCCAGTGCAGCAGAGCAACCCTGGGACCCAGACACACTCTGCTGGGATGCAGGAGCTGCAGGCCGGGGCAGGTGCAGTCTGAGGCTTGTTTTTAAACCTCTTAGCCCCCAGCAGGACTGGGGAGGAGGGAAAGGAAGGGGAGGGGAGGAAGGGCAGCAGCTTAGTGGCCTCCAGTTCCCACAGCCCAGGCCTGTCAACCCCAAGTCCCAGCTCACATCCCACAGGAAAGGGTGGGAGCTGGCGCCTCGGCCTGACCAGCCTGTCTGCCTGGGGCAAGGTGGGACCACTGTGCAGCTCACGGGGCAGCTTCAAAGGCCTTTCCAGACCAGAAAGGCGCCCATTCTATACCACAGGGACAGTGCATGAGGCCTACCCCACGAGGACTGTCACGAGTGGCAGACCAGGGAGGTGAGGGTGGGGGGACATGTAGGTGGAAGTGAAGGGGATGGAAAGGTCCTGGGGTGCTCCACCCATGTGACATGACATGCCTGGATCCAGCCAAGACACCCTGCATGCCCTTTGTCTCTGCCTCTTGCTGGTCCGTTGTCTCCCTGTCTCTCTTTCTCCTTCTCACACACACAGGTTGCTGAATCCCTCACCACGTTGTGCAGTCTAACGTTCCCCTTAGCAGGCAGCCCCCTTTTCCCATGTTGGAGTGGGGCCAGGAGACTGGAACCCCCCTTTCCTTGCCCCCTATACCCTACTCCTGTAGTGTCCACTCCAGTGTCCTGCCCGTGTCTACTCTGCTTTGTTCTCTAGTTGTTTACTGGCCACTTATTAAGCTCCCCAGGTACCAGGAAGCTTCCAGAAAAATTACCTCTCTTCTTTGGAACATCCACCCCTCTCCCCCATTAGGGCAGACACAGGACCATTGGCCATGCTCGACCAATAGCCCAGCAAACGCTCACTCATCCCAGGTCACCAGTTCAGCAAGTACTCCCTGTGTCCCTACCAGGCCCATGTTAGACCTCACGCAATCCCACAAACACCTCAAATGGGAGAGGGGAAACTGAGACTCAGAAAGGTTCAATGTCATGTTCAAGGTCACACCTCAAAAACAGTGAAGTGGGGATTTGAGCCCAGGTCTCTCGTGGATGTGTGACCACCACTGGCTCTAGCAGAGAGGAAGCCAGGGAGCACAGGAAAGACCCCCACGCAGATAGGTTACTGTCTCCTGCACTCCAAGCCCTGCCCTACTCCCATGTCATGCCACCCTCAGTGAACCCTTCAGAAGGTCCGCAGAGAAGCCCGAGCACCCCTCAGACCTTCCTGATGCCCCAGGACGTGGGACATCCCCAGCTGCAGACACTCTTTTCTGTTAAGTTGCCCATCCATGCACAGGAGCCCTGGAACCATATATCTGAATTTCATGGAGGCAGTTATCGTGGGCCGTGAGAGGGTTTGGAGGGGTTCTATCAAGGTGGGACAGAAATCTGATGACCTGGATCAGAGACCTGGCACTGGACCCCACTGTGCAGTGAGCGTGGAGGGAGAGGGTCCAGCCCACAGATGGCTCCTTAGACAGGAAAGGGGAAGGGGAAGGTCACAGAGGCTGCAGCTGTGGGTACCCCTCCTCCACTAAGCCTGCCCCCTTCCCCAGCAAGCAAAGGGCACTACATTTCCATGGATGATAGGTAGGTTAGCCCCTGTGGTCCCTGAGGCCCCAGTAGAACAGAGTTCCAATCTGGCTTTGCCTCTTCCCAGAGATGTGACCAGGGCAGGTGCTTGAACTCCCAGAGCCTCAGTTTCCCCCTCTGTACAACAGACGGCAGCCAACCCACCTTTCTCCGAGTAGGAGGGGAGGTAAAAGGAGTGGAAGCTCTGACACACCTGGCCTGGAGGGGGTGGTCTGCCGGTGTTAGCTCCCTGCCTGGTGGCCCCTGTCCTCCCGGCTGGAGTTCCGATGGCAGGGGCCTTATTGCTCAAAGCTTGATCTGCAGGGCATCGCAGCCCCTGGCGCTGGTTGGAACGCAGTCTCCCAGCCCCAGCCCAGGCGGACAGAGTCAGAAGACAAATCACCCAGGAGACTTATGGGCACCATCAAGAAACTACTTATTGTCTGCTGCGGACTTGGTTTCAAGCATGAAATTGGGTGACATGTGGAGGAGACAGCAGGGAAGTGGTGGCCCCAGGAGGAGAGAGATACAGGACGGACGGGGTACTCTGAACCTCACAGTGAACTTGAGCAAAGAGCCCTGCCTCTTGGGCCCCAGAAGAGCTAAGTGGAGACCATAGTGCAAGGCTCCAGGCTGGCTCTGTGCTCAGTGGCCTCACTAGGCACTGGGCTGTGGCCTGCCAGGTGGAGGAAGCAGTTGATGTCTATGGGGAACAGTCTAAAAGTCGGGGTGGCTACCACTGGAAAAGCCACCCGACCGCCGTGTGAGACACACCCATTCACACACCGCCTCTTGCACATAGAGATGCTCCCAGTCACATGCACACCTTCCTAGGGCTTGCCTCCCAAAGAACAGCTCCCACGGAGGGCTGACAACCTCAAGGACAGTGTGTGTCTGGGCACACAGGAGGCTCGAGGATGGTGAAGTCCCCGTGGCAGGCCTAGAGCCCACTGTTTCCTCCATCCTGCTCTGACCTTCCCTCCCACCTGCCTACACCCCAACTCCATCCAAGCAATGAGAAGTCCAAGGCCCACTCACATGAGGTTGGCAAGGATCTGAATTTTAATTGGTCACCTGCCTGATGACTCTCCTTCCCAGTACACAAACTTACACCGTACCATATCGCTGTGGTACAAATGGCCATGTGGTGCTCTGACTCTAGGGTCCCCTGCGACATGGCCACACACAGCAGAGGCTGCACCCAACTCTCAAGAACACTCACACAGAACAATGGCAAAGCCCACCTTGTCCCCAACCACACAACTGCAAGAGAGGCAGGGACCCTTGTCCACTCTGCCTAGGAACAAGTGACAGCTCTTATCTCCAGCTCAGAAACACACACCCACAGGCCTCTGTCACTGCTGTAGGTTGTACTGTCAGGGCCCCCAGGTTCACATGGATGCCAAAGAAACCCTAAAATGTGAGGCCAGAATCCCAGGCAGGTCTAGGGTGCCCAAGAGCGAGCTACTAACCAGGGGATCGACTGGGGCTGTTGGAGGGCGTATGATTTCACAGGTTCTGGAAAGGCCCTTGGGCCCCAAAATATCTCCCCTGAGGGTCCGGAAATCCCTCCTAACCCTCTGAGGTTTGCTGCCGGGAGCCCCTGAAGCTCTCATAGCTCACACCCTGGGAGAAGCAGCTGACAGCTGGCCGGAGGGTGGCCCAAGATGGGCAGGGGTAGGAGTGGTGCCAGTCAAAGGCCAGTGCTCAGAGGCAGGATGTCATCTGCCAGGGCTGCCCTGCCTGCCAGCTCTTGCCAGGAGGGGGCACCCTGCCCCCCAAAACTTGCCCAGGGCTGCTCCCCGAGAAGCCAGCACCCCCTGGCCAAGGAGGAGGGTCTGACGAGGGGATATTTCATCACCCTTTCCACATACATGCCAGGGAAAGAGTCCCATCCCAACTGTCCCCTAAGGAAGGCGAATGCAGAGATCAGAGGGGGTGGGAGCACTGAGAAAGGGGAGGCGGAGGGACAGGAGGGGAATTAACCAGGTTCCAAAATAGCACAGTTGGTTCTGCCTCACTTCACCCGGCACGGTGTCTGGCAGCTTCTGCTTTCGATGTGACTCATGCCTGGTGGGGGCAGGTCCGGGCGGCCAGCGCAGGCCGAGGCACCGGATGACCACAGGCAGTAACGCAGAACTGCCTGCCACGGAGCTGCTCTCCCCCACTGGGCGCCCCTGCCCTGCCTGCCAGGAGATCTGAGAGCGGTCAACAGCGGCACCATGTCCACAGGCTGCTGGGCCAGGGTGCTGTCCGTGGCCCAGCACACTCAGCTCCAGCGAGGCTGGCCCCCCAGGCCCGGAGCTCTGCTTGGCTCCTACCCCGCTGGGGACATTCGGCTGGCTTTTCCACCCCACCAGCCAGAGAAGCCTGAGGACACCTGCCCTGAAAATCGCCCTGCCCCCCCCAGAACTGACTTTCTAGAACAACATTCCAATGATCCATCCGGGCCAACCACTTGCCACCATCTCCTCGGGGCACACACAGGTACGACAGGAACATGAAGGTCTTTCCCCCAAATTCCCACTGACCTGTCCTTGAGCCCCATCCCTTTTTTTGTCCTTAAATACTACAAGAAACCTTTGCCCTTACCAGGACAGAGAGAAGAGTGGAGGGTTGAAGTGTGCGCGCTGGGTGTGGGAAGAGCGTCAGGAACTCTGCTCTCCCCCTATAATTATCTTTATCTCCATGCCCTCTGCCTCCCCAGCTCCAAGGCTCAGAGCTGCTCTACTTTCCCCCACGGCGGTGAAGCTCGGGCGGCAGGTGCCTCAGACCTCCTTCCTGGATCGAGATGCCTAAGTTTAAACCTGAGACAAGAATGGACAGCCTCCACTTTCAGTCCCTCCTGCTATCACACCACACCCCAGCCTGGAAGAAGTGCAGCCACTTTTCTATGCAAGTGGGGTACAGAGATGCAAAGGGTGGCATCTGGCCCTGGCAACTGGCTTGGAGTGGACGCTCCTAGTAAGCTGGGGGGAATGTCAGAAGTGATGAGGTTGGTCAGAACAGGCACCCACACTCCCGCCCTGGCACACACGCCCTGCCCAAACCTGGTATGGTAGTAGAAACGTCAAGGGGTTAGAAACCCAGCATCCCTGCCCCTGGCCCAGTGCAGTTTCCAGTGGGAGTGTGCAGCCAGGCCAGCTAGGCCCAGCCCTGGCCCTGCTCCCCACCCCCACACACAGGGGCCCTACCTACACCACTTCCCTCTTTTTTAACTCTTGCTGTTCCCTCAGCCCCATAAGGTGGGAGACCTGTGTTGGGAGGCTGCAAGGTCTGGGTGGAAGCAGGTGCAGCCAGAGGGAGGAGGCTGCTCTCCAGGAAGCAGGCATTGGCAGAGCTTCCGCTGGGGACAAACAGGGGTGCCTTAGCCTAAGATGACTCCCAGTACTCCATGAACTACTCTAGTTCTGATGGAGACACACAGCAAGGGCACCAGAAGGTTCAGCTCCCGGCTGCCTAAGGGGCAGCCACGTGGCAACCATGGGGCCGGGGAAGAGATGGGGGCAGTGAGAGAAAGGAAAGGAAGTCAGAAAACCGCTGCAATCACGGTCTCAGAATGCTGGAGTTGGAGGGGATTGACAGCTCCAGGCCTGGTGCACTCGGCACATGGGCGCCTCCTAGGAGAGGAGGGAGCACAGAGTTGCTACTGGCCTGGGCTGGGCCTGGAAGCGCAGCCAGGGAAGGGCGGGCTGGGAGAATCACATTCACTCATGGAGGAAGGTCCTAATAGTTTCCTCTTTTTTTTTTTTTTTTTGTACCGAGGGATTGAACTCAGGGACACTCAACCACTGAGCCCCATCCCCAGCCCTATTTTGTATTTTATTTAGAGACAGGGTCTCACTGAGTTGCTTAGCACCTTGCTTTTGCTGAGGCTGGCTTTGAACCCGCAATCCTCCTGCCTCAGCCTCCCGAGCCACTGGGATTACAGGCATGGGCCACCGTTCCGGCTAGCTTCCTCTTTTTTGTCCAAGGCACCTAATAGATTCTCTTTATCTGTTGAACACATAATTGCAAGGCCTGGGCTTGCTGAGGACAGCAGAAGCCATCAGCCACCCCACATATGCACATCCCCTGGGCACTCACTGTCCAAAGGCTGCCCACCACAGTACTTCTACCTGCCAGGGCTGATGGAATAGCACCCTGCCCTCCCCCTGGGTCCCCTAGGCAAAGATGCCAGTCCCTCTGCTAGGGAACTCTAAAGCAAGTCCCATGAAGCCCCCAGGGAGAATTCTTGTGGGCCAGGGTACCCACAGCAGTCACCTGCTCCTCAATGTGCAGTTCAACAGTCCCTCCTCTGCCCTGTCTCACAGATTCTGCTCTTGCAGGTGCTCCCTGGGGGAACCCCCAAATAAACTATTTGCACTCACATCCTTATGTTGCCCACGGGGGACTGGGCAGGCAATGTTGATCTGGAATTGAGCACCTAACACTAACAGCTTAGAGAATGGCCCATAAAAGGGACAGGGGGAAAGGGATTTGGCCCACCTGTGGGGAAGCTGAGAGGCAGCATGGGAACATTCGTGGGGAGATGGTGGAGGGGCTGGATGCAGGGACCAAACGTGCACCTGGAACTTTCCTACCTGTGGGAAGGTAAGACTGCCCTCAGAAGCCAAATTGGGGAGATGGAGAGAAGAAATAGGACTCTCCAGGACGGCAAGTGGTATGGAAAAGAAATCAAATGCTAACGGGATCAGCAGCCCCGCCTTGCCCTCCACCCGCAGGCTGCTTCTGAGCAGAGCTAGGGAACTCCAGCATTCCCCACTCATTCACACATCTGTCGTGCTTCACCTCAGAAGTAGGCACTGGGGACATTGATGGAGGTCCTCTGACTCAACACTAAGAGTGTGCGTTTTGAAGGTTAGAGCTGAATCTCCGATCTGTCACTTACTAGAAGTGTGACCTTCAACAACGTACTTAAATTCATAGGATCTCAGTATCCTCATGTGTAAAATGAGAACAATGGCCATCCTGGAGAGTTTCTATATGACTAAATGTAAATTATCTAATTTATAAAATATAAAATAATGGATAGATGAATGAATGGATGGCTGGATACAATGGATGGATGGATGGTTGTACATAATAGATGGATGGATAATGGATGGACAAGTAGCTGAATGTTTGAAAGGAGAAGGGAGGGACACGTTTGTTGTCTATAGTCGGGTTCCCATCTGGTTCAAAATTCCTTTCCACTAAATTTCAAGCAAAACAACAAGATCTCACTACTTCCTAATTAATCTGTTATGGAAACTTATATTTTCATTTATCAGGATGACAAACGTAAAACAAGATCCTTCTAATGAGCCTTAGTCACACTACTGGGGGGAGGGTCATTCCTTGAAAAATATACAGGGCTATGCTAGAATGAGGGGATCCTCCTGGCCCTGCCACCATCACACCCGTCCCCAACACGTGGTCATGTCATGTCAGACCCTTCTCCCCTCCAGATCAGCTCCACCCAATCTCCTACTTCAGAGAAGGTGGGTCGGGATCCAGGAGAGGAAGGGGCAGCCAGATGAAGGCAGGACAGGGAGAGCAGGCTGCGCCAGCAAGGAGAGGCTATTTGGGGTAGAAGTGAGTATTTGGGGTGGGAGCGAGCCTCAGATGGAAGAGGAAGAAGAGTAGAGAAAATGATGTATTGTCCTGGGAGAAGTGGAGAACAAATAGCCCTGAAGACCAAGAAACAAAATGAGCAACAAGGAGAGGTCATCCCCTGCTTTATCACCCCATAGCTCCCCACCGCTCTCCAGATACAGGCCATGCTCCTGGGGGGGGGGGCCTTTCAGATGACCAGGACTCTCGCCCCCCAGTAGCCTTGGGCACAGCCAAGGGGACCCTCTCACTCACACCCAACCCAACCTGGCTCTCCAGCCTCCTCCTCTCTGGAGGTGCTGCTCCGGGACCTCCCCCTCCACAAGCAGCTCCCCTGACTTTGCCCTCCTCTGATCCCCATTTGAGAACAATTACTTCCTCTGCTCCAAGCCAGCCTCTGTGCCTGGCACAGGAATACAGACTGAGAAAGCCAGCCGCTGCCTTACTTTGGAAAAACACCATTAACCAATATCACAACTGTACTTCTACTACTTGCCACTCTTCCTAGTACTGCGACCACTGAAGCCTGCGTTGAACACTGAGCTGTTTGCCAGGAACGGTTTCTCAGGGCACCACAGATTACTTCATGTGGCCTTCCCAACAAGCCTGGGAAGGAGGGAAGTAAATTAGAGTACCCATTCTGCAAATGAAAAACCGAGGCCCCAGGAAGTTCCCGTCTGGTTTTCTAGCTAGCGCGTGAGGTCCTCAAGCTGTCGCTGGGCGTACCTCCCACCAGCCTCGGGCAGAGGGCACTCAGATGTGACCCTCATTCACATGCTGTGGGCTCACCATGCCCAGTCCTGTGGCCTTGGGGAAGAGGTGTTGACCGGCTGTTGGAGGCAGATGAGCCGGGGTAGCATGGAGGAGGAGGTGAGGCTCCAGGGTGGGCTAGGAAGGACCCAGCCTCCATGTCCCCTTCCGGCTTCTATCTTCCCCATCTCTCTCTGTGGCCCAGCCCCAGCCTTTCACAATCCTGTGGTCTCTGCAGAATGCTCTGTCCCTTTGCTAAGAGGGCTCAGGTGGTGCTGAAGGAGGGAGCCAGGCCTCAGGTCTAGGATGGACAGGACAGCAAGGACGGTAGGCTGCCGATGAGGAGCCCTTGCACTTCCACAGGCCCTAGAGAATCAGAGCCGATGGAGTGGGTCTAGTCTGGAAAGTGGAAAATCAGGGCAAACCCCATCAGAGCCATGTCTGGGCACTCTCACCTTAGCACAGAGGGACAAGGTCCTGGGCAGTAGGCAAAGGTGGGATCCTTGCAGTGAGTAGCTGGGCTGCCCCCTGGTAGACTCACAGCCCAGAGACCCCTTCAGGCTGAGCAGGAGGGGCAGCTCAGGCCAAGCTCTCAGAGCAGAAGCATCAGGAGCCTCACACTCCTGCCTGGGGACATGAGGCTTCCTGACCAGCCTGCGGAGCTTAGGCAAGGGGTCCAGCCCCAGTTCTGACCACACCTCTACCATATTCCTTTCCAGAAGTCACAGAGGATATACAGTGTGGGTAGAGTGGGGAAACGGAGGCACAGAAGCTGCCCTCCTGCTTTGGAGATCTGCCCTGCCTGCCCAGTCGCCAGTACCCTCCTTGACCATGAATTTCCTCACCTATCCAAGCACCTGGAGATTTCAGACCCTTCCATTCCCGGGTCCCCTTCTGCCCCGGGGACACAGACTTCCCAGAAGGAAGCCTGACTTGCTTCCCCAGTTGGACTGTGGAAAGAAGGAGCCTGCCTGCCTTCCCGGGAGCATGGCCTACAGGCTGAAGGGGCAGCAGGATGGGGCTCAGAGCCCCGCACCCAGCTCCAGGCAGCCTGGGTCCCACGCAGCGCCTCTGCTAGCTGCAAGGCCCAGGCAAGTTCCTAAAGCCCTTGATATTTCAGTGTCTCCCTCTGTGAAAGAGGCTGTCTCCCTGCTCTTATCTCTCAGGCTGGTACTTTCTCAACTATCTATCTGAGTGGTCCTGGCCCCTCACCCAGGACACGCCCCCCAGTCACCAGTCTCCTTCCTCCCTTTCTCCTCACCAGGGGCTCAAGGGCTCAGTCCCTGGCAGGGGTTGCTGAGGAGTTGTCGGAGCCACTGCTGTTGATAGAGCTGGTGCCAGGCCTGCGGCGGGCACAGGGCCCAGGCACACAATGGGGCTGTGTGTGCACCCAGTGTTACCCTGGAGCGGGGCTGGGCAGGCTGGCATCTGGGGTCAGGCCAAGAATTCATTTCCCTGGAGAGAGCCTCCCACCCCCTCCCAGGCAGCACAGCCAGGCCCAGGGTGGGCAAGCACTACCCACTCCTCTGAGCCTGAGGAGGGGACAGGAGCTTCCCAGATGGCAACCACTGGGGAAATGGGGACTCCTGAGTCTAGTGGCTGATGGCTGCTCACGAGAGGCATTTTGGATCCATTACATAACCTGGGGTTGCAGCCTCCCAGGTGACCAGAGAGAGGGTGCAGAGGGCAGGGGCAGGAAAAGATGCAAAAGAGTCTGGCTGAGATGCACCCCCACCCCTGAAGAAAGGGCCTCCCTCCTCTCTCTCTCCCCGGCTTGCCAGGCCCTGGGCTCAGTACAGGTTTTCTGAGGCACCCAGGACTTCTGGCCAGCGGGCCTGCACCAGGGCCTGGGTGCCCCAGGAGGGTTCTGGCTCACTCCCCAGGGGAATGAGTCACCAGACTGCTGCAGCCAGGGTAGCGGGCTGAACGGTGGGCAGGTGGAGCTGTCCTCACCCCTCCCTGGCAGGTTTTCTCAAGCTGGAAAACCACTGGGCTGGTGTCTGGTGCTGAGCACAGCGTCCCAGCCTGGCCTCAGCAAGCCATTTCCACTGGGGCAGAGATTGCCAGGTCTCAGGATCTGGGGGGCTTGATGCTGACTCCTGTGGCTGCAGATGGGGTGAGCCCACCCCTCTGAAATGCCCTAGAGGGGTGTCCAACTCCAGGTAAAGGCAGCCCCTCATCCCGAGTGAGAAGCAGGTCTAAGGCAAGGGGGAGGGAAAGACAGGGCACCTGTGGCAGCCGGGAATGGAAGAGCAGAGCCATCTCGTACCCAGGGCGGTGGCCCAGACAGGGAAGGCCCCTTTGCTGAAATCACTTTCCATTCTCCTCGGAGCTCGGGGAAGCACCTGGCAACAGGAGCTGACTGTCCTTGCCCTCTTGCTGGCTTGATGACATTTCACACACTCCCTCACACCCAGTCATAACGATACAAATGTGTGTCCCTACAGGCTGTTGCCCATACTCCCCGAAGGCCACACGTAAGATTCATAGTGGTGACTTCAGGTCAGTGGACACAGCTGAATGACCACCCACCCCCTGACACCCAAAAACCCCAACTCCTCACAGGATGGGCCACACCTCATCCTGTGGGTGCCGGACAGTGTGATCTCAGAACGCCCTGGCTCTGAGGGCTCCTGCCTCGTCAGAGGAGAAGAGGACCAGTCAGGCCAGGACCGTGTCTACCTTCACCCTGAGAATTGCCCTGTGCCCTGAGATCAGAGGCTGCGGGAGCTGGCAGGAGCCTTCGGAAGCTCATGTCACAGATGATCAAGCTGAGACTCAGATTGGGGAAGTGTCATTGTTCAGAGTTGTGACCAAGGCTGAGTTTTGAACCCAAGGCTGAGCGAGCTTCAGGCTAGTCCAAGAAAGCAGGGACAGGAAAGGAGGAGGGAGGGGTGCGGAGGGAAGAGGAGGTAGGCGGGGAACCGCCACTCGGAGGCACTGCTTTCCAGGGATGCTAAGCTGGTGTCACCTCATCCTTTTATCTTTCCCTTTTCTTTTTGCAGTACTGGGGATTGAACCCAGGGTGTGCTACCACTGAGCTACAGCTACATCCCCCGATTTTTTTTTTTTTTTAGACAGGGTCTTGATAAGTGGTCCAGGCTGGCTCTCCAACTAGAGATCCTCCTGCCTCAGCCTCCCATGGTTGGGGTTATGCCACCACACCTGGCTCCATTTCATTCATTAACTTTAAATAATTCTTGGGTACCACCCACATGCTGGATGTGGCTGTATTACCCCTCCTCGTGGAAGTCCTGGCTTCTGGGACCAACTGTTATCTTCAGGGCAGCCCAGTCCCAAGAGTGCAGGGAAGCAAGGGGCCACACTCAAAGCTTTACCCCAGAGCAGCTCCCACACCCCGAGGGGGCCTGGCACTCTGAGTACCCAGTGCTCACACAGGATCCAGTCAAGCGCAGGGGGAGGACACAGAACAGAAAGGCAGAGAGACTGGGAAGTCACCCACCAGAATCCCAGGCGGACTCCAGCAACAGAACCTTGTTCTCAAAATGTATTGGGAACCTTGACACGTAAAACATGAGAATGAAGCCGCTCAACAGAGGGCCAGACCACCTAGACCCCTGGTGGTACCTCTCCCCGTCCCAGTCAGCCATCAAATCACCTCCTGGGGTTCTGAGGGAGAGTCTGAAGACCACAGTTTTCTCTGGCTTCCTGGCGTTACCGAGGCCCAGAGGAAGCAGGGGCGGTGCACAGCTTGCATAGCTGAGTTAGCACAGGGCCACAGCCTGGCCCTCCAAACTTCCGGGCCAAGCTATTCTTTTTTTTTTTTTTTTTTTTGGTATCAGGGATTGAATTCAGGGCCACTCGACCACTGAGCCACATTCCCAGCCCTATTTTGTATTTTATTTAGAGACAGGGTCTCACTGAGTTCCTTAGGGTCTCATGGTTGCTGAGGCAGGCTTTGAACTCGCGATTCTCCTGTCTCAGCCTCTGGAGCCACTGGGATTACAGGTGTGCACCACCACGCCTGGCCTGAGCCAAGCTATTCTTGACAACTCCCAAGGCAATGGCACCCAGCTCACATGTGGGAAAGGGACACAGCAAGAGGCCTCTCCCAAAAAGAATCTCACAGGTTCAGGTCTAGTATACACCCTGCCCATGGCCTAGGGGCTGTAATCTCTGTCTTGCACCTAAAGAAGCAAGCAGGCCAGGGGAAGCCTATCGGGTGAGCACCTTTGGCCCAGGCTCTCCAGCTGGATGGCACCCCATCCCCAACCCAGGACCTGGACCTGGAGCTGGAGTGATGAGCTCATGAGGGAGCCATCAACACCCGAGCAGAGCACAGACAGGGTACCTCTTGCCTGCCGAGCTGCAAGTTGTGGCAGGTGCAAGAAGTACAAGACTCTGTCCCTACTCTCTTCCAGTCCCCAGAAATGCCCAAAGGGGTCGCCCTGCCACCCCATCCCCTTTGGTACTGGCTGCACCAGATGTTGGTGACACTTAGAAACAGAGCTAAAAATAGACTCTATAATGAGTCAGTGCTAAGAATAACGTGGGCAAACAGCCTTCCGGCAGAGGACAGCTCCTGCCAAGGAAGCATCACCTCCTCCCCACCAAGCCTGGCACCTCCTGGTCTTTCACTGGGAGCCCCCATCCCCGCAGCCACAGGCAGGAGAGGGTCTGGAACAGTCCTATCCCAATGGCTGTGGAACAGTCAGAAGCACTCCTGGTACAGCCAGTGGCCAGCACCCCTCCATGTGGAGTGGGAGCACCCAAGGAGTGGGCAGAAGCTGGCGACCACCTGCTCTCAGCAGAGAGACATGAGTTTCCTCCCAACTCTTAATACCAGCTCTCAACAGGGAACAAGCTCACCAGCACGCCTCACGTCTCACATGTGAAACAGATCCCCAGAGATAGGCTGACTGGGCTACTCCCAAGGTGATCAGGGCAAGAGAGACCAGAGAGGGGCAGCAATACATGAAGGGCAAACGTCAAACGTGGGGGTGAATCAGACATAGGAGTCTTAACACACGCGATCCCATGGCCAGGGGCCTCCTTCATTTTTGCATGTCCTCACAGTCCCCAGAAATTATCAGAATTGTTAGACTATGGACCCTTGTCCGTGGATGGAAAATTTAATAGAGTATGTTCACGTATGGTGTTGGAGCCAGACTTCCCAATGGCTAGTGCAAATGCACATCATGATGAGCTTTTTTATACAAGTGAGGAGACAGGCCCAGAAGACAGAGGTGATTTGCCCTCTGCTGCCCGGATGAAGGCTTAGTGCCTGCATCAGCCTAGAAGTGTCTTCCAGGGGCCACACACTGGGCATAGCTCCACCTCTCAGCTGTGAGGGAGGGAACAGGACACAGAGGGAGGGGGCCAGAAAGAAGACACAGAACCCTCAGGAAGGACCCCACCACTGAGCCGTATCCCAGACTTCATTTTGCTTTTTAAAAATAGTTGTACATGCTTATGGGGTAGAAAGAGATGTTACAATATATGGATACAATGTCATTAACATCGGATACAAGCTAATTAACATATCTAGCATATCCTCAAGTGCTTATCATTGTTGATGGTTAGTACATTTGAAATTTATTTTTAGCAATTCTGAGATGTACAACACACTACTTATTACATTCACTATGCTGTGCAATATAGCTCAAAAGAAAAAGGAACTGCTTCTCCTAATTGAGGGCTTTGTATGCTTTGATCATCGTCTCCCCATGCCTCCCACCCCTATTTTCCACTTTTTCTTTTGATTTGGTGATTCCCACCCTCCTATACCTATTTGACCACAAAACCCTTCCATGGAAAATTCTTGGGAAACCTGGAGTAGATTTAGGGTCACTAATTCAAATGCCTGCAGGGGTCAACAGGAGATAGGACAGCTTGAAACAGGCCCAAACAAAGAGCATCAGGACCTGCAGTGAGCTGCAAGTCCTGGAAATTCCCAGCAGCCCTGGGGGTTCAAGCAGTCTAGCTCTTCTGTCCTACTGAAGGCCTCCCCCCAGGCCCTTCCAGGACTTTGATCGCATCTGATCCTTAATAACCCTACTGAGAGGGACAAGGAAAGGTCAGCACCCATTAAGAATGCTGGGGCCTGGTAGACAGATGACCAGCCCAGAGTCCCACAGCAGATTATTGCTACAGAAGAGAAATAAAGTGGGTCCAATGTTTTGGGCCTTTGTTGTGTATGAAGCACTTGATAGACCTCATCTCACAACCAACATTTGAGGAAGGCACAGAGGAAGAAACTAAGAAACTCAGTCATTGCCCAAGAGTCCCATAGCTAATAAGTCACCCAGATCTGAACTCTGGCAGCCTGAATCCAAAACTCAAGCCTGAGACCAGCTTCGCCACTCACTAGCTAGGTAACCTTGTTTGAGAAACTTGGCCTCTCTTGGGCTTCAGTTTTAAATCAGAAGATACACAAAAGTGCTTAGCAGAGTGCCTAGCACACAGTAGGTGCTCAGTATCTGTGATCTTTCATTCAGCAGCACATTGTAGGGTGGGAGGTCATGCCTGAGCATCTGGGTGCTATGCTACGTGGGTTGGAAGCCACCCACAGTTTCCTGGAAACAGGCCCCTGCCAATCAGTCCTGAAGCACTGCCCCACCACAGCAGCACAGACCTCCAAGCTGGGTTCTGTAGGAGATTCAATGTAGGCTGCGGCTCTGGAGGTTGGGAGTTCCCAGACCTAGGCCAGACCAAGGCCAGACCAAGGCCAGACCTGGCTGTCACTCTCTGAAGTCCTTTCTAGGCTACCTCTGCTCAGAACCAGGGACAGCCCCAGCCTGTTGCAGGTCACAGGCTTCCCCCTATAGCTCCTCCCACTGCCCTAGGTCACAGGATGGGGAGGCAGGGGGGCTCTCCAGTCAGGCAGCTGATGTCCTCATGACCTTCTCCAGCCCTCCCAGCCTTAGAGACAATAATAATAACCCCCGAAGATCTCTCCACACTTCCTGCAGCCAGTTCACCCACATTAGGTCACAGTTGGGCATTGCCACCAGAGGGTGGTTGACCACTTTACAAGGGGAGAAACTGAGGCCCTGACTGAGGCAAGCACTTACCAGGTCAGAGAATTATACAGTAGAAAGTCTCCTGGCTCCTGGAGCAGGGCTCAGGGCTTAGAGCCAGCTCTCAGGCCAAACCCACCAGAGCCACCAGGGTTCTGGAGGGTAGGGGAAAGTTCAAGAGGCTCCCAGGACCATGGCAAGAGAAGGAAACAGCTGAGCCCTGGGCCCTGGACCCTGGGTTCCTACTCATGTTCACTGCAAGCTGAGGGGAGCATCTATAAACCTGAACCTCCCTTCCCATACTCGACCCAGTCAGGGGAAATGGACACAGCCCTCACCAAGTGCCCTCAACCAACCCTCTGCTCAACTCACATGGACATCTCCCTCCAGGCCTGGCCCTGCAGCCCTCCACTCACTGGTCCAGACCCCAAGCCAACCATTCATGCCAAGCACCGTCTCCACCCAACACGTCAGCACCCCCAGGAAGCCCTCCGTGACCACCCCTGCACTCCGCCTGGGCTTACCCACAGGTTTGGCAGCCACTTTGCTAAGAGCTGAACCCTGACTCCCCAGCCAAACTGTTAGGTTTACCCAAGGCAGGCAGCCTGGCCCAGCCTCTGGGGCTGGGTCTCGTACTCAGTAGCTACCCCATGAATCCTGCACAGGAGGGAGAGTCTCCAAGGCAGAGACAGAAAAAGTTTGTGACAGTGACTCACTGAAAGATACACTTCATATTTCATTTCACCTTGGATATGTGCATGTGCATGCATGCCTACACACACACAAACAACAGACACAAACACACATACCACGAAACAATGTGCTTCACAAAATAACACTTAACCAATACTGTAATTTTCTGTTCTTTTTTTTTTTTTTGTACAGGGGATTTAATCCCAGGGTGCTTTACCACTGAGCTACATCCCCAGCCCTTTTAATTTGTATTTTGAGACAGGGTCTCATTAAGTTGCTTAAGGTCCTGCTAAATTGCTGAGGCTGGCTTCAAATTTGTGATCCTCCTGTTTCAGCCTCCTGAGTTACTGAGATTTCAGGCATGCACCACCATACTCATCTCTATTGTTTTTCATTAAAAAAAATGTTCATGGAGATCTACTACACAGATGTCATGACCAGATTAGGGTCCAGTTAATGGTTTTGATCCACAGCTCAGAAAAACATCCTTCTAAGGATATGTGTGTAGCTGACCCCTTGCCTGGTGCACGGCCCCCTATGCAACAGGAGCTTAAAAATGGCATCCACTGTCAGATACTTGGAGCCAAGTCTGTGCTAGGTATTTTACCATCTATCTCAATCATCCTCACCGCACTCTAGCAGGTAGGGACTGAGGAAACTGAGGCTCAGGGTCACGTGGTAAGTGGCTTGGACAGAGCCAGGTCTTCATGACCACGGCACCACGTGCTCTCCGGGTGAGTCGTCTTCAGCCCCCCTCTCAGGTATACACACTGGCAGAAGCCCAAGCTCCTAGGAAGTCCTCTCCAGCTCCAACTACTGAAAAGCCACTCCTTGTATTAACCTACTCTTGGTTGGGGACAGGAGAAAGACACGAGAGGGCTGTTGGCCAGGTCCCAGGGCTTCACAGCCACTCTTCCTTCCCCTCATGGCAGCCCTGCTCCCCATCCTACCACCTCCAGCTAAACCCATTGAGGGGCAAGATGAGGGATTCCCCAGGAGGGCCTAGTGGACCATCTACCATCCCTCCTCACTGACATTACTATCCTGGGGCAAGTCCCTGGACCCCTCTGTGCCTCCATGTATAAAAATGAGGGTAATTGAATCCACCTCAAGTGCAACTGTGAGGGAGGGTGAGCCAATACAGGTGAAGCTCTTGGCACAGCACAGAGCCTACTAAATGTGAGCACTTACTGTGATTCCCAGCTCCAACTCAGAGCCCCACACTGAAGGCAGTTTCCAGGCTGGGGATGTTTCTCGCAGCACAGCACCTGCCTACCTATGTTCTAGCACTTGCCTACCTGAGTTCAACCCCCAGCACTACAAAAAAAAAAAAAAAAGTAATTGACACGAGCCTGGGTCAGTTTTTGCACACCAATATACTCTGCACAGGTAAAATGTCAACCTGGGCAGAGCGATTACTTAGTGGAGACCAGGCTCTGTTCTACGCACTTCCTGTAAACTAAGTCTTCTAATCCTCAGAATGAACCCACTAGGTAGGAATGATGACTGTCAACTCCAAACGGGGACACTCCCAGTGCCAGATGAAAGTGGGATGTGCTGTGGCCTGGCTGGTGCCATGCTAAGTGACATTTTCACCTGAACTTTGAAACGAGCTGGGGAGATAAGGAAACTGAGGCAGGCTCTGGCCTATTCCTGGTTTCCTGAGCTTTGCGCCACACTGGGCTCCTCTTTGAGGCTGGGCACTTGGACCTCCGGCTCTTCCATCCGCCCCTACCTACTCTCAGCCCTACCCCTGCTCAGGGCCATCCCTATGGCCTCGAAAGACTTACTGATGCCAGTGCAGCTGCTGGCCTTGTCCCCATTCACCCACCCACCACACACTTGCACATACATGGGAGAGGACAGGGTCCTGCAAGGAGGCCCCTGGAAGGAGGTTCAGCTTGCGGGGGGGCAGAGCCAAGGGCCACATCCCCACCCCAGCCCCGGCCCCAGCCCCAGTTTCCTCATTTTCCCCAGCACTGTTTCTTACCCAGCCCCCTACACCTCAGCCCGAGAGGAAGTTGCACAATCCCCTGGGAGCTGCAATGTGGTGAAGGATTACTCACAGCACAGAGGGAACCGCGCGCCCCAAGGCCTCTCACTCACACCCACAAGCTTACCCGAGGCAGAACAGCTCCAATCTCACCAGCCCAGTGCTCCAGGCCTCAGAGTGAGCCCACCTCCCAGATGGAGGCTCTCACAGCTGCGCCACCTCAGCCTGGGCCCAAAGGTCCCCAGACACGGAGAGGGAGAGACACAGAGGGGCCATGATTTCACTGGGATCAGAGTCTTACCAGGCCTAGGACAGTCCAACCCCAACCCATGCCTCCTGCCAGTCCCACCCGGAGGACACTACAGTTCACCACCTCTCTGGCTGACCATACTCCCGCCACCTTGGCCTCTGGGCACCCAGTTCACAGACTTTCTCTAGCCCCCTTTGAAATGGAAGACCAAATATCACTCTGTGAGGCTTTGGGAAGATCCAAGCCACCATGAGTTTTTCGCTTGTTGGAAACTCTTGCTACTACAGATGTGATTTGTGTGCTTCCTTAACCCACAAAACATTTCTCTAACACCCTGTCAAAGAGATGTGACAAAGACTGCATTTACTGCTATTTCTGGTGGCGAAGGCATTCCCACCTTTAGTAGGTACTACTCCTTGTTGAGAAGGCCGGCAGCCATTAAAGTATTATCAATCATCTACATCTCCAGGTGGATGAACTTACTAGGCCCTTCCGGGAGAGCATGCTTCGGGAATGAAGAGGGTATAGGGGAAGAGCAGGCCATGGCGCCTGGAGAAGGCAAACGTTCCAACCAGGTGAGGCAAGCCCCCAGACAGAGAGCTCAGAGAGGCCTGGAGAGGATCAGCCCTGGCTCTGGTCCAATCTAGGGCCTCCCTGGGATAGCAAACTCTGGAAAGACACAAAAGGCGAGCAGGAGCCTGGCCCGGGTGTACAGAGCCCCCAGCGCTGACCTCTGACTCCCACCCCCTCACGGCCCTGAACCTGCAATGGGGCCTCAGATAAGGAACATGATAAGCACCTCTTATCACCCCACAACCTTGGACTCCTGTCCAGCTCAGGACAGAGTCAGAAGTGGTTCTGCCTGGGCCCCAGGGCTCCCAGAGAGCCCTTGGTTTCTGCAGTCCTCATCAAAAGGCAGGGGCCCTGAGGGTGGTTCCCTACAGCCCCTGGAGCAGGAAGATCCAGGGCCAAGGCTCGCAGCTCATCACCTGAGGCCTCTGGCTCAGCAGACAAGGAAACAGTCACTGAGTTGGGAAGCCTCCTCCCCTGGACAGGGCCCCCACAAGAATGCTTCCCAATTGCCAGCGCACCCACCACCGCCCCATCCTGATGACAGCCCCATTAAGGGGACAGGCAGCCACCCTTGCTACTCCCATTTCTCAGATAAGGAGTCTGAGGCTCAAAGCACTGAAATGACTTCTCTGAGGCCATGCCTCAAGTTTATGGCAGATGTCAGCTTCCTGGCTCTTTTCGTAGCCGAGTTTCTAACTTCAACAGCACAACGCTTGTGCCAGATGATTCTTTGTTGTGGGGGATGCTCTGTGAATCTTAGACTGTTTGGCAGCATCCCTAGCCACCGTCATCAGACATTGCCAAATGTTCCCTGGGGGTACCGAATCACCCCTGTCGAGAACTATTACCTTAGAAGCAGTTAAGACAGACACCTGCCAATTCTAAGTGGAAGGTTACATGGCTGAGGGCTCTAGCCCTGGAGTCTCCCCGCCTCCCTTGCCAGATGTTCAGGCAGGAGGTCCTGAAGGGTGGTGGGTACTCAGTGAGCTCTGTACCTCTGGGAAGAAGATGCCCCCTGGGAGGCACTGACACTTGGGGGCTCCTTCTAAGACCAAAGGCTACCCTCCCATTCCCATGCAACACACCAGCCCCTTTTCTGGTAGTTAGTATTACAGAGGTCTTTCCATTATTTTGATCCTAGACTCTTGTCAGTAAAAAAAAAAAAAAAAAAAAAAATTGAGCACTGTCATATGCCTCTTTCTTTAGTGTCAATCCCTTGGTATCCCTGATACACTGATTCCTCCTGGATAGTAAAATATGCAGATGCTCAAGCCCCTTATATAAAGTGGCCCAGTATTTGCCTATGACCTATGCACACCATCCTGTATACTTTAAATCATCTCTAGATGACTTATAATACCTAATACAATGTTAATGTTATGTAAATCTTTGTTATACTATATTGTTTAGGGAAAGATGGCATCAGATGTCATCTCTGAACATCCAGGTTCAGAACAGATACAATTTTTTTTAGTTGTAGCTGGACACAATACCTTTATTTATTAATTTGTGTGGTGCTGAGAATCGAACCCAGTACCTCGCGCGCTAGGCAAATGCTCAACCAATGAGCCACAACCCCAGCCCTTAAACATTTTTTATCTGAGGTTGACCGAATCCACAGATGCTGAACCCATGCATAAAGAGGACCAACTCTATATAATGTTTAAATATATTAGGCACATGAGCAAACATAAACAAAAACAGATGACAATGGAAATGGAAATGAAACTATGGTGAGCTACTGCGACTCACTCACCGGGATGGCAGAAATTCAACAGTCCAACGACACCAAGTGTTGACAAGGATCCCGAGCAACAGGAACTCAGAGGAGTTGCCAGTGGGGAGCAGATTGGTCCAAACACTTAAAATATTTACTGAAGGTGAACTATGCATTGCATGCCTTGTGCCTGAACAATCCCACTCCCAGTTAGATACACTCTGAAGAAATCTATGTACAGATGCACTAGGAAGCACATACAAGGATTTTCTTACACTATTGTTCTTAGGAGCCAAGAAAGAAAAACCACCCAAATGTCAATGGATACCAGAATGGATACCATGTAGCAATGAAAAGGAACACTCTATGGTGACACACACGGATGATTCTCACAAATACACTATACTCTATGGTGACACACACGGATGATTCTCACAAATACACTACTGAGTGGGAAAAGCATGAACATCTGAACTGGCAAGAATATATCCAGGGTCACTCGTCTGTATTCCATTCAAAGTCACACAAAGCTAAACCCTATTGCTAAGAGCTGCAGACACAGCAGGGCAGATGATAAAGAGAACCAAGGAACAGGTTATCGTGAAGGTCAGGATAGTGGTTACTGCTGGTTACATGATAAAGAGAAGCAGAGATGATTATCATAAAAGTCAGAACAGTGGTCATCTTCCATCAGGGAAGGGGACCATGTTGATCTTGGAGTTCAAGCTGCATTTGCTTCTACATCTGGGGGGTGAGTTACCTAGGGATTCACTTTTACATACACATATATTTATGCTCTTTTTGGCAATTATGTTATAGTTCATATTAAAAAGGAGAAAAGGATGAGATATAAATAAACAGAAGTTCTAATTTCTTCCCACAACTGGTTTTTGAAAAATACTGTTATTAGGCCCCCAAACTGGTCAAGAACCTATAGGAGGGCTGGGGATGTGGCTCAAGCGGTAGCGCGCTCGCCTGGCATGCGTGCGGCCCGGGTTCGATCCTCAGCACCACATACAAACAAAGATGTTGTGTCCGCCGAAAACTAAAAAATAAATATTAAAATTCTGTCTCTCTCTCTCTCTGTCTGTCTCTGTCTCTCACTCTCTCTTTATAAAAAAAAAAAGAACCTATAGGCAATCACAGGTCTATAGTGAATGGGGATTTGGGGGGTTGTCTGTGAGGCCATTAGTTAGCCCAGGTTATTGGCTGTGCTTCAGGCCCTAGGCACAGGCCACCATAGCCTCTTTCATCTCCCACCCAGCTCAGGATGTCCCAGCCACCACACTCCCCTTCCTGGCCAAAGGCAGTGAAGCTGCGTTAGTCTGGGCACCTGCAAGCCACCTCATCCTACCTCTGGGCTCCTGACAGAGACCTGGAGGCTCACTGTGGGAAAGGCACCTCAGTCACCCTCTGAACACACTAAAAGAAGGAAGCAGAAAAAAGAAATAAAAGAGGATGGAGAAAAGGGAGGACAGAGAGCAGGCGACATACATTAAGGACCGACGTTCCAGGTGCGTGGATATTCCAGGAACTTGATGGAGGAGCAGAGGGGAGGCTGGGGGTGGGGGAAAGGAAAGAGGAAGAACAGAGAAGGTGCTGCAGGTGCGGGGAGCAGGGTCCAGGCCCAAGTCTTAGGACTCAGCAATGGACAGGTCCACAAACCCCTTTGTCTCAGGGCTTCCGAGTGGCAGGCGGGTGGCTCAGGGGCCTCCCCTCCTATTCAGCAGCCTCCAGAACTCCTGGAAGAAAGGACTCTGACAGGGCCTGCAGAGGTGTCCCCAGGTGAGAGGACTGGGGAGCAGTAGAGCTGTTCTTTTTGGGGTCCAGACAGAGGAAGGGCACACTCAGTCAAGGTCCCTGTGCTGGCCAGAGCCCAGAGGAAGCAAGCTCTTTGGGGCAAAGGGCTAGTTACTACCACGATTATGTTCACCCGTTTTTGTTCCCATGGAACATCCTCCTAACTCTACCTTCTGTCATTCCACCTGTCTGTCCTTTGCAGTGATTGAGATTCCCTGGTGAGGCGGAGCCCAGTTGTTGCTCGACTCCGCAGGCTTGGCCAGCATAGTGCTGGGTATCCAGGAGGTGCTCAGGGCACACTTATTGATCCAAAGGTGCTGAAGGCCAGGAGGTTCTGGGATGGGGGCTGAGGGGTCCCTCCTCTCAACCACATAGGGACAGCACCAGCTGGCTGAGAGGGCTCCCAACTCTACCACTCCAATCAGGCCTGAGCAAAGCCCGTCAGCGCTGCCCTCAGAGCAGCTGAATGCACCTGGCCAGGGCAGGGAGGAGATGAGAGACAGCAGGGGGGTGGACAGTATAGTGTGTCACCTCCTGGCCACTCCACACCCCTCAGAGACTAGAGGGGGCTGAGCAGGTGTTGTCCCCAAACCAATTATAAACAAGGCAGAGGACAGGCTGTGACTTCCCTTGGCAAACAGGAGCCAACAAACCAGAGCCCCGCCCCACAGACCCACTTGGAGAACTG
Source organism: Marmota marmota marmota (assembly GCF_001458135.2). Lineage (NCBI taxonomy): Eukaryota > Metazoa > Chordata > Mammalia > Rodentia > Sciuridae > Marmota > Marmota marmota. The sequence goes on from NW_025999982.1 coordinate 9,408,474, forward strand.
GGGGGAGGGGGTGCTGGCAACCTCTCTGTGGGGAGGAACAGACTGAACCCCAAGCCAAGAAGGCTGGGCCTGCATCCTGGTGGAAGAGGGCAGGGCAGAGGCAGAGCTCAGGACCTTGTGGGGCTGTGGACGAAGTCCTGGGTATTAGACGGGGAAGCACCTGCAAGGTGGAGATTGTGGGTCAAGCATTTTTTGTGTCCTCATTTCTGGGCACATGATGGTGCCTTGACTTCCATTCACTCACTCATTCCACAAAGATTTACCGAGTATCCACCATACTCAAGGCTCCCTTCCAGGCTCCAGGTGATACCGCATGGAGCAAAACAGACCAGAGCCCTGACCTCAGGGCACCCACAAAGGGGTGCGGGCTCAGACCCCAAGCTCTTCCTTCAACCTCCTCTCCCTACCCTCCTCACCTCCCACCGGGTTTCACCCCAACTCCCTCCAGTTTCCAAGGGCTACTCTACCCCCACAAGCCCCAGGGTGAGCCCCCAGGCTCTCCTGACCATTCGATGCCCTCCAGGCCCTGGAAGATGGTAGACACAGCTACCTGCAACAGGGGTTCTCCATCTACCCTCCCCACCTCTGTGGGGCCAAGACAAGGAGAGAATGGGTTCTTTTTGTGTGTGTTTTATTATTTTTACTATTAATAAGAAATGCAATTCAAACAGTGATAAAATACTTGCCCGCTGTGGGCCAGAGTGAAACCCAACAGGCCTTTCGGCAGAGGCCCTCCAGTGATCTGAAGGGTTGCTTTGGGACTTGCCCCTATTCCAACAATGCTCCTGCAGCCCCCAAGCACCCACGCAGCAGCTTCAGCTTCTGCCACGTGTTCTGATGACCCTCTGGATAGCACTATCCTTCTTCATACATCTTACTTGGCCTTCATAAGCAGCATATATTTCTTTTTTTTTTAATTTTTATGCATTTATTTATTTTTTACATGAGCTCTCTTATTATTATTGTTTTTTGCATTACAATTCTTAATACATCTTTATACAATTTATCATATCTCTGTATATAAGATATGTTGACACCAAATTCACATTTTCATACATGTATTTTGTATAATGATGAGGGTCTCCTCAAGCAGCATATATTTCTTAAGCACTGTCTTAAAAAATGGGACCAAGAACCATGTAAGTGAGTGGCGGTCAGTTTAATGGGATATTGCAGTTTGGATATGGGTTGAGAGCTGTCTAAGGGTTCATATGTTGATATTTAATCCTCATTCGGAGGTATGAAGAGGGTAGAAACTGATTCTGACTATTGTGCTGAGACAGGGGTACTGGGGAGGTGATTAGGATAAGATCATTAGAGGGGGGCCCCCAGGATTGAATCCTGATGGTTTTATAAGAGGGAGAGAGTCCAGAAGGGACACACTTGTGCTCTGTATCTCTTGCCATGTGATGTCCTATACCACCTCAAGCAGGACTCTACCAGCAAGAAGTCTATCATCAGATATGGCCTCTTGGCCTTTGACCAGAACTGTGAGCTAAATAAACACTTTTTCTTTATAAAGCTCCCCAGCCTCTGGTATCTTGTTAGAGTAACATGAAACACACTAATACATGAGCACTGGCTCCAAAAGGTGGGGGGACGGAGGGACACTAAATGGTCTCAAAAATGGTCCCTTCCCTTCAGAATGGACACAGGACTAAATGGTCACTATAGCTCCCTAACCAAGATGCCTGAGCAGTGGCAAGACAAGAGGCCCCAAAGGCAGTGGTTTTCTAAGTGTGCTCTGGGGACGAGGAGCTCTGGCATCACCTGAGAACTTGTCAGAAATTCCAATTCCAGACCTCCTGGACTAGCAGACCTGCTGAAAGGGACACCCTGGGGTGGGGACAGCAATCTGGGATTTAACATTCCTCCAGGGATTTTGATGCACTCATATGTGAAAATCACTGCTTAGAGAAATGGCATCAGAATCATTTGGGGCTTTTTAAAATAGTGATGCCTAGGCTCCTCCCCCTGAGGTTCAGATGCAGAAGTGTTTTCTAAGGGCTCCCAGGTGACCATAACATACGGCCAGGCTGCAGTAGGATGGAAAGGTGTGTCCTGATGGAGAGAAAGATTTGGTTAGTGGGAGGGGCAGGGGCAGGTGTGCAGAAGGCACCTGCATGAACAGGGCTGGGAGAAGGGAGTGCAGACCTGGGTTTCTAGACAGAGTCACCTGGAATTCCTGGAGAGCTCTCCACAACATCATATCTAACTCTGGGACCTCCACTGTCTGCGTAAGACTCAACAAGGTGGCCTGTCCCCAAGAGGCTTGGGATGACCAAACCTCATTTCCTCTCCTCATTATGCTCACACTTATGAGCCAGGACAGAAAGTTGCTGATGGCTCTGTCTGTTGCTTCTGCCCCTATCTGCTGCCCTTGGATCTCACCCGCTGTCCGTCACCCCACAGCAAAGCATTTCCTGTGGGCACCATAAGTCCCAGAGCCTCCCCTATCACTGGGATTTTATCTTTGCCCTCAGTGTCATCATAGCTAAAGAGATGGAGGAGGGGGAGGCACCAGGAGGACAGGGGAGAGTCACACCTAGGAGGGGGTAGTAAGCAGCCAGGCCAGATGCTCCCCAAGGAAGCCTGAGGGGCAGTGCAAGGGTGGCAGAGATGTTGCAGGCAATGCCAAGTCTCCTCCATCTGATTAAATGAAACTGGGCTGGGGTGGTGCACAGGGAGTGGTGGGAACTGTAGCCACTGGGCCTGCAAATTTCCATGGACAACATTACATATAAGAGCATTAGACACGCAGGGAGAGCTGATTGAACCCACAGGCCGTTATTCCCTCCCCGAAGCTCTCTATGCCTCTATTTCCTCACTTGAAAATTAAAAATGAAGAAATAAATTATTTATAAGAGTTAATCATAGCCAGGCATAGTGGCACACACCTGTAATCCCAGAGACTGCAGAGGCTGAGGCAGGAGGATAAGACAGTTCAAGGCCAGCCTCAGCAACATAATGAGATTCTCAGCAACTGAGTAAGACCCTATCTCAAAATAAGAAATCAAATGACCTGGGGCTGTAGCTCAGTGGTAAAATGCCTCTGGGTTCAGCACCCCTCCCCCCAAAAAAAAGAATAACTAAATATTACTCTAAGTACTAAGTGTGCTTCATGCATCAATATATATCTTTCAGCACTATTAGGTAGGTGCTACTATAATCTTCATTTTTTAGGTGTAGAAACTGAGGCACAGTGGGGCTAAGCAGCTTGCCAAGGGTCACACAGAGGTAAGTAGCAAAGATGGGATTCCAAGCCCGGCCCCAGAGCCCACAGTGTGAATACTTCCATGTGACTAGGTTACACCTGGCCCAGGTGGCTATAGTTATATCCCCAAAATACCTCCTGACTGCCTCACCAGGGCAATCTTTCACTAAATTTCAATCCCATAGACTCTAGCAGCCTCCCAAACAATCCTATATTCCTGCATTTCTGAACCCTGGTGCCTGACCTAGTGCCCTGGGCAAAATTCTGTAGTGTTCACATTGGCGGGAACCCCACAGATGATCTGGGTTCACAGGCATGGAAACTGAGGCTGAGCAGAGCAGAATCTGCCCCAGCCACAGAGCCAGTCAGAGGGAGCCTACAGTCCCTGACTCCTAATCCAGTGCCCTTATGACTTTTGCTGCTGTCCTACTCTCCTCCAAAGGTCCCACAGCCTTTCCTCCACATCTGATTAAGCAAGAAAGTTCTGAGGGCGTCACTGTAGGTTAATTGGGCATGAAGCCCACAGCACAAAGCTGGGCACTCAGAAGGGTCAATATGGGATGCTGCCCTCCCTTCTTGGGTCATCTGAGGTTTCCAAAGAGGCCCAGAGAGCTTGGTTTGAACCATCTTGTCGCCTGGCCTGGCAGGACAGATCTCATGAGGCTCCTTTGGTTACCTGTGTCAGTAGCTCAGAAGAGAAGTGGGGAGACAGGTGTGGTCCTAAGAAAATGTATCCTGGACGGGAAAAAGAAGGTCCTCAAACCATCATGACAAAACCTTTGAAGAAAGCACTCCTGGGGGGGATGGGGTTGTGCCTCAGTGGTAGAGCGCTTGCCTTGCCCACGTGAGGCTCTGAGTTCAATCCTCAGCACCACGTAAAAATAAATAAAGGTACGGTGCCCATCTACAACTAAAAAATAAAAAGAAAGAAAGCACTCCTGGGAAACCCTGAAGTGATCTCCTTTAGGGATTTAGTGTCCCTTTGGAGTCAGTTAAACCTGGGTTAGAATCACAGTCCTGCTATGCCCAGGCTGTTACAACTTTTAGTAACTTGCCTAACTTCTCTGAATGGGTATAATAAAAACAATAATTCCTATCTCATCTAAAGAGTTAACACACAATAAATGTTGGCAACTATTGTTAGTAAATAAATTTTATTATATTGCTCTAGCACAGCATAAAGACATGAATAGCCTCTTAATATGTTATAAATGTGTTATTGTTACACTCTCATACACAGGCATCTACACAATTCATCTACACAGAGGGAACTGAATACCTAGAATCTCATAACCACACACATAAACATGCATCCATTATACAAACTCCACACGAACCTCCAGGGCAACAGCATGTACTCACCATGCACCTCACTCACTGCTCTGCCCTTAATCCTGGGAGGTGGGGGCCTTTTTAGTCCCTTCTCTCAGATGAGGAGGTGCACAGTCTGTGCCTACAGGCTCTCTGCATTCTGAAATGTGGACACTTCTGGCAGCTCTGGGAACCTCAGCACTATCCTGAGCCCCCCTCCCCCCATCAGAAGAGGCCAACCCAATTTCCACTGTCATCTCCAGGGCAGCCCCAAGCTGGGCCCCAAGTGCTGACTTCCCTCCATCCCCAGGACAAAGGCCCAACCTGGCTTTAATGCCAGCTTCAGTTGGGGAAACCCCTGCTGCCTGCAGAAATGGAGTTGACTTTGAAAAGGAAGAGACAGAAGCCTGGGGGTGGCTGGGCCACTCCCTGTGGGGGCAGGTGCTAAGTAACTCTATAAACTCTAGCTAATGATGCAATTACAGCCATAAACAGAGCCCCAGGAGGGATCAGGGCCAGAAGTCATACCCTCAAAGGGCAGCTGGGCCAGAAGGATAGGAGTCCCTTCCCACCTATTTCCCAACTTCCCAAAAAAGAGGATGCAGGGGAGCCTCACTGGCAGTGGGCATGGGCATCAGGTACCTCCACCATCCCAGGACCCTAAATGGGATCCTGCCTGCTCTGGCCCACCCCCCTGCCAATCTCTGATTATAAAAAGCCTTGGCCCCCCCTTAGATTCTGGGCTCACCTGAGATGTTCCCTGCCCCATCCACTATATCCCTTCCCCTATATCCCTTCCAAGGAACCCAGAACTAAGAGATCTGGGTCTCCATTTGACTCCACCTAATCTGAGTAAAGGGGAAAACAGCACTGCAGCTGTAACAGGTCTTGTAAACTGTAAGCGACAATTGACTCCTCTCCAGAAGAAGCAGAGCACAGTCACCCCAAATAGCCCTGCCCTTCATTACACCCTTTGGTTCACGGCTCTCCTGTCTCCTCAGCCAGGAGGCAAGCAGAAAGGAGCCTAATGAGTTGCTATTTTCCCTAGGACTGGGGAAATTGAGGCATGGTAAAAACATACTCCAAGACTACCAGGCAGGGCTCCCAAGGCAGCTGGCCCTTCCCCTTCCACTGCCAATAACTATTGCTGGCCGTCTCTCCCCAGACTGGGCAGGACCTGGGGGCTGTTTCCCAAGAGGGGTACTGAGCCTGTCTCAGAGGGAATAGGCCAAGGAGACAGGCCTATGCCTTGGATCCCAGTGCATCCTATACCTAGCCACCCTAGCGGAAACCAGAGACCAGCCTCCACCTCACCCCAACTGCCTAAGAGTGCCAGATTCGGGCCAGCAGAATCTGGCGAGGGCGGGTGCGGGGGCTTGAGGCCAAGTCCCTGACACCTTTTTTTCCTTCCTTGCAAGATCAAGCACTCCCTCACTCAGTGTTGGGAATGGGTGCGGTGGTAATTAACCGACAATTCCACAAAGAGCGAGCGCTAAGCAAAAAAGAAAAGAAAAAGAAAAAGAAAAAAATCTGCGCTCAAATTTAGTCCCGAAACTGTTGGCGCTGAACGGTCCCCAAGAACAGACTAGCGAGAGGACGACGGCTGGAACTAATAGGGGTTCGGGAAAGGACTAGGCGGTGAGCGGCAGGGGAGAATGGAAGGCGGGGGCCTGCGCAGAGCAGGCGCTGGCTCAG
>NW_025999982.1:9417618-9430742 GCF_001458135.2 Marmota marmota marmota
GGGCCCGCCCCGCCCCACCCCCTGCGGTCCTGCGGCGTCGCCCGCTAGGAAGCGTAGTCCCCGCTGCAGCCCCGCTAGGCATGTCGGGATTTGAAGTCCCGCAGAGCGGAACTTGGGGACTTGGAACTTTTGTTCCTCTTCTACACTTTCACCAGTTTTCTTTCAACACTCAGTAGGTGATGTCCCGAACCATAACCCACGGCATTACATTCTGTGGGTTTCTGATCCCCAAAGAGGGGCTGCAGCAGGTTCTCCACGAATCTAGGGTCGCGGTTGGTGTATCCTTGCTCGGAAACTCCTCGGAGGCAAACCGCTCCTGTTTTGGAGTGGGTTGCAGGAACTGGATCTTGCCCTCTTATTCCAATCTCTAAGTATTAGAGGTGAGTCTGGGATCTACATGCTGAAATATGACTAGAACGGATCCCACAAGTTCCGGCCAGTAATGCCCTCACGTACACTCCGTCACTAGCCAGTTCTTGCTGGTATGCTGGTAAAAAAAAAAAAAAAAAAAAGCAAAAAAAAAAAAAAAAAAAAAAAAAAAAAAAAAAAATTGTGACCTTCTGTCACGTTTATCACCTTCCTCTTTAGGAAATTGAGGATGTTAAGCCATCATTTTTATTTGATTCCTTCTTTCTCCTCCACCTCCCTTCTCACCACTTCTCTCCCTACTCTTCTTGCTCCTCCCACCCTGCCCCGCCCCACCTCCATACATCCTGTTACCCCAGTTTCTGGGGTTTTGCTAGGAAGCACCTAAGGATGACAGAAATGAGCCCAGAAGGACAAACCTCTTCCTGAGTTGGTTGAGCAAGTGGGCTTGATTTCCATGTAACTCAAGGAACTATCCACCTTCTTGGTGGGTAAGGGACAGCCCTCCTCCAAATAAAAGTCCTGGTACAGAGGAGTCCAGGTAATGTTCAGTCAGACTAACTCAGTTTCCAGCCTACAGATACACTTGAAGAAATAGTATATAGCTCAACTTCCTCCCTCAAGGACACCATTAAGGTTGCAAGTTCACATAGGTGTCCAGAATCTTCAGAAAATTCTGGCCAAGGTTGATTAAGAGCTGAAAGGACAGACATCTAGATCTGGGAATTGTGCCCCCCACTTCACACTGCCAGTGGACATGATGTGGGTTCTGATTCAGTGGTAGCTGTGGGAGTGGTAAAGTGGACCACCAGGGCATCTCAGGTTGTTAGAGTAGGGACCCTTACCCATCACCTATGCTCTATTACCACTGCCACCCTCCAGAGGAAAGCTGTGAAGACACTCCAATCTCTGAGGAAGACAGAGTTCATCTCCATGCCTCAGCTCAGGACCCATTTCACTTACAATCTCAGTGACCCAAAGGAATCTCATGGCCCCACATATCTATCAGGGTGAGAACTGTCCTGATTCCCACTCTGCCATTCCCTGAGACCCAGGACTACTTACAAGAAACAAAAAAACTCCAAAAACAACAGGCTGACAATATGGGATACTGTTTATTATTAGGGAAGGTCCACAAAGAATGGCACATTGCAGAGAAGAAGGACAGAGGGCCCCAGGCAAGGTGGGGCCAAGAGGAGGACGGGAGCCCAGGTGTCCAGGAGGAAAGTCTAGGCGGCAGTGGCAAAGCCCACCCTGTTGTTGGCCATGTCAAAGACGGAATAGTAGGACCTGAGGAAGACATCCCCAAGAATCCAAAAGGGCTGGCCATTTCCTGAGGACACGTAGGTGGCTTCCAGTCCAACCGAGCAGTAGCCATTCTCCTGCTCAACAGAGAAAGGCAGCACTCATTCATTTGGTCACACATGGCCTGGCCACTGCTAGCCTGAGCCTGGTCAAGGGCACACATTTGGAGATGAGCAGGTCAAGGACTGGCCCTGAAGGCTCATAGACAAGGTGGTGTATCACAAGAGGGGCTGGTGGGAGGGATTTCCCAGTGGTAAACACAGGTTGTAGTGGCCTGTGCAGGGTCACCTATTCCCATGCTGGGTATCTTTTCTTGCTAAAGCTCCCTTCTGTTCCTCATTGGCAAAAGCAGAATGGTGGTTCAGCTTAGAGTAAAGCTAGCTTGCATTCAGACTTTGCCTTCACCCTCATCATCTGTGCAGCTGGATCAGCTATTGAACCTCTCTGAACCTCCAGGTTTTCATTTGTAAAACAGAAAGAGAATCTCCCCATCAAATACTGTGACAATTCCCTTTACCTAAAGGGAAGCATAGGCACCAGGGTTCACACACGGGCTAGCTCTAGACAGAGTCCCTCTCCACTGATTAAGAGACTGATTGATCAAGGGTGACACTCTTCTGGTGGGGATAATCCCAGTTGGCATGAGTTGGGAAATGGCACAGGGCCAGGTGGAGCTTTTCTGGCTGCACCTGCTCCTCCACCCCAGTGGCTCAGCCTCAGGGACCAGGACTTACATTGAGGATGTAGGCAGAGGGCAGCAGAGGGAACTGCACCCCGTTGATGACGAAGGTGAAGGTGGGCAGGTTCTGGACGTCATTACAGTTCACGAAAAACTGCAGAGAAACAGGTTCTTCCAGGTCCCCTCATTCCCCACCCCAGAGCACCTGCTAAGCCTCCCGGATGCCCAAGACCTCTTTTTGGAGCAGAGGGCACAGTTCAGGGCAAATGATATGTAGGTACTGCGTGGGTGTCACGTGCACTGCTAGAGTGGGTGACATCTGGAGAGACCTGAGAATGTCCCACACCCAAAGACGATCCTCCTGCCTGAATGGCCCCTCTGAGAGGTTGAATCACTGCCATTTCCCTGCAGGTGTCCTTTGAAATCACACAGCCATGTGCAAAAAGTGGACCAGGGTCCCTCCCCTAGTGGGGAGGGTTAATTAGGTGACCATTTCATTTGCCAGGACACACGGGAGCGAGGGGGCATAGCTGTGTGGAGGAGAGGAAGGAGTGGATTGAGAGTTGTCTCTTGTTACTCACTTGCTTGGCCCCAAGTTTCACTCACAGGGACCCACGTTGCACAAACAACAAACACTGAGCTGACCTCTCCTGGCCAGGGGACATCCATGTAACACCCACCTGTCCATACTCATCCTCCTGGGCCCCTATAGCTTGCAGAAGGGAACTCAGGTACTGCTGGGGCACGGTGAGCAGAGAGGTTCCTGTGTCCACCATGGCCTGGCAGCCCTGGGAGCACCAGCCAGAAGCCTCTTCCCCAACATAGAACCTGGGTGGCAAGAAAAGGGCAGCCTCAGCCCGATCAGGTCAGGGCAACCAGGGGAGACCTTCCTGGCACAGGGGACCAAGCCACCCGATGAAGATGAGCACCCCCAAGGGCCATTGCAGCTTGTTCCCTTCCTCACATTCCCTCTGAGTCTGTGCAGGGTCACCTGAAGGTTCCAGGGATATATTTTAAAAACTTCAAGGAAGTTTTGAGAATGATTGAAAACCAGGGTTGTCGTGTTTGTTGTAAGGACGAGGAACAAATTAGGTGTCCCACACACCTCAGGTTCTAATCTGTAGGGTCCTGTGTGATTGCACAGGAGCTTCTCCAGTACTTGGGATTCCACATGTGCCCCTTCTACCCCTTTCTCCAGACCCAGGGTTGATGCCCCTGTGGAGGACAGCTGAGGCTCTGGGGAGGACAGGCCACAGGAGTCCTTGGTGCCCCCACATCAGTGGAACCTGGATGTGCATGTGCCACCAGTGTCCAGAAGCCAGCTCCAAGGAAGGTGCATCCCAAAGGGACCCCCACCCCAGACTCACTCCTCGATGCCGATCTGCCAGTAGAGCTCCCGGGTGACAGGGGCCCAGAAGATCTGCCCTGTGTACAGGCTCTCGTCCACACCTCCAAAGATGACTGCTCCTCCGTCCTCAGATCCCCCTTGGCTGCAGGACACACAGGGAAGGGGGAAGTGAAGGAGAGGTTAAGGAAGGGGACACACATATTGAGAAGTCACCTTCACAGGGAAAGAGCATCTTCCCAGGATTCACATGGGGGTGTCCTGAGGACAAGGCTGTGTGTTCCCACATCCCCCTGAATGGCACTTCCCCCAAAAGCATGCTACAGAGCACCCACACTGTGCTGCCTTCTGCCTCTGAATTCATGCCATTGCTGGACCCTGTAACCAGGAGCCCTACTGAAACCCAAGTTTGTTCTTTTCTGCTGCAAATAGACAAGGGAAGGCTTTGGTGGAGGGGAGGGAAACACAGGCCATGTTTCTTCCAGAAGCCTCCCCTGAGTGGTAGCAGAGGTTACGGGTAGAAGTATAAGCAGGCCAAAGGAGTCCCCAGAGTTAGTGACAGGTCAATGTGTTGAAAGCAGGATAAGGAGACCAAGCCACAGCAAGAAGATGGAACTGACTCTAGACATAGAGAGGAAGAAAGCTGGACAGCAAGAGAGAAAAGCCAGGCCCAGGGCCTCCTGACCTGGCCTGCTGTGGGGGCTGGGAGGACAGTGGGAGAGTTGAGGACGTGGACCAGAAGACTCCCAGACCTAGAAGGACCCATGCAGGAGGCGAGGCAGCAGGTCACTGGACAGAGAGGCCTCAGGGAGAAGCACAGGTGAGGCAGTGGGCTCTCGGGGCCCAGAGCCGGAGGCAGGCCCAAGACATGGGGAATTAGAGCAGCGACACCCGGGAGAAGGTCAGACTGAAGAAGGAGAGACCATCCTGCCTAGGAAGGCAAAGGGTTGTGAGAGTGGACTGGGGCAGGGGCAGGGGACCAGGAGAGTCAGAGCCCAGGAGCTGAGGCTCTGAACAAGTGTGGCCCAGCCACCCCCTGCTGGGAGGTCTCCACACCCCAAGGGATCAGGGCTTGGTACAGGGCAGGAGTTAGGGACCCGCAGGGCAGTCTCTCACTTGCTGAGGTAGACGCTGAACATGGGGCTGGACAGGGCGTCCACCCGCAGCATGCCCTGCAGGGCTGTGGTGGCCCCACCCATGGACAGGGCAGGGTAGGCCAGGCCCATGATGCCATCGAACTGCGCATAGACAAAAAAGGTACCCGGCTCTTGCTCACTCAGGCCGAACTCCTGGTTGGGGACCTGGATGCTCTGGACCTGTGGGAGGAAGACACATTGGAGTGGAAGTGACACTTCTGAGTTCATCTATGTCCTCCTGCCCCATGTCACCAGAGACCCTCCATGTTCTTTCCTCCTCCTTCCTCCTCTGGCCCATCTGCCCACTTCTCCACAGGCATCCCAACTGTCACTTCTCTTCCAAGGGCCTCCTTCACTGTAGCCTCCCACCCCCACACATCTGCCCTCCAGTTCTGAGCTCTTGAAAAAACGCACTCTCTGACTGGTCACTCTGGTGCCCCATCCCTGGACAGGAAAGAACAAGGACATCTAGGTCCCCACCCTCTCACACCCCCTCATCCAGGGTGGGGGTGGCAGCTGGAGCACTCACAGTCAGGGTGTGGTCTGCCCATTGGTGGAGAAGGTGGAGGACTTGCTGGGGTTGAAGCGAGGGTGTGTGGGTGCAGTAGGGAGCCATGGAGGCCAGGGGTGAGCAGAGGGCTGCCTGGCTCTCAGGCTCATGGGCTGCACCCTGCCTGGCCCTCAGCCTAAGCTCCCAGCCTGAGGCTTCTGCACCCCAACCTGGTCACCAAGGCAGGGGCTGACAGCCTTGGCCCCTGGCTCATAGTAGTTGGAAGGCATTGGCCTAAAAGCCCATGTTTCACAGGTAATTGGATGCCCGGTGATGACCACCTTGTAAGCAGGTGCCCTAGACTCCACCTCTATCTCTACCCCATCAGAAACCAGCATAAATCTAGTGGGAAATGCTCATCCAGTGAGGAGTGGGAGGGAGACCTAGAGAGGCATCCACTCACCCCAACCTCGATTCACCCAGGAGCTGGGCATAGTGGGATGTGGAGGTGGCATGGGTTGTGCCCATGGTGGACAGAGATGTCCACACTCTAGCCGCAAGATTTTGGAATGAATCAGGGCAGCATTAAGAAACTGAAGATTTTCTGTCTCCCCAAATGACTCCAGGACAGGGACCACATCCAGCATAGTTGTGGTCAGTCCCTGGAGACACTCAGGGAGAAGCTAGTGGATAGGAGAGTGGAGGGCGAGGCACAGAGTGGACAGTGTCCTGAGGGGAGGAGCAGCACTGCCCGGTGAGCAGGAGAGGGTGTAGTGGAATGAACTGGAGGGGGTGAGGTGGACAGCAGAGATGAAGGGGTCCATCCTGACACGAGGTAAGGCAAGGGGCCAACCTGGAGCAGGGCCAGCCTCCTCCCTCTGGCTTGTTGATGCCCTGAGACCCTAAACAAGTCCCTGGTCCTCCTCAGGAGTGAGCACCCTTCCCTGCCTGCATCTTGGAGATGCCAGTGCCCGGCCCTGCCCAGGGGCCCTCCCTGCCCAGCCCAGCACTCACTGCAGGCCTGGCTCTGGCAGTAGACCGAGGGCACCCACAGGTTGGAGGAGCCTGTGTCAAACAGGACCAGGAAGTTCTGGGGTGGAGTCCCGATGCTGATCTCACCAAAGTAGGCAGCCTGGGGAGCCATGGGGACAGCTGTGAGCATTAGGGGGACCCAGAGACCAGGTTTCTCCATGGGCAGAGCAGGAAGGACAGCCCTGCCCTAAGTACCACCAAAAGCCAGGGTCCGAAACACTCAGGCCTCATCCCAGCCTGCCCAGGGCTACCTCGTGGTCTCCGTGGGTCACCTGCCAGGTCAGCTGGGGCCCTCCCCATGCTCTGCCCAATGGGCCACTCTCAGCAGGGTGGCCCAGGCTGGCAGGACTGGGAGAAGGGAGCAGCCTCAGGGTGGGAGTGCAGGAAGTCCCCAGGTTTGGCAGCAGGGACAGGGACACCTGGAGCTCTGGGACTCACATCCATGTAGGTCATGGGCTCATAGAGCACGCTGAAGTCGCTGAAGCGGTACTTCTGAGCGAGGTCGTACTTGTGGGTCTTCAGGAAGTCCCCCAGCAAGCCCTTTTCCCTCATGGTCTGACGCATAGTCTTCATTTTCCTCAGGGGGACCCTAGGGGAGGCTGGGTGTCAGGGCAGGGTCTCCCTCCTTCCTCTACCTTCTCATTTCTTCTCTCCCTGATGTTCTCCCTCGACTCCTTCCCTCTTCCTCTTCTTTCTTTCCTTCTCCACTTCTTTCAAGCCTCACTCAGCACTTGCTCCATCATTTGGGAAACAATGAACTTCCCTCATGCCTACCCTCAGCCCCTCTCAGGGGTCCTTTTCCTGCCCTGTCCTCTGCTCTCAGAGACTCTGAAAATACTTCCTATGAAGGGGAGAGGGACTTGGGACGCTGGGACTTTACACCTTCCAGAGGATGTCTGCTGATATTTGTTCTTTTGTTGTTTAAGGTTCAGGTCTGGGATGTGACTCAGTGGTACAACTTTTGTTTACCATTTGCCTGACCTGGGTGCAGTCACCAGAAACATGAAAAGGTAAAACTAAAATAAAATTGTTCTCAGAGATACCAAATCTCACCCCAAAGGGCGTCCCTTCCTGTAGTGTACTCCAGCACCTGGTACTACCTAAATGACACACCATGGAATAGGGGATCTGCAATTGTCCCCTAATATTTTTAATCTGAAGCTGATTGAATGTGTGGCTATAAAACTGCACACAAGAAAGGCCCCCTGTACTCTTCCCTGGTGGCACAGCAGGCACGGTGGCAGGCGGGGACTCCTATTGTCCCCTGAGCCAGATCAGTGGCTCCATCCTGAATTTTCAACACCACATGTTGTAGAGAATCAGATGTAACTGCGTTACTATTACTGTCCTGATGGAGTCTGCCTGCAAACAGGATATTCTGTCAAGGTATAGATAGGTAACAGCAGACATGCTTGAAAACGAGGTGTCTGCTGTCCTTGGGAGGGCCTACTTGCAAACGAGAGGCTCCTTCAAGGTTTAGATAAGGTAACTGCGGACATGCTTGAAAAAAAGGTGTCTGCTGTCCTTGGGAGGACTTGCCTGCAAACGGGATGTTCTGCCAAGTGGGCTAGGAGGGCGCTGAGAAAAATTTTATTATCTGTTCTTAACAAAGAGCAGAGCTCAACATACTCCGGGCCGAGAATAGATTAGCCATGAGAAGCGGGTCACTTCTGATTAGAAAGTAAAACTTCTGTATGCTATGTTTAATTAGCTGAAAGACCTGATTTATTGATGTTGGAAGGCTGACTTCTTTGTTCACAATACTATAAAAAGATTGCTTGTACACAATAAAGGACCTTTTTTTTCTGCTGCTGCTTTGCTTGCTCTGCTTCTTCTTTCTTTTCCCATGCTGACCTGCAAGTGAATTACTGCAACAACATGTTATAGTGATTTACAGGAATTGGTATTTTTGCTAATTTGATCTTGGCTTCTTCCAGCAAATTTGGGGTCCCAGGAAAGTTTTTGGAGAGATTATCTTTCTCCTCTAGTTGGGACTGTTACCTTCTGTAGGAAGAAACCACACCCATCTTGCAAAGGCCGGCGTGGGCATAGTCACCCTACTCTCTGCTTCAGGACCATCCTCTCTCCTAAGTCTGGGGAGGGAGGAGGCTTTTGCCTTGACTAGCAGCTCCTGAGGCCAGGCTCTGTCTGCTCCCAGCTTAGTCCTGCCCAGCTCCAGCAGGGGCAGCCTTCCCTGGCCCAACAGGGAATCCTGCTCAGACACAGCTGCTGCCCCCTGACTAGCTGCTCCATACAGGGCTGCAGGCTTCCTGAGGTTCCCTGCACCCACAGCCAGGCCCACACTTGCTTGACAGGTGTAGTTGATGCCTCCAAGACCAGGAAGCAGACAAAGGCCACCACCATCCACTTCATGATGCCGATTCCCAGCTGGTCACAGAGCAAGCGCCACTCTGAGATCCACAGCCGCACTGGAGTGAAGACTTCAGCACTCCCTCTTTATACCCCCTGGATGTGGCCGAGTCCCTCCCTCTGTGCCCTGGGCAAGCATGACCCCAACCAGGGTGTCCCCTGCACACCAGGTAGCCATTGTTTCCCTATGTTTTTTCCCCTGGACCATGGCCACAGCTGACTTTTCAACTTGTTGACTTTTGAATTCAACAGCAGAGGCCAGGAGGTACGGGTGATAAGACAGAACCAAGTAGCCATAAGATGGAGTGGCAGAGCTGCTCCTCCTCCAGGAACCAGTGGTTGGTGTGGGCATTTTGGGGTGAGGGCCACAAAGAGGCAGAAACAGAGAGGGGCATAGGATACAAAGCAGTTTTCTTGCCTAGCAAGTCTTGATTGGGGATCACAGATATTTGTCATGGGCGCTCTCCTGTGTGCTGTAGGCAGGTTCACACCATCCTGGTGGCTGCCCACCAGGTGCCAGGAGCAGTCCCTGACCTGTAACAATCGGAAATGTGTCTAGGGTTTGCCTCATGTTCCCCAGTAGGGATGACATCATTGAGAACTGTGTTCTTAAGTGATGCCCCTGGTGGTCTGACTCAAGTCCTGGCTCCCAGCACCCCAACACCTTGGGGATGGAATTGGGGTATGTGTGGGGGTCAATAGGGAGCATGGTGATGAGGACATGTTGGTAACAAGACAGTTCTGATGCTGGGGATGGGGCTGGAGGCCAGTGGCAGATTAAGGATGTCTTCAGAGGCTTTCGATATCCATCAGGGGACTTGGAGAAACCCTCAGCACATGCCCAGGTCACACTCACAGGATACACCATCTGGGCATTGGCCATGCCTTGGGCAGCAGAGTGAAGGAAAACCTGGAGCAGAGCATGAGTGGAAGGCCACCCCTGTCTTTCCCCCTTCTTCACTGTCTCTCCCTATACCCCGCTGCAACTCTGCCCTGACCTAGTTCTCCTGAGAGGACTCTGTGTCCCCATTGCCCTTTACCAAGCCCTGGTCTGCCCCTCTCTGGCCCAGGTCTGGTTCATCCTGTCCCTCTCTCCATCATCTGGGGCCCCCCACACCTATCGCCCTACCTCCTCCCCCTCTTCCCATCTACAGTCTTCCCAAGGCTGAGCTGACCTGAAGCTGGACTGCCAACTCTCCATATTGGGGGACTGAAAAAAGTCCCCATGCCAGCACCCTCTCCCCACTTTGTACCCAGCACTAAGGGCTCCAAACAGATTGATCACACCTTTGGGCCCCAGGCAGAAGGCCAGGGCCACACCTGCCAACCAAAGACAGCATCTGGCCAGCAGGGGATTTTCCACTCTGGCCACCACCGCCCACTGCCTATCCAGACCTAGGCATCCTCCCCAGGCCTCATGATGGGGGAGGCAGAGAAGGAACTAGGGTTTTCCCAGTTCTCCCAGAGAGGGAGGTCCCTGCCTGGTGGTTGTCAATGCCAACTCAGGTCCCTTCCTCCCTGCAGTCCCCAGAGCCATGTGGGACTCTGGAGAGGAAGGCAAGGCGGGGAGCATTTCCCCTGAGCTGGGCATCCCCACATCCGGAAGAGAAGGAAAAAGAGTCATAGGATCCTTGGATTCCTGCTAAGTCCATGGAATGCCCTGACCTCGGGAGGCCTACTAGGCCCCAGAATGAGGTTCCAGGGACCCTTCCTCCTGTGGTAGGATGCCAGGGGTCTGACAGTTGTCAGGCTAGCCTTCCCCAGGCCTAGTGACACCACATCCCTTCGGAGTGTCCCTGGCTTCAGCATCAGGATAGGCATCCTGCTCAGCTGCCAGGACCTGAGGATCTGCAGTCCCTCCCATCCCCATGTTCCTTCCTGTCAGTCTCCTGGAAGACCTAGGTGGCCTACTTCCTCCCCTCCCCTGTCCTGTCCCACCACCCACCCTCCATACACAGAAGGCTCACTCTTTGACATGTCTGGCATCTGCAGTGTCTGAAGGCACCTGAGAAGTCCTCCTGGGCCACCTCTGACCCCACACTGAAGCCCAAGGAGGCCTGACCTGCTGGCTCCCACCCGAGTTCATCTTCTCACCAAGACACCACACATAATGCTGGGTCTCCAGTGTCTAGCCTTGGGCCTCCTCTCCAGGACCAGATGCTCCCAAGTGTAGAGACTGGGCGTTCCACATCTTCGTGTTCATCTCTGGGCTTAGGAAATCAGTAGGGTTGATGGAGCCCAGGGGATGTTCTCATTGAAGCTCTGCTATACCCCACACCCCATTATCCCAGGCGCACACTTCCTCCTAATGACCCAAACTGCTCTCCTGGGAGACCTTGACCCACATGAGATCTCAGGGCCACAGGCTGCTGGTCTCCAGGAAAGAGGCAATTCTTCTGCATGCCCTCATCTCATTTCCTTTCAGTCTCATCTTCCTCAAAGCTTGTCATAAGCTGTATGCAGTGTCACATGGCTGCAATCCCAGCAGCTCAGGAGACTGAGGTAGGAGGATTGCAATTTTGAGGCCAGACTCAACAATGTAATGAAACCTTATGGAACTAGGCAGCCTCTTTCAAAATAAATATCAAATAATAATTTTTTAAAAGCTCAGGGAATGTTGCTCATTGGTAAATCACCATGGATTCAATCCGAAAAAAAAAAAAAAAAAGTTATAGTCCCCTGTGGCTAACTAAATGAAATCCAAACTTGACACTCAACCATGCAGGATGCTCTCCGTTTCCTGCCAAGTGTCCAAGCTCTTCTTCCACTGTGCACACTCCTTTCTCACAAGAAGGGGTGGTATTTTCTTGCCTCCATGCTCTGTCCTCCATATGAAAGACCCTTCCCAAATGCACCCACATGAAAACTTGCTTCATCTTTCAAGACCCAAACCTTCCCCATGTGCCCACCTACCCCTATATTGACCCCCCAAAAGTGGAGAATGTTGATTGTCTTCCCGTGGTGTCTACTTCATAACAGCTTATATCCATTTCAGTTGCCCCCAGTCGTACAACATGTGCCTCAAAGAGACCTTTTTCTGCTATGACCCCTTTACCAACTCAAAGACATCTTTTAAAGTGACACTGAGAGCTCAGGGTCTTTCTTAAAGAGTAACATACATAGCATGCAAACTATCACTACCCATCCTTCACCCAAGCCAGACATCACTAATCAATTGTGTTGCTCTAACCACAGTGTTCAGAACAAGCCTTAGAATCTTTTTTATTTTTATTTTTACCTTTGTAGATGGACAGCATGCCCTTGTTGGTTTAGTTTTGTTTATGCAGTGCTTAGAATTGAACCTAGTGCCTCATACATACTAGGCAAGCCCTCTGCCACTTAGATACAGCCCCAGCCCAGAATCTTTTTAATATATTTTTAATTCATTCTAATTAGTTACACATGACAGTAAAATGAATTCTGACACATCATACATAAATGGAACATAACTTCTCGTTCATCTGTTTTTACATGTTGTACATAGGTCATGTAAACCATCTACACACATATGGTAATAAAGTCCCATCCATTCTACTCTCTTTTCTACCCCTGCCTGCTCCCCTCCCTTGACTCCTCTCTGTCTACTCCAAAATACCTCTATGCTCCCCTACCCCATTGTGAATTAGCAACTGCATATCAGAGAAAATATTTGGCCTTTGGTTCTATGGGATTGGCTTATTTGGCTTAACATGATATTCTCCAGTTCCTTCCATTTACCCACAAATGCCATAATTTCATTCTTCTATAAGCAAGTCTTAGAATCTTTCCCCATCTGGTGTTCCATGACGGTCTTTCAATCCCTCATGAAATGACAATCCCCAAATCTTTTCATGGAGGATTTTAAAAAATTATTGATGCTAAATTTCATTTAGACTATATATATATATAAAATATATCAAGGCAGGATTAGGGCTGAATGTAGCTCCATTTGAGAGCACAGGCATAGCATGCTTGATGCCATGGGTTCCACCCCCACCACCTCCCGAAAAAATAAATAAAATTTTTAAAATAGTAAGGACTCTTCAAAGTGCAGCTGCTTGCTCCTTCCTTCATTATCTTGCAGACCTTATTGTGCACACTTAGATTTGAACCTCACTGAGGTCAGTGTGTAAACACAACTCGCTCTGCTTTTATCACACAGGACTGCCATGTGCACCTTTCCATGCATTAAGATATGCCACTTCCTTATCACTTAACACTTGCAGAGGTTACCTGGCGCTCTCTCCTGCTGGCCCTAGGCACTGGGTTGTTTCCAGTTCTCGCTGCTGTCAGCAGCACCTGGGCTCACACCCGACACTCACCAAAGGAGTGAAGTGCTGAGCTCCCCATGACAGGAGACATTCAAGCAGAGGCTGAAAGGGCACTTTTTTTTTTTTTTTTTTTTTTTTTTTTTTTTTTTTT
>NW_025999982.1:9432719-9446554 GCF_001458135.2 Marmota marmota marmota
ATGTGGGACTCTGGAGAGGAAGGCAAGGCGGGGAGCATTTCCCCTGAGCTGGGCATCCCCACATCCGGAAGAGAAGGAAAAAGAGTCATAGGATCCTTGGATTCCTGCTAAGTTCATGGAATGCCCTGACCTCAGAAGGCCTACTAGGCTCGCCATCCCCAGGCCTAGTGACACCACATCCCTCTGAGTGTCCCTGGCTTCAGCATCAGGATAGGCATCCTGGTCAGCAGCCAGGCCCTGCGGATCTGCAGTCCCTCCTACCCCCTCTTCCTCCTGCCAGCTCAGTCATTGTTCAGAAGAAGCCTTAGATTCTTTCCCAATCTAGTGTTCCATGAAGTTCTCTCAATGTTTCATGAAATGACAATCTCCAAGTCATTTAATGGAGATCGTTTTTAAAAATTCTAGCAACTAAATTTTATATAGAATATATATATATATATATGACTTTTTAAGAAATCAAGGAGGGGCTGAATATAGCTCCCTGGTAGAGCACAGGCATAGCATGCATGAGACCAGGGGTTCCATCCCTAGCACCTCCCCCAAAAATAAATAAATAAAGTTTTTAAAATAGTAAGGAGTCTTCAAAGTGCACCTGCCTGCTCCTTCCTTCATTATCTTGCAGACCTTATTGTGCACACTTAGATTTGAACCTCACTGAGGTCAGTGTGTAAACACAACTCGCTCTTCTCTTATCACACCGGACTGCGGCTTGTGCACCTTTCCATGCATTAAGATATGCCACTTCCTTATCACTTAACACTTGCAGAGGTTACCTGGCGCTCTCTCCTGCTGGCCCTAGGCACTGGGTTGTTTCCAGTTCTCACTGCTCTCAGCAGCACCTGGGCTCACTCCTGACACTCATCAAAGGAGTGAAGTGCTGAGCTCCCCATGACAGAGACATTCAAGCAGAAGGGGCACCTCTTGAGAGCTCTCCTGACGTAGGTGTGAGTTTGGGCCAGGATTCTCAGTCTCCCTGTGCATTCTAACCCTGAGATTGTGCACTTAGCTCTGGGGACAATTACCCAATAACCTTAAGTCTTTCTCAGTTATCTATGTGCATGTTTAGTTAAGGTTTCAGCTATTTTCTTGGGCTTTTGGATTTTGCTTAAGTGTTGGTGTGTGTTTTATATTTTCACCATTACTTTAACCAAACCCACTGGGAACATACCAGACCTGAGATTTTGTTTTTGTCAAGCTCAAGGGTATTCACTGTTAAATGTTGACATAACTCTAGAGTCATAGAGAGCTGTGACATAATGAGGAGTGGTCCCTCCTAGTGTTCATGCAGGACCCTCTAATGATAACTCACAAAAATGTGCCCTGGTCACATCAGGAATTTACTCTGATATAATGCTATCAAGGACTCTATAGATCTCATCTAAATGTCACTATTTGTGCCACAAATGCTCTTTTTCTAGTCTAGGATCCAGTCTAGGTTCCCACATTGCTCTTGGAGATCATTTCATTCTCCTTCCATCTGTGCCAGCTCCTTGGTTTTCTGTCTGTTGTGACCTTGTGACTTTTTGTTGTCCTGACCAGTCCCTTTGTAGTCTGCCCCTGGCTGTAGGTGATGCTGATGTTTTCTCATGGTGAGGTTCTGGGGCGTGTTTGGAGAATGCTGCAGAGGGGATGAGCCCTCTGTGGGCACCCTGTCAGGGTGGCATGATGTCCAGGTGTCCTGTTCCTTTTCACTTAGACTCTGTCCCTTGGTTAAGGTGGGATCTGGCAGGTTTCTCACCTGCCAACTTACTGTTGTGCTTAGTCATTAATAAGAGTCTTCTGGGGAGATGAGTGGAGACTGCGCCGACCTCCTGCTTCTCCTCATCCTCCTGCTCTGGGTGTAACAGCTGTTAACGGTTTTGCCTAAAACACTCATTACAAAGCTGTTTGCCTAGTGGTGATTTTCTACCTCCATCATTCCTTCTGCACTGATGAAATTTCTACTGTAAGCAAGAAGTGGACTTGAGGTTTTAGATGGGCTCCTGCCCTCCTGGAAAACATCCCATCCCAGAGGGCAGGCCGGGCAGGGTGCTTTGTATTTAATGAATCGTGCAACCATCTTGACAGTCCCACAGAAAGGCTGACTTGTCTCCTTCTATAGAGGAGTCTATTTTATTTGAACCTGAAACATCTGAAAATAAGTCCCTCTGTGTATAACAAAGAAATAGAAAGACTGGTTGTTTTCCTCTGCTCTATTGATGAACCTCACCTTGCTCGAATGTCTGGCTTTGGTGGAAAGGGGGTGCACTGGGTGGATGGAGGCCCCTGAACCCAGCTCCAGCCTCAGCAAGGGACTTGGGGGTGGAGCCTGAGGATGGACTGGCCTCTTGTGTGCTCCTAGATGTTTTCTGGTTCTCATGTTTTTTATTAGTTGCACATGACAATACAATGATCTTGACATATCATATATTTGAATCAAATGGGGTATAATTTCTCATTTTTCTGGGTGTACAGGTTGCAGAATCACATTGGTTATACAATCACGTATATACATACAGCAATACTAGTGTCTATTTTATTCTGCTGCCCTTCCTATCCCCCTTCCCCTCCCCTCCCCTCCCATCACTTCTCTCTACCCAATCTAACGTGACACATTTCTTTTTTTTTCCCCTCACATCATCATACATGTATTTTATATAACGATGAGGGTCTCCTTCCATCTTCCATGCAATTCCCCTTCTCCCTCCCTTTCCCTCCTACCTCTCTTCCCTATCTAGAGGTAATTTTCTTCTCATGCTCTTCCTCCCTACCCCATTTTCCTCCCTACCCTAGCCAATCCCAAAAAACCCAGTGCTGAGGTCTGGTATAGTGATGCCACCTGCTTCACTCTTCCTGCTAAGGATTGCTTTAGCTATTCTGGGTCTCTCATTTTTCCAGATGAATTTTATGATTACTTTTTCTGTTTCTATAGGATAGTTATAGGAATTTTGATCAGAATTGCTTTGGAAGTATGGTCATTTTGATAATATTAATTCTGCCTATTCAAGAGGAAGGTAGATCTTTCCATCTTTAAGGTCTTCTTTGATTTCTTTCTTTAGAATTCTGTAATTTTCATTATGTAGATCTTTCACCTCTCTTTTTTATTTTGTTGTTGTTTGTTTGTTTGTTTTGTTTATTTTGTTTGAGAATGGGGTAGTTCTCTTCATTTCCTTTTCTGAGGATTTGTCACTGATATATAGAAATGCCTTAGATTTATGGGTGTTGATTTTATATCCTGCAACTTTGCTGAATTCATTTACTAGTTCTAGGAGTTTTCTGGTGGAACTATTAGAGTCTTCAAGGTATAGAATCATATCAGCAAATAGTGCCAATTTGAGTTCTTCTATTCCTATGTGTATAGCCAATCCCCAAAAACCAAATGCTGAATGTTTTCTTTGATATAAGGAGGCTGATTCATAGTGGGATAGGGAGGGGGAGCATGGGAGGAATAGACAAAATATAGATAAGGCAGAGGGGTTGGAGGGGAAGGGAGCGGGCATGGGGTGATTAATGATGGTGGAATGTGATGATCATTACTATCCAAAGTACATGTATGAAGACACGAATTGGTGTAAATATACTATGTATACAACCAGAGATATGAAAAATTGTGCTCTATATATGTAATAAGAATTGTAATGCATTCTCCTGTCATATATATATATATAAAGAGAATGTTATTTGGAGTTTTGGTGGGGAGTGCACTACCTCTGTGGATTGCATTTGGTAACATGGCCACTTTCACATTATTAATTCTGCCTATCCATGAACATGGGAGTTCTTTCTATCATCAAGTGTCTTCTTCAATTTATTTTTTCAATGTTTATAATTTTTGTTGTAGGGGATCTTTCACTTCCTTGGTTCAATTTGTTAAAGGATTATTTGCTTACTTACTTCCAATTTACTTGCTTGCCTATTTTTAAAAAATATTTATTCTTAAGTTTTAGGTGGACACAATATCTCCATTTTACATTTATGTGGTGCTGAGGATCATGCCCAGTGCCTCGTGCATGCTAGGGGAGAGCTCTACAACTGAGCCACAACCCCAGCCCTGTGCCTATTATTTTTAGGCTATTGTGAATGGAATTGTGTTCCTAGGTGATTTATTTTAGCAGATTCATTACTGGTGTATAGGAAAGCTATTGATGATTGTGTGTTAATGTTGCCTCCTGACATTTTGCTCAATTTGATTATTAATTCTAGAAGTCCTTTGGTGGAATTTTTTGGATCTTCTAAGTATAGGATCATATCATCTGCAAACAGTGGTAATCTGAATTCTCACCTTCCTATTTGTATCCCTTTTATTTCCTTCACTTGCCTAATTGTTATGACTAAAATTCCAAGTGCCCAATTGAAAAGGTGTGGTGAGAGTGAACATCCTTGTCTTGTTCCTGATTTTAGAAGATATGCTTTCAGTTGTTCCCCACTCACTATGATGGTGGCTTTGGGCTTGTTGTATAGAATAACCTTTTTGGTGCTGAAAAAGTTCCTTCTATCCCTAGTTTCATTAGTGCTTTTATCATGAGTGGGTGATAAATATCCTAAGCTTTTTCTCTGTGTCCATTCAGATGCTTATGTGACTTTTTTCCTTAATACCATTTATGTGGCAAATTATACTTATTGATTTGCATATTTGGAATCACCTGTGCATCACAGGAATGAAACCAACTTGATCATGAAGTACAATTTCTTTACTGTGTTGTTGAATATGATCTGCTAATATTGTATTAAGGAATTTTGTGTCTATGTTCATCAGGGATATTGTTCTGTAGTTTTCTTTCCTTGATGTGTCCTTAACTGATTCAGGTATCAGGGTGATACTGACTTCATAAAATGAATTGAGAACTGCTCCCCCTCCCCCTTTCTGTTTCAAAAGAATAATTTGAGAAGCGTTGGCATTAGTTCTTCTTTAGAGATATGTTAGTATTTAGTGGAGAATCCACCTGGTCCTGGGCTTTCTGTGGTGGAAGGCTTTTAATTACTACATCAATATCATTGTTTTTTATGGCTATGTTTTTATTTTCTATATTCACTTGGTTCAATTCTGGTATTTCAGGTATATTTAGAAACTCATCTATCTACTCCTTCTTGATTTTCCACTTTATGAGGGAATAAGTTTTCTAAATAGTTCATAATGATTGTCTGGATTTCTGTGATGTCTGTGATGATATCTCCATTTTGTCTCTATTTTTTTGTGTGTGTGAAGTGGGGAGGGTACCAGGGATTGAACTCAGGGGCACTTGAACACTGAGCCATGTCCCCAGCCCTATTTTGTATTTTATTTAGAGACAGAGTCTCACTGAGTTGCTTAGCATCTTGTTGT
Source organism: Marmota marmota marmota (assembly GCF_001458135.2). Classification (NCBI taxonomy): domain Eukaryota; kingdom Metazoa; phylum Chordata; class Mammalia; order Rodentia; family Sciuridae; genus Marmota; species Marmota marmota. The sequence goes on from NW_025999982.1 coordinate 9,438,022, forward strand.
TGCTGAGACTGGCTGACTGTCTCTGAACTCAAGATCTCCCTGCCTCAATCTCCTGAGCCACTGTGATTACAGGCATACACCACTGCACCCGGCCACAATCCTTTGTATTTAAAAAAAAATATTCTCTGTTTCATAAATTTCAGTTCTAACCTTAATTATTTCCTTCCTTCTACAGGTTTTTGATTCATCCTTATATTGTTTATTGAGAATCTTTCTGATTTTATTTTTTTTTTATTTTGACTTAATCTTTTAAAAATATTTTAATTTCTTTTAGTTCTACATGACAGTAGAATGTATTTTGATATATTACACATAATGAAGTATAACTTCCCATTTGCGGTTGTACATGATGTGGAGTTACACTAGTCGTGTATTCATATATGAACATAGGAAAGTTATGTCCAATTCATTCTACTGTCTTTTCTATTCCCATCCTTCCTCCCTTCCCTTCATTTCCCTTTGTCTAATCCAAAGTGCTTCTAGTCTTCCCTCCCCCCTCCATTGTGTGTTAGCATCCTCAAATCAGAGTGAACATTCAGCCTCTGCTTTGGGGGGATTGGCTTATTGCACTTAACAAGATAATCTACAGTTCCATCCATTTACCTGCAAACTTCGCTCTTCTTTAAGGCTGAGTACTATTTCATAATGTATATATACCATATTTTCTTTTTCTATTAATCTGCTGATAGGCCACCGAGGTTGGTTCCACAGTTTAGCTATTCTGAATTGAGCTGATAAACATGATGTGGCTGTGTCACTGTAATATGCTGATTTTAATTCCTTTGAGTATATACCGAGGAGTGGGATAACTGGGTCAAATGATGGTTTCATTCTATGTTTTCTGAGGAATCTCCATACTGCTTTCCAGAGGGATTGCACCAATTTACAGTCCCACCAGCAAGTCCCCCAAATCCTCACCAAGATTTATTGTTACTTGTATTCTTGATGATTGCCATTCTGACGGGAGTAAGATGAAATCTCAGTGTAGTTTTAATTTGCATTTCTCTCATTGCTAGAGATGTTTAAATTTTTTCATACATTTGTTGAAAATCATATTTCTTCTTCTTTGAAGTATATATTCAGTTCCTTTGCCCATTTATTGGTTGGATTATTTTTTGTCTTCTTTTGTGTTGGTGTTAAGTTTTTTGAGTTCATTATACATCCTGGAGATTAATGCTCTGAGGTACAAGTGGCAAAGATTTTCTCCCATTCTGTAGGCTCTCTCTTCTCATTCTTGATAATTTGCTGTGAAGAAGTTTTTAGTTTGATAGCATCCCATTTATTGATTCTTGATTTTATTTTATGTGCTTTAGGAATTCCTTGTTGAGGAATTTGGTTCCTAAGTGACATGATGGAGATTTGTTCTACTTTTTCTTCTAATAGGTGCAGGGTCTCTGGTCTTATGCCTAGGTCCATAATCTACTTTGAGTTGAGTTTTGTGCAGGATGAGGGGGGTAAATTTTATTTTGCTACATATGGATTTAAAGTGTATCCCAGCACCATTTGTTGAAGAGGCAATTTTTTCTCCAATGGATGTTAATGCCACCTTGGTCTAGTATGAGATACCTGCATTTATATGAGTTTGTCTCAGTGTCTTCTATTCTGTACCATTGGTCTTCATGTCTGTTTTGTTGCCCATACCATGCCATCTTGTTACTATAGCTCTGTAGTATAATTTAAGTGTGGAATTGTGATGCCTCTTGCTTCACTTTTCTCACTGAGGGTTGCTTTGGCTATTCTGGGCATCTTCTTTTTCCAAATTTATATCATGACTGCTTTTTTTGTTTGTTTCTATGAAGAACATTTGTGGGAAGCCATCTATGAGCCACGTGTGGACTGAGCAACATTCAAGTCATTAGGCAGGAAAGCCTGATTCTGGGAACTCCCAGTCGTAATCCATCAGTTCCAGAATGCTGGATTCACGTGGTGCCCTGTCCTAGCTCACTGCTGGAATTCAAGCTTAACCCTAGAAATGGGAGTGACCCACTAGAGCCAAACAGCCTCCCAGAGATGGGTGTAGCTTGCTAGATGCCAATCAACCTGTTTCCTGCAAGACCCGGTACTGAAACAAGATTCCTCCCACTGAAAACTTATCCCTGCCTTTGATGTACTCCCCCTTCAATAAAGGATTGGGGCCTTTTTCAGTTGTTTAGTCCTGATAGGAACTGGAAGACCCTTCAGACACTCCACATTTTAAATCTAACCGTTTGTCTTTGTCTTAGTCTTATTTCAGACTTTTTATTTTCCTAGGTGGCTCACACCTCCTGGGCAGGAACCTGCTCTGACAGGGTGCTGGCAACAACATCAAACATCATTGAAATTTTAAAAAGAACTGCATTAAATCCATGTAGAGCTTTTTTGTAGTATGGCCATTTGGACAATACTAATTCTGCCTATCCAAGAACATGGGAGATCTTTCCATTCTCTAAGGTCTTTTTCAATTTCTTTTTTAGTGTTCTGTAGTTTTGAATGTGGGGGTCTTCCACCTGCGTTGTTAGATTGATACCCACATATTTTAATTTTTTTCAAGCTATTGTGAATGCAATAGTTTTCCTAATCTCTCATTCAGTTGATCCATCAATGAATGATAGGAATGCAATTGATTTCTGGGTGTTAGTTTTATATCCTACTACTTTGCTGAATTTGTTTATGAGTTCTTGAAGTTTTCTGGTGGAATTTTTTGGGGTCTTCTAAATACAGAATCATGTTGTTGGCCATAGAAATAGTTTGAGTTCTTCTTTTCCTTTTCTTATCCCTTTAATTTCTTTCTTTTATTTAGTTGCTCTGGCTAGAGTCTCAAGGACTCTTGTTGAATAAAGTGATGAAAGAGGGCATCCTTGTCTTGTTCTTCCAGTTTTCAGAGGGAATTCTTTGGAATTCTTTTATTTTTTTTCTCCATTTAGAAAGATGTTGGCTTTGAATTTAGCATATATAGCTTCTACAACGTTGAGCTATGTTCCTACTATCCGTCGTGTTTTGAACATAAATGGATGCTGTATTTTGTCCAATGCTTTGTCTGCATCTATTGGGATAATCATGTGATTCTTGTCTTTCAGTCTATTGTTGCGTTTAATTACATTTAATGATTTCCATAGGTTGAACCAACCTTGCATTCCTGGGAGGAACCCTACTTGATAATGCACTGTCTTTTTAAAATGTCTTTTTAATATGCTTTCCAGTATTTTATTAAGAATTTTTGCATCTGTGTTCATCATGGATATTGGTGTGAAGATTTCTTCCCATGATGTTCTTTGTCTGGATTGGTGTCAGGGTGATAGAATGAGTTTGAAAGGGTTTCCTCCTTTTCTGTTTTATGGAATAATTTGAGGACAATTGGTGTTAGTTCATCTTTAAGGGTCTGGAGATCTCAGCTGAGAATCCTTCTAGTCCTGGGCTTTTTGTTGTTGGTAGGGTTTTGATGGTGTCTTCAATTTCATTGCTTAAAATTGATTTACTTAAATTTTCTATGTCCTCCTGATTTGATTTGGGTAGGTCATATGTCTAGAAATTTGTTAATGTCTTCACGATTTTTTATTTTAGTAGAGTATAAATTCTCAAAATAGTTTCTGATTATCATCTGTATTTCATTAGTGTCCATCGTGATATTTTATTTTTCATCATCAAGAATTCATTAATTTGAGTTTTCTCTCTCTCTTTGTTAGCTTGGCTAAGGGTTTATCAATTTTATTTATTTTTTCAAAGAACCAATTTTTTTGTTTCTTCAACTGTTTTGGATTTTTTTTCAATTTCTTTTATTTCAGCTCTGATTTTAATTATTTCCCATCTTCTACTGCTTTTAATGTTGATTTCTTCTTCTTTATCCAGGTCTTTGAATTGTAATGTTAGGTTATTTATTTGTTGGCTTTCTATCCTTTTAACGAATGAGCTCAATGCAATGAATTTTCCTTTCAGAACAGCATTCTGAGTGTCCCAGAGATTTTGATCGCTATTCTCATGTACCTCTAAGAATTTTTTCTTTTTTCCCTGATTTCTTCTGCTATCCATTGGTCATTCAATAGCATATTATTTAGTGCCCAGGTGTTAGAATAGCTTCGATTTTTTATTTTATCAATGATTTCTAATTTCATTCCATAATGATCTGATAGAATGCAATATATTATCTCTATATTTTTGTATTTGCCAAGAGTTGCTTTGTGACCTAAGATATGGTCTATTTTAGAGAAGGATCCATGTGTGCTGATAAGAAAGTGTATTCAGTCACTGATGGATGAAATAGTCTATATATGTCGTTAAGTATAAATTATTAATTGTTTTTTTTTTTTTAGTTCTATAGCTTCTTTATTTAGTTTTGTTTGGAAGATCTATCCAGTGGTGAGAGAGGTGTGTTAAAGTCACCCAGTATTTTTGTGTCATTTTCTATTTGATTCTTCAAATTGAGAAGGGTTTGTTTAATGTATGCAGATGCTCCATTGTTTGGGGCATAAATATTAATGATTGTTATGTCGTGTTGATGTAAGATTCCCTTAAGCAGTATGAAATGTCCTTCTTGGTCCCTTTTGATTAACTTTGACTTGAAGTCTACTTTATCTGATATAGGATGGAAACCTCTACTTGTTTACGAGTCCATGTGAATAACGTGTTTTTTCCTATCCTCTTACCTTCAGTCTGTCTGTGGATGACTTTGCCTATAAGGTGAGTCTCTTGCAGATAGTATATTGTTGGGTCTTGATTTTTAATCCAACTGGCCAGTCTATGTCTTTTGATTGGTGAGATTAGGCCATTTACATTCAGTGTTATTATTGAGAAATGATTTTTATTCCCCCTCATTTTGATTTCTGATGTTCTTATGTAGGCCCTCATATCTGTAACTCCACTGTCCCAGTGGCCTTCATGGAGACCAGGAGATTCTGATATGCTGCACCTCTATTATAGTGTGATTGTAAGAATTTTAAAATTTCTCTCCTGATTTTTTTCTAGAACCCACTGATCAGTCAAAAGTGTAATAGTCAGTCTAGATATGTTTATGTTGTTTTTCACTTTATATTTTCTCATGATTTCTAATTTCATTTCATTATGATCTGTTGCGATACAAGCAATTTCATAGAATGTTATATATTTACTAAGACTTGGATGTGGCCTTAAATCTTGTCCAATTTGCAAAAGATTGCAGGAAGACATGAAAAAGAAAATGCATTGAGGTCTTTTGGGATGAAATGCTCTGTAGATATCTGTTAGGTCCATTTGTATTAATAATATGTTTAGGTCTGAAGAGTTTTTACTGGTAAAAATCACATTCGTAAAGAAGAATAAGAAATGAGAGGAGGTGAAAAAGGAGTGGGAGAGAAGAAGGATAGGGAGCACTGCTTGTGGGTGGCCCTCTCCCCTTGGTAAGCCTGGCAAATGAATACAGGTCAGAGGTCAAGCCACGAGAAGTACTCTGTGTCTGTCTCTCTGTCCCCACATCTGAACCAGTTGGTATCTCTCAGTATCCTCCCTAGCCACTGTCCCTCACCACCAGTGATGGTACTATACACAAGTCAGAGAGCTGGGTGTGAAACTTGCCCACCCTCTTCTCCCACCCCTCACATCAGGGTAGTGTAAGTAGTAGCCACACAAACACAGGGCAAAGGGAAGGAGGGTAGGGTTGGAACTCTTTAAGTTTGGGACCTCCTGACCTATGATGTCTGGACTGAATTGAAACTGCTGTGAACTATTGGTTCAACTATCTGTTTTGTCTCCAAACACAGAAGTTGCATTCTTTGGGTCTCTGAGATCTGAGATCTGGCTTGGTTAGACAAAGTGAGCTTGATGTCCATGTAATTCAAGATCTATGCTCTGTCCATAGCTCAGCATGAGCCCACTTTCAAATGAAAGTCCTGGGACCTAGGAGTCCAGGTAAATGCAATCTGCCTGACTCAGCCCAGAGGCTCCAGAAGCCCACCTAGAAGTAGTTTCTAGCACAGCCTCCCCCTCTAGGACTCCATGAAGGTTGCAAGGGCACACAGGTGTCTAGAATCTTCAGAAAATTCTGGCCAATGTTGATTAAGAGCTGAAGGACAGACATCTAGATCTGGGAATTGGGCCCCCAGTCACACTCTTAGAGGACATACATGTGGGTCCTGGGGTTGGCGGTACCCCAGGGTGTGGACAAGTGGACCGACAGAGCATCTCAGGTCCTTAGAGATGGGACCCTTTACCACGGTCAGCCTCTCTAGAGGGAAGCTGTGCAGACACTCCAGGATCTGAGGGGTCGGGGCCTCTCCCAAGCCTCAGCTCAGGCTCTCTTTCTCTTATCATCTCAGTGACCCACCAGGGAACCTCATGGCCACACAAGTCCTCCAGAGGGAGACTTGTCCTGATTCCTACTCTCCTCATTCCCCGAGGCCAAGACCACGCCACAAGAAAGCTCCAAAAACAACAGGTTGGTAACATGGGAAACTATTTATTATTAGAGAAGGTCCACAGAGGAAGGCAGAATGCAGAGAGGACACACAGAGAGCCCCAGGGAACATGGGGCCAAGAGGAGGACGGGAGCCCAGGTGTCCAGGGGGAAAGTCTAGGCGAGAGTGGCAAAGCCCACCCTGTTGTTGGCCAGGTCAAAGATGGAATAGTAGGACCTGAGGAAGACGTCCCCAAGAATCCAAAAGGGCTGGCCATCCTCCAAGGACATGTCGATGGATTCCAGTCCCACAGAGCAGTAGCCATCCTCCTGCTCCACAGAGAAAGGCATTTGTCACACATGGCCTGGGCACTACTCAGCCCTCAGCCCTGGGTCACTGGCACACTTTTAAAGATGAGCAGAGAAAGAACTGCCCCTGAGGACTCAAAGACCAGCTGATTCACCAGAGTAGGGGCTGTTGGGAGAGGTTCTCAAATCGGTAAATTCAGGTTGCCTTGGCCTGTCCCCATGGGGGGAAACTCTTCTTCCCCCAAGACCCTTCCTGCATATGATTTATAGCAGGTCTTCAGGGTCATTAAGGCTTGGAGGAAGACGAACTTGATTGAAACTTTGCCTTCACCCTCATCATCTGTGCAGTGGGATCAGTTATTGAACCTCTATGAAACTCCAGCTTTTCATTTGTAAAAGAGAAAGAGAATCTTCCCATCAAATGCTGTGACAATCATGTGGGAAGCCTGGGCACCAGGCTGCACACAGTGGCTAGCCCTAGACAGAGCCCCTCTCCACTGATTAAGAGAATAACTGATCAAGGGTGACACTCTTCTGGTGGGGATAATCCCAGGTGGCATGAGTTGGGAAATGGCACAGGGCCAGGTGGAGCTTTTCTGGCTGCACCTGTTCCTCCACCCCAGTGGCCCAGCCTCAGGGACCAGGACTTACATTGAGGATGTAGGCAGAGGGCGGCAGAGGGAACTGCACCCCGTTGATGACGAAGGTGAAGGTGGGCAGGTTCTGGACGTCATTACAGTTCACGAAAAACTGCAGAGAAACAGGTTCTTCCAGGTCCCCTCATTCCCCACCCCAGAGCAACTGCTAAGCACCCCAGATGCCCAAGACCTCTTTTTGGAGCAGAGGGCACAGTTCAGGGCAAATGATATGTAGGTACTGCGTGGGTGTCACGTGCACTGCTAGAGTGGGTGACATCTGGAGAGACCTGAGAATGTCCCCCACCAAAGAAGCTCCTTCTGCCTGAATGGCCCCTCTAAGAGGTTGAATCACTGCCCTTTCCCTGCAGGTGTCCTTTGAAACCACACAGCCATGTGCAAAAAGTGGACCAGGGCACCCTCCCCTAGTGGGGAGGGCTAATTAGGTGACCCATCTCATTTGCCAGGACATATGGGAGCGAGGGGGCATATCTGTGTGGAGGAGAGGGAGATGTGGACTGAAGGTTTGTCCCTTGTAGCTCCCTTTGTTGCCCCAACATTCCAGTTACATTGTTCTAACTCAAAAACCCAACCAGCGATCAATCTGATTTCCTGAGTGGACGGTAGCACAGAAGAAATTCGTGCCTGACAGTGACTTCCCATGTCCCTCAGCACCCACATATGGCTCCACCGTAACCACCCTCCAGCCTCAGCCTGTCCCAGGGCCTGGTGTTGGGTACCCCATATTCAGTACATTGGGCAGCACAAGCATGGAGCCCATGCTAGTCTGGTGTCCCATGTGGAACTAGAAATGGTTCTGAGTGGACTCTCCTGGCCAGGGGACATCCATGCCACACCCACCTGTCCATATTCATCCTCCTGGGCCCCGATGGTCTGCAGAAGGGAGCTCAGATGCTTCTTGGGCACAACAAGCAGAGAGGTTCCTGTGTCCACCATGGCCTGGCAGCCCTGGGAGCACCAGCCAGAAGCCTCTTCCCCAACATAGAACCTGGGTGGCAAGAAGAAGGCAGCCTCAGCCCGACCAGGTCAGGGCAGCCAGGGGGGACCTTCCCGGCACTGGGGAGCAAGCAAACTGGAGGCCAATGCAACTACACCCTGTCTCACATTCCCACTAGGTCTATGCAGGGTCACCTAAATGGCCCAGGGGTCTATTTCTAATAACTTCAAGGAAGTTTCGAGAGGCACTGAAAACCAGGGACATCATGTTTTTTAAAAAGACATGGAACAA
>NW_025999982.1:9451075-9455515 GCF_001458135.2 Marmota marmota marmota
CTGGTAGAGGGCTCTCTTGCAGTAGGCTTGAGTTTGGGCCTGGATTCTCAGTTTCCCTGTGCATTCTAACCCTGATACTGTCCACTCAGCTCTGGGGACAATTACTCTATAACCTTAAGTCTTTCTCAGTTATCTATGTGCATTTTTAGTTAAGGTTTCAGCTATTTTCTCAGGCTTTTGGATTTTGCTTAAGTGTTGGTGTGTGTTTTATATTTTCACCATTACTCCAACCAAACCCACTGGGAACATACTGGACCTGATGTTTGTTTTTCTCAAGCTCAAGGGTATACACTGTTAAATGTTGACATAAGTCTAGAGTCACAGAGAGTTCTGAACATAGTGAGGAGTGGTCCCTCCTAATTTTCATGCAGGACCCCCTAATGTTAACTCACCAAAAAAGCATCCTACCCTGGTCACATCAGGAATTTACCCTGATGTAATGCTATCAAGGACTCTACAGACCTCATCTAAATGTCACCATTTGTGCCACAAATGCCCTTTTTCTGGTCTAGGATCCCGTCTAGGTTCCCACATTGCTCTTGGTGATCATTTCATTCTCCTTCCATCTGTGCCAGCTCCTTGGTTTTCTGTCTGTTGTGACCTTGTGACTTTTGTTGTCCTGACCAGTCCCTTTGTAGACTGCCCCTGGCTGTAGGTGATGCTGGTGTTTTCTCATGGTGAGGTTCTGGGGCATGTTTGGACAATGCTGCAGAGGGGATGAGCCCTCTGTGGGCACCCTGTCAGGGTGGCGTGATGTCCAGGTGTCCTGTTCCTGCCCACTTAGACTGTGTCCCTTGGTTAAGGTGGGATCTGGCAGGTTTCTCATCTGCCAACTTACTGTTGTGCTTAGTAATTAATGAGTCTTCTGGGGAGATGAGTGGAGACTGCGCCGACCTCCTGCTTCTCCTCATCTCCTGCTCTGGGTGTAACAGCTGTTCACAGTTTTGCCTAAAACACTCATTACAAAGGTGTTTGCCTAGTGGTGATTTTCTACCTCCATCATTCCTTCTGCACTGATGAGATTTCTACTGTAAGCAAGAACTGGACCTGAGGTTTTAGAATGGGCTCCTGCCCTCCTGGAAATCATCCCATCTCAGAGGGCAGGCCGGGCAGGGTGCTTTGTATTTAATGAATCATGCAACCATCTTGACAGTCCCACAGAAAGGCTGACTTGTTTCCTTCTATAGAGGAGTCTGTTTTTTGTTTTGTTTTTAGGTACAGGGGATTGAACTCAGGGCACTCTCCCACTGGCCCACATCCCCAGCCCTATTTTTTATTTTATTTAGAGACAGGATCTCACTGAGTTGCTTAGCTCCTCCCCATTGCTGGGGCTGGCTTTTGACCTTGCAATCCTCCTGCCTCAGCCTTCAGAGCTGCAGGGATTACAGGCATGAACCCCACCCAGTGTAGAGGAGTCTGATTTATGTGCACCTCAAACATCTGAAAATAAATCTCAGGGCACTGGGGTTGTGGCTCAGTGGTAGAGCACTTGCCTAGCATGCGTGTGAGGCACTGGGTTCGATTCCCAGCACCAGATAAAATAAAATAAATAAAAATAAATCTCTGTGTGTATAACTAAGAAATAGAAAGACTGGTTGTTTTCCTCTGCTCTATTGATTAACATGCGTTGCTCTAATGTCTGGCTTGGTGGAAAGGGGGTGACTGGTTGGATGAGGCCCATGAACCCAGCTCCAGCCCCAGGAAAGGGAGGTGGGGGTGGAGCCTGAGGATGGACTAGTGAACTAGTATCTGGTGTGCTCCCTAGATGTTTCCTCTGTTTCAAAGTCCTGTTTTACCTCTGTGCGTTTGTGAGGTGGTGGGGGTTCCTTGGCTTTCTCTATGGAACTGAACAGAAACAACTGAGCTTCCCGTTTCCAAAGAAAGGAATGAAATCAAAATCCTCAGAAATTTTTCTGACTTGGATGGAGCAGCACATGCCTGTATCTAAGAAGTCAGGAGGCTGAGACAGGAGATGGCAAGTTTCAGGTCAGCCTCAGCAATTTAATGAAAACCTCGGCAATTTAGTGATATCATCTCAAATGAAAAATTAAAAGTCCTGTGGATATAGCTCAGTGGTAGAGCATCCCTGGGTTAAATCCTTACTACCATCAAAAAAAAAAAAGAAGTTGTCAGATGGACTTTTCTTGCAGGCACCCAGTCCTGTCCCATCAGTCCTGGGCAGGAGATAGGATCATGCAAGAGCTTGGAGGCTCCCTCAGGAGCATTTGAAGGGTGCGGACAGGACTCCTCAGAAGAAAAATGTCCCCAGAAGAATGAAGGGTGTTCCTGGACAGTGTCAGAGATGTCCACACAGATTGATTTCTGATGACATATGGAGCCTACTTCTCTTTGCTGAGCCCTCTCAGCACATATGGAAGGACTTGAATGTAACATGGGATGAAGTTGACTTAGAAGACCCATCTCCACCACTTGAGACTTCTTTGACCTTGACAGCCCCTTGCCCTTTCCCGCCTGTGTGTGCTTGTGTGTCAAAAGGGATAACTGTCTGTGCCTGCAGCACTACTGTCCAACCCAGTGAGGCCCTGCCCATGGCTGTGCCTGCCGCAGCCCTGGCTGTCAGCTGAGTCTGGGTCTTCAGATTGGGCAGGGGCTGGGGCAGGGGAGGCAAAGGCCAAAGGACTTAGGTGAGACTGAGAGTATTAATTCTGGTTCCTTTTTTTTCTTTTTTGGTGTCTGTGTGTGTGTGAGACCCAGGATTGAACCCTGGGGTGCTTTACTACTTTGTTACATCCCCAGCCTTTTTAATTATTTTACTTTGAGACAGGGGTGCACTAACTTTCTGAGGGGCTTGCTAAGTCCTTGTTGGCTGCATCTCTCAATCCTCCTGCCTCACCATTCCATGTTGCTGTGATTACAAGTGTGTCCCTCCACACCCGGCAATATTCCACTTCTTGATTCAGGTAAGATTGATGTGGAGTCCTCTGGCTCATGAGCACTCAGTGTGCTGTACTCCTGATATGTCATCTTTTTGCATGTGTATTATATTTCAACAAAAGTTTTGAGAAGTCACATTATATCTTTTTTAATATAAATTTTGTTGATGCTTTGTTCTTATGCACAATAGTGGAACTCATGTGACACGATTATGCGTGCACATACCACAGATTGGTCAATTTCTTCCCCAATACGTACCCTGTCCCTCCCTGATCCCCTTCTTCTATCCTACCGATCTCCCTCTAATTACTCCCTCCTCACTCTCCGCCACTTTTCTCTCTAGCTTCTACACATCAGAGAAACACACCACCCTTGGCTGTCTGAATCTGGCACATTTTGCCTAACATAGTGCTCTCACGTTCCACCCATATTCCTGAAGTGACATATTTCATCTTCTTTCTGCCTGAATAAGTTCCACTGTGCACATAGACCACATTGCTCTGTCCACTCCTCTGTTCATGGACAACAAGGCTGGCTCCATACCTTGGCTCCTGGGAGTCGCACTGCTATAAACCTGTGTGCGCGTGATTCCCACAGTGCGCCGACTTTAATGTTTGGATGAACTACCAGGAGCAGCCAGGAGTAGCACAGCTGGTCATAGGGTAGCTCCATTCCAGTACTTTTATTGGTTTGGGATTTGTTGTCTGTTTTTGTGTTTGTGTTTGGGTACTGGGAATTCAACCAAAGAGAGCTTTAACACTGAGACACATCCCCAGACCTTTTCAGTTTTTATGTTGAGATAAGGTCTCACTAGGTTACTGAGGCTGATCTTGAACCTGTGATCCTCTTGCCTCAGACTCCTGAGTAGCCAGGAATACAGGCATGTGCTACCGTCCAGGGTCATTCCAAGATTTTGAGGATCCTTCATATTGATTTCCATAGTGGTTTTATGAATTTATAATTTCAGGAATAGCATATTAGAAAATGTTCCTTTTCCCTCACATCCTTGCCATTCTTCACTATTATTTGTATTCTTGATGTTTGTCATTCTGGCTGAAGAAAAAAAAATCTCAGTGTACATTGTGTTTTTCTTTTTTCTTTTTTCCTTTTTGATATCGGGGATTTAACCCAGGGATGCCTAACCACTGATCCACATCCCCAGCACTTTTGATTTTTATTAAAAGACAGGATATCACTAAGTTTGAGGTCCTTTCTGAGTTGCTGAGGCTGGGCTCAACTTGCCTATTCCCAGCCTCCTGAGGCACTGGGAATACAGTCCTGTGCCAACAGAGCCCATCTCAGTATAGTTTTGATTTGCAATTTTTGGAGCGGGGAGTGTACCGGGAATTGAACCCAGGGGCATTCAACCACTGCGCCACATCCCCAGCCCTATTTTGATTTTATTTAGTGACAGGGTCTCACTGAGTTGTTTACTACATCACTTTTGCTGAGGCTTGTTTTGAACTTGCGCTCCTCCTGCCTCAGCCTCCCAAGCTGCTGGCATTACAGACCTGTGCCACCGTGCCCAGCTTGCATTTCTTGATT
>NW_025999982.1:9459495-9464253 GCF_001458135.2 Marmota marmota marmota
TCTCTCTCTCTCTCTCTCTCTCTCTCTCTCTCTCTCTCTCTCTCTCTCACACACACACACACACACACACATACACACACACACTGCAAAAAACAGGAGGATGGGGCTTGAATACTTTAAGTTTGGGACCTCCTCATGTATAGTGACTGGACTGAATGTGAAAATGATGTCAACCATTGGTTCAACTACCTGTTTTGTCTCCAAAGACAGAAGTTGCATTATTTGGGTCTCTGAGATCTGAGATGTGGCTTGGTGAGAGAAAGTGGGCTTGATGTCCATGTAATTCAAGGAACTATGCCCACGTCCATAGCTCAAGGTCAGTCCTCCTTCAAATTGTAGTCCTGGGACATAGGAGTCCCCAAGCTCCAGAAGTCCTCCTAGAAATAGTATCTAGCAGAGCCTCCTCCCTCATAGACCCCATGAAAGTTGCAAGGGCACATAGGTGTCTAGAATCTTCAGATAATTCTGGCCAAGGTTGATTAAGGTCTGAGAGGACAGTCATCTAGATCTAAGAATTGTGCCCCCCAGTTACACAGCCTGTAGACATTCATCTGTGTCCTGGGGTCATGAGTAGCTTGGGGGTGGTAAAGTGGACCACAGGGCATCTCAGGTTGTTAGAGTAGGGATTCTTACCCGTCACCTATGCTCCATTACCACTGCCACGCCCTCTAGAGGGAAACTATGAAGTCACTCCAAGCTCTGAGGAAAACGGAGCCCATCTCCAAGCCTCAGCTCAGGACCCATTTCACTTAGAATCTCAGTGACCCACCAGGGAACCTCATGGCCCCTCCATATCTATCAGGGTGAGACCTGTCCTGATTCCCACTCTGCCATTCCCTGAGATCCAGGACTACTTCCAGGACACAAGAAAACTCCAAAAACAACAGGCTGGACAATATGGGAAACTGTTTATTATTAGGGAAGGTCCACTAAGAATGGTACACTGCATAGAGGAAGGACAGAGGGCCCCAGGCAAGGTGGGGCCAGGAGGAGGACGGGAGCCCAGGTGTCCAGGAGAAAAGTCTAGGCGGCAGTGGCAAAGCCCACCCTGTTGTTGGCCATGTCAAAGACGGAATAGTAGGACCTGAGGAAGACGTCCCCAAGAATCCAAAAGGGCTGGCCATTTCCTGAGGACATGTAGGTGGCTTCCAGTCCAACCGAGCAGTAGCCATTCTCCTGCTCAACAGAGAAAGGCAGCACTCATTCATTTGGTCACACATGGCCTGGCCACTGCTAGCCTGAGCCTGGTCAAGGGCACACATTTGGAGTTGAGCAGGTCAAGGAATGGCCCTGAAGGCCCATAGACAAGGTGGTGTTTCACAAGAGGGGCTGGTGGGAGGGATTTCCCAGTGGTAAACACAGGTTGTAGTGGCCTCTGCAGGGTCACCTATTCCCATGCTTGGTATCTTTTCTTGCTAAAGCTCCCTTCTGTTCCTCATTGGCAAAAGCAGAATGGTGGTTCAGCTTAGAGTGAAGCTAGCTTACATTCAGACTTTGCCTTCACCCTCATCATCTGTGCAGCTGGATCAGCTATTGAACCTCTCTGAACCTCCAGGTTTTCATTTGTAAAACAGAAAGAGAATCTCCCCATCAAATACTGTGACAATTCCCTTTACCTAAAGGGAAGCCTAGGCACCGGGGTTCACTCATGGGCTAGCCCTAGACAGAGCCCCTCTCCACTGATTAAGAGACTGATTGATCATGGGTGACACTCTTCTGGTGGGGATAATCCCAGGTGGCATGAGTTGGGAAATGGCACAGGGCCATATGGGGCTTTTCTGGCTGCACCTGCTCCTCCACCCCAGTGGCTCAGCCAGGGACCAGGACTTACATTGAGGATGTTGGCAGAGGGCGGCAGAGGGAACTGCACCCCGTTGATGACAAAGGTGAAGGTGGGCAGGTTCTGGACGTCATTACAGTTCACGAAAAACTGCAGAGAAACAGGTTCTTCCAGGTCCCCTCATTCCCCACCCCAGAGCAACTGCTAAGCACCCCGGATGCCCAAGACCTCTTTTTGGAGCAGAGGGCACAGTTCAGGGCAAATGATATGTAGGTACTGCATGGGTGTCACGTGCACTGCTAGAGTGGGTGACATCTGGAGAGACCTGATAATGTCCCACACCAAAGTCGCTCCTCCTTCCTGAATGGCCCCTCTGAGAGGTTGAATCACTGCCCTTTCCCTAAAGGTGTCCTTTGAAATCACACAGCCATGTGCAAAAAGTGGACCAGGGCTCCCTCCCCTTATGGGGAAGGCTAATTAGGTGACCATTTCATTTGCCAGGACACATGGGAGCGAGGGGGCATAGCTGTGTGGAGGAGAGGGAGGAGTGGATTGAGGGTTGTCCCTTGTTATTCACTTGCTTGACCCCAAGTTTCACTCACAGGGACCCACAATACAGAAACAACAAACACTACTGGGCTGACCTTTCATGGACAGGGCACATCCACACCACACCCACCTGTCCATACTCATCCTCCTGGGCCCCTATAGCTTGCAGAAGGGAGCTCAGATACTGCTGGGGCACGGTGAGCAGAGAGGTTCCTGTGTCCACCATGGCCTGGCAGCCCTGGGAGCACCAGCCAGAAGCCTCTTCCCCAACATAGAACCTGGGTGGCAAGAAGAGGGCAGCCTCAGCCCGACCAGGACAGGGCAGCCAGGGGAGACCTTCCCGCCACAGGGAAGCAGGCACCCGATAAAGATGAGGATCCCCAAGGGCCAGTGCATGTTGTTCCCTTCCTCACATTCCCTCTGAGTCTCTGCAGGGTCACCTGAAGGACCCAGGAATATATTCTAAAAACTTCAAGGAAGTTTTGAGAAGCACTGAAAACCAGGGTTGTCGTGTTTGTTGTAAGGACGAGGAAAAATCAGTTGTCCCACACACCTCAGGTTCTAATCTGTAGGGTCCTGTGTGACTGGACAGGAGCTTCTCCAGTACTTGGGATTCCATATGTGCCCCCCCTACCCCTTTCTCGAGACCCAGGGTTGATGCCCCTGTGGAGGACAGCTGAGGCTCTGGGAAGGACAGGCCACAGGAGTCCTTGGTGGGAGCCTAGATGTGTGCGTGCCATGGGTGCCCAGAAGCCAGATCCAAGGAAGGTACATCCCAAAGGGACACCCACCCAGACTCACTCCTCGATGCCGATCTGCCAGTAGAGCTCCCGGGTGACAGGAGCCCAGAAGATTCTGCCCTGTGTACAGGCTCTCGTCCACACCTCCAAAGATGACTGCTCCTCCGTCCTCAGATCCCCCTTGGCTGCAGGACACACAGGGAAGGGGGAAGTGAAGGAGAGGTTAAGGAAGGGGACACACATATTGAGAAGTCACCTTCACAGGGAAAGATCTCCTCCCCAGGATTCGGATGGGGGTGTCCTGAGAACAAGGCCATGTGTTCCCACAGCCCCTGAATGGCGCTGCCCCAACTGCATGCTACAGAGCACCCACACTGTGCTGCCTTCTGCCTCTGAATTCATGCCATTGCTGGACCTTGTCACCAGGAGCCCTACTGAAACCCAAATTTGTTCTTTTCTGCTGCAAATAGACAAGGGAAGGCTTTGGTGAAAGGAAGGGAAATAGGCCATGTTTCTTCCAGAAGCCTCCCGTGAGTGGCAGCAGAGTGGGTGGCATCTGGGGTTATGGGTAGAAGTATGAACAGGCCAAAGGAGTCCCCAGGGTTAGTGACAGGGCCAATGTGTTGAAAGCAGGATAAGGAGACCAAGCCACAGCAAGAAGATGGAACTGACTCTAGACATAGAGAGGAAGAAAGGTGGACAGCAAGAGAGAAAATCCAGGCCCAGGGCCCTCCTGACCTGGCCTGCTGTGGGGGCTGGGAGGAAAGTGGGTGAGGAGTCAGTCCAGGGCCTAGACCAGAAGACTCCAAGACCTAGAAGGACACAAGCAGGAGGAGAGGCAGCGGGTCACTGGACAGAGAGGCCTCAGGGAGAAGCACAGGTGAGGCAGTGGGCTCTTGGGGCCCAGAGCAGGAGGCAGGCCCAAGACATGGGGAATTAGAGCAGCGACACCCGGGAGAAGGTCAGACTGAAGAAGGAGAGACCATCCTGCCTAGGAAGGCAAAGGGTCGTGAGAGTCGACTGGGGCAGGGGCAGGGGAGCAGGAGAGTCAGAGCCAGGAGCTGAGGCTCTGAACAAGTGTGGCCCAGCCACCCCCTGCTGGGAGGTCTCCACACCCCAAGGGATCAGGGCTTGGTACAGGGCAGGACTTAGGGACCCGCAGGGCAGTCTCTCACTTGCTGAGGTAGACGCTGAACATGGGGCTGGACAGGGCGTCCACCCGCAGCATGCCCTGAAGGGCTGTGGTGGCACCTCCCGCGGACAGGGCAGGGTAGGCCAGGCCCATGATGCCATCGAACTGCGCATAGACAAAATTGGTACCCGGCTCTTGCTCACTCAGGCCGAACTCCTGGTTGGGGACCTGGATGCTCTCGACCTGTGGGAGGAAGACACATTGGAGGGGAGGTGACACTTCTGAGTTCATCTATGTCCTCCTGCCCCATGTCACCAGAGACCCTCCATGGTCATCCTTCCTCCTTCCTCCTCTGGCCCATCTGCCCACTTCTCCACAGGCATCCCAACTGTCACTTCTCTTCCAAGGGCCTCCTTCACTGTAGCCTCCCATCCCCACACCTCTGCCCTCCAGTTCTGAGCTCCTGAAAAAAGGCACTCTCTGACTGGTCACTCTGGTGCCCCATCCCTGGACAGGAAAGAACAAGGACATCTAGGTCCCCACCCTCTCACACCCCC
>NW_025999982.1:9470402-9484135 GCF_001458135.2 Marmota marmota marmota
CTGGGGCCCTCCCCATGCTCTGCCCAATGGGCCACTCTCAGCAGGGTGGCCCAGGCTGGCAGGACTGGGAGAAGGGAGCAGCCTCATAGTGGGAGGCCAGGGAGACCCCAGGTTTGGCAGCAGGGACAGGGACACCTGGAGCTCTGGGACTCACATCCATGTAGGTCATGGGCTCATAGAGCACGCTGAAGTCGCTGAAGCGGTACTTCTGAGCGGGGTCGTACTTGTGGGTCCTCAGGAAGTCCCCCAGCAAGCCCTTTTCCCTCATGGTCTGACGCATAGTCTTCATTTTCCTCAGGGGGACCCTAGGGGAGCCTGGGTGTCAGGGCAGGGCCTCCCTCCTTACTCTACCTTCTCATTTCTTCTCTCCCTGATGTTCTCCCTCGACTCCTTCCCTCTTCCTCTTCTTTCTTTCCTTCTCCACTTCTTTCAACCTCACTCAGCACTTGCTCCATCATTTGGGAAACAATGAACTTCCCTCATGTCTGCCCTCAGCCCCTCTCAGGGGTCCTGCTCCTGCCCTGGCCTCTGCTCTCAGAGACCCTGAAAATACTTCCCATGAAGGGGAGAGGGACTTGGGACGCTGGGACTTTACACCTTCCAGAGGATGTCTGCTGATATTTGTTCTTTTGTTGTTTAAGGTTCAGGTCTGGGATGAGACTCAGTGGGAGAACATTTGCTGAGCATGTGTCTGACCTGGGGGCAGTCACCAGAAACATGAAAAGACAAAACTAAAATAAAATAGTTCTCAGAGATAGCAAAGCTCACCCCAAAGTGTGTCCCTTCCTGTGGTGCACTCAAGCACCTGGTACTGCCTATGAGACACACCGTGGAGTAGGGGAGCAGCAATTGTCCCCTAATATTTTCAATCTGCAACTAATTGAATGTGTGAGTATAAAGCTGCACACAGGAAAGGCCCTCTGCACTCTTCCCTAGTGGCCCAGCAGGCAGGGTGGCAGGCGGGGACTCCTGCTGTCCCCTGAGCTAGATCACCTGCTCCATCCTGAATTTTCAACACCTCATATTATAGTGATTTACAGGAATTGGTGTCTTTGCTAATTTTATCTTGGCTTCTTCCAGCAAATTTGAGGTCTCAGGAAAGTTTTTGGAGAGATTATCTCTCTCCTCTAGAAAGGATGTTACCTTCTGTAGGAAGAAACCACACCCATCTTGCAAAGGCCTGCGTGGACATAGTCACCCTACTCTCTGCTTCAGGACCATCTTCTCCCCTCAGTCTGGGGAGGGAGGAGGCTTTTGCCTTGACTAGCAGCTCCTGAGGCCAGGCTCTGTCTGCTCCCAGCTGAGTCCTGCCCAGCTCCAGCAGGGGCAGTCTTCCCTGCCCCAACAGGGAATCCTGCTCAGACACAGCTGCTGCCCCCTGACTAGCTGCTCCATACAGGGCTGCAGGCTTCCTGAGGTTCCCTGCACCCACAGCCAGGCCCACACTCACCTGACAGGTGTAGTTGACGCCTCCAAGGCCAGGAGGCAGAACAAGGCCACCACCATCCACTTCATGATGCCGATTCCCAGCTGGTCACAGAGCAAGCGCCACTCTGAGATCCACAGTCGCACTGGAGTGAAGACTTCAGCACTCCCTCTTTATACCCCCTGGATGTGGCCGAGTCCCTCCCTCCGTGCCCTGGGCAAGCATGACCCCAACCAGGGTGTCCCCTGCACACCAGGTAGCCATTGTTACTGTGTTTTTCCCCCTGGACCATGGCCACAGCTGACTTTTCAACTTGTTGACTTTGAATTCAACAGCAGAGGCCAGGAGGTACGGGCGATAAGACAGAACCAAGTAGCCATAAGATGGAGTGGCAGAGCTGCTCCTCCTCCAGGAACCAGTGGTTGGTGTGGGCATTTTGGGGTGAGGGCCACAAAGAGGCAGAAATAGAGAAAGGGGCATAGGAAAGTAGGCAGGTTTCTACCCCAGCTAGCCTTGACATTGGGGATCACAGGATCTTTGTTATGGGCACTCTCCTGTGTGCTAAAGGCAGGTTCACACCATCCTGGTGGCTGCCCACCAGGTGCCAGGAGCAGTCCCTGAGCTGTAACAATCAGAAATGTGTCTAGGGGTTACCTA
The DNA here is from genome assembly GCF_001458135.2 of Marmota marmota marmota. Classification (NCBI taxonomy): domain Eukaryota; kingdom Metazoa; phylum Chordata; class Mammalia; order Rodentia; family Sciuridae; genus Marmota; species Marmota marmota. The sequence goes on from NW_025999982.1 coordinate 9,472,486, forward strand.
TCATCCCCCAGTAGGGATGACATTATTGAGAACTGTGTGCTTAAGCGATGCCCTTGGTGGTCTGACTCAAGTCCTGGCTCCCAGCACCCCAACACCTTGGGGATGGAATTGGGGTGTGTGTGGGTCAATAGGTAGCATGCTGATGAGGACATGTTGGTAACAAGGCATTTTTGATGCTGTAGATGGGGCTGGAGACCAGTGGCAGAAGTCACTGACTGGGGGAGTCTTCTGAGGCTTTCCAGATCCATCAGGGGACTTGGAGAAACCCTCAGCACATGCCCAGGTCACACTCACAGGATACGCCATCTGGGCATTGGCCATTCCTCAGGCAGCAGAGTGAAGAAAAACCTGGAGCGGGGCATGAGTGGAAGGCCACCCCTTCTTCACTGTCTCTCCCTACACCCCCTGCAACTCTGCCCTGACCTAGTTCTCCTGGGAGGGCTCTGTGTCCCCCACTGCCCTTCACCAAGCCCTGGTCTGCCCCTCTCTGGCCTAGGTCTGGTTCATCCTGTCCCTCTCTCCATCATCTGGGGACCCCACACCCATCCCCCACCTCCCCTACCTCTTACAGCCACCTCCCCTTCTTCCCATCCACAATCTTCCCAAGGCTGAGCTGACCTGAAGCTGTTCTGCCAACTCTCCATATTGGGGAATTGGAAAAAGTCCCCATGCCAGAACCCTCTCTGCCACTTTGTACCCAGCACTCAGGGCTCCAAACAGATTGGTCCCACCTTTGGGCCCCAGGCAGAAGGCCAGGGCCACACCTGCCAACCAAAGACAGCATCTGGCCAGCAGGGGATTTTCCACTCTGGCCACCATTGCCCACTGCCTATCCAGACCTAGGCATCCTCCCCAGGCCTCATGATGGGGGAGGCAGAGAAGGAACTAGGGTTTTCCCAGTTCTCCCAGAGAGGGAGGTCCCTGCCCGATGGTTGTCAATGTCAACTCAGGTCCCTTCCTCCCTGCAGTCCCCAGAGCTATGTGGGACTCTGGAGAGGAAGGCAAGGCGGGGAGCATTTCCCCTGAGCTGGGCATCCCCACATCCAGAAGAGAAGGAAAAAGAGTCATAGGATCCTTGGATTCCTGCTAAGTCCATGGAATGCCCCAACCTCGGGAGACCTACTAGAGCCTAGCATGAGGTTCCAGGGACCCTTCTTCCTTTGGTAGGATACCAGGGGTCAGGCTAGCCTTCCCCAGGCCTAGTGACACCACATCCCTTCTGAGTGTCCCTGGCTTCAGCATCAGGATAGGCATCCTGCTCAGCAGCCTGGCCCTGAGGATCTGCAGTCCCTCCCACCCACCTGTTCCTCCTGTCAGTCTCCTGGGAGACCCAGGTGGCCTACTTCCTCCCCTCCCCTGTCCTGTCCCACCACCCACCCTCCATACACCAAAGACTCACACTTTGACATGTCTGGCATCTGCAGTGTCCGAAGGCACCTGAGAAGTCCTCCTGGGCCACCTCTGACCCCACACTAAAGCCCAAGGAGGCCTGACCTGCTGGCTCCCACCCGAGTTCATCTTCTCCCCCAGACACCACACAGCAGCGCATGGTGCTGGGTCTCCAGTGTCTAGTCTTGGGCCTCCTCTCCACGGACCAAATCCTCCCAAGTGCAGAGACTGGGCCTTCCACATCTCCGTGTCCAGCTCTGGGCTTAGGAAATCAGTAGGGTTGATGGAGCCCAGGGGATGTTCTCGTTGAAGTTCTGCTACACCCCACACCCTATTATCCCAGGGTGTACACTTCCTCCTAATGACCCAAACTGCTCTCCTGGGAGACCTTGACCCAGAGGGGATCTCAGGGCCACCGGCTGCTGGTCTCCAGGAAGGAGGCAATTCTTGTGCATGCCCTTGTCTCATTTCCTTTCAGCCTCGTCTTCCTCAAAGTTTGTCATAAGCACTGTGTGCAGTGGCTTCAATCCCAGCAGCTCAGGAGACTGAGGTAGGAGGATTGCAATTTTGAGGCCAGACTCACCAATGTAATGAAACCTTGTACAACTAGTAACAGCCTCTTTGAAAATAAATATCAAATAATAATTTTTAAAAAGCTCATTGGTAAATCACTATGAGTTCAATCCACAATTAAAAAAAAACAACATTATAGTCTCCTGTGGCTAACTAAATGAAGTCCAGGCTTGTCAGTAGACCCTGCAGGATGCTCTCCATCTTTCCTGCCAAGTGCCTAAGCTCTTCTTCCACTGTGCACACGCCTTTCTGCCAGGAGGCCTGGTATTCTCCTGCCTCCATGCTCTAACCTCCATCTGAAAGACCCTTCCCAAAGGCACCTACCCAGAAACTCACCTCACCCTTCAAGACCCAAGCCTTCCCCATGTGCTCACCTACTCCTGCACTGACCCCTCAAAAGTGGAGAATGTTGATTGTCTTCCCGTGGTGTCTACTTCATAACAGCTTATATCCCCTTCACTTGCCCAACATGTACCTCAAAGAGTCCTCTTTCTGCTGTGACCCCTTTACCAGCTCAAAGACATCTGTTAAAATGACACTGAAAGCTCGGAGTCACTCTTAAAGTATAACAAGCACATAGCACGCAAACTATCACTGCCCATCCTTCACCCAAGCCAGACATCACTAATCAATTGTGTTGCTCTAACCCCAGTGTTCAGAAAGCCTTAGAATCTTTTTTATTTTGATTTTTTTTTTATTGTTGTAGGTAGACAGTGCCGCAGTCCGGCTGCAGCAAAATAACCGGGGGGCGACGAGCAACTTGTGTACATTGATACAGCGGGAGTGGGAGCCGTTTATTGTAGGACCGGAGGGGTATTTATACATTCCACACAGCTTATCTTAATTAACATAAACTAGATACAGCAGTCAACCAATAAGAAATCTTCACACTTAATGGCTCGCTGGCATTACTTCACAAACCACTCCCTCTGGCAAAATGCCAGGCACCATCTTGACTTGTTTACAGACTCTAACATTTGCCAGGCGCCATCCTGACTTGTTTACAGACCCTAACAGGACAGCATGCCCTTGTTGGTTTAGTTTTGTTTATGAGGTGCTTAGGATTGAACCCAGTGTCTCATACATACTAGGCAAGCCCTCTGCCACTGAGATACAGCCCCAGCCCTAGAATCTTTTTAATATATTTTTAAAATTTGTTCTAGTTAGTTACACATGACAGTAAAATGAATTTTGACACAGCATATATAAATGGAATATAACTTCTCATTCATCTGTTTGTACATGATGTACACAGGTCACGTAAATCAACTACACACCTACGGTAATAAAGTCCGATTCATTCTACCATCATTTCTGCCCCTGCCTGCTCCCCTCCCTTCACTCCTCTCTGTCTAGTCCAAGATACCTCTATGCTCCCCCACCCCATTGTGAGTTAGCATCCGCATATCAGGGAAAATATTCGACCTTTGGTTCTATGGGATTGGCTTATTTGGCTTATCATGATATTCTCCAGTTCCTTCCATTTACCCACAAATGCCATAATTTCATTCTTCTATAAGCAAGTCTTAGAATTATCTTTCCCCATCTGGTGTTCCATGACGATCTTTCAATCCTTCGTAAAGTGAAAGTCTCCAAGTCATTTAATGTAGTTTATTTTTTTAAACTCTAGATACTTAATTTCATTTAGATTCTCTCTCTCTCTCTCTCTCTCTCTCTCTCTCTATATATATATATATATATATATATATATATATATATGTGTGTGTGTGTGTGTGTGTGTGTGTGTATCTTATTAAAAACTATCAAGGCAGGGCTGAGCATAGCTCCATGGCAGAGCACATGCATAGCATGCTTGAGACCATGGTTCCACCCCCAGCACCTTCCCAAAAAATAAATAAATAAAGTTTTTAAAATAGTAAGGACTCTTCAAAGTGCAGCTGCTTGCTCCTTCCTTCATTATCTTGCAGACCTTATTGTGCACACTTAGACTTGAATTTCACTGAGGTCAGTGTGTAAACACAACTTGCTCTGCTCTTATCACACAGGACTGTGGCATGTGCACCTTTCCATGCATTAAGATATGCCACTTCCTTATCACTTAACACTTGCAGAGGTTACCTGGCGCTCTCTCCTGCTGGCCCTAGGCACTGGGTTGTATCCAGTTCTCACTGCTCTCAGCAGCACCTGGGCTCACTCCTGACACTCATCAAAGGAGTAAAGTGCTGAGCTCCCCATGACAGAGACATCCCAGCAGAGGCTGAAGGGGCACCTCTTGAGAGCTCTCCTGTCGTGGGTGTGAGTTTGGGCAAGGATTCTCTGTTTCCCTGTGCATTCTAACCATGAGATTGTCCACTAAACTCTGGGGACAATTATTCAATAACCTTAAGTCTTTCTCAGTTATCTATGTGCATGTTTAATTCAGGTTTCAGCTATTTTCTTGGGTTTTTGGTTTTTCCTTAAGTGTTGGTGTGTGTTTTATATTTTCACCACTACTTCATCCAGACAAACTGGTAACATACCAGACCTGAGATTTTGTTTTTCTCAAGCTCAAGGGTATACACTATTAAATGTTGACATAACTCTAGAGTCACAGAGAGTTGTGATATAGTGAGGAGGGTCCCTCTTAATTTTCATGCAGGACCCTCTAATGTTAACTCACAAAAATGTGCCCTGGTCACATCAGGAATTTACCCTGATATAATGCTACAGACCTCATCTAAATGTCACCATTTGTGCCACAAATGCCCTTTTTCTGGTCCAGAATCCCGTCTAGGTTCTCACATTGCTCTTGGTGATCATTTCATTCTTCTTCCATCTGTGCCAGCTCCTTGGTTTTCTGTCTGTTGTGACCTTGTGACTTTTTGTTGTCCTGACCAGTCCCTTTGTAGTCTGCCCCTGGCTGTAGGTGATGCTGGTGTTTTCTCATGGTGAGGTGGAGGGTGGTGTTTTGAGAATGCTGCAGAGGGGATGAGCCCTCTGTGGGCACCCTGTCAGGGTGGCGTGATGCCCAGGTGTCCTGTTCCTGCCCACTTAGACTCCGTCCCTTGGTTAAGGTGGGTTCTGGCAGGTTTCTCGCCTGCCAACTTACTGTTGTGCTTAGTAATTAATAAGAGTCTTCTGGGGAGATGAGTGGAGACTGTGCTGACCTCCTGCTTCTCCTCATCTCCTGCTCTGGGTGTAACAGCTGTTAACGATTTTGCCTAAAACACTCATTACAAAGGTGTTTGCCTAGTGGTGATTTTCTACCTCCATCATTCCTTCTGCACTGATGAGATTTCTACTGTAAGCAAGAAGTGGACCTGAGGTTTTAGAATGGGCTCCTGCCCTCCTGGAAAAATACCCCATCCCAGAGGGCAGGCCAGGCAGGGTGCTTTGTATTTAATGAATCATGCAACCATCTTGACAGTCCCACAGAAAGGCTGACTTGTCTCCTTCTATAGAGGAGTCTGTTTTATTTGAACCTGAAACATCTGAAAATAAATCGCTCTATGTATAACTAAGAAATATAAAGACTGGTTGTTTTTCTCTGCTCTATTGATGAACCTCACCTTGCTCAAAGTCTGGCTTTGGTGGGAAGGAGACTGGTTAGATGGAGGCCCCTGAACCCAGCTCCAGCCTCAGCAAGGGACTTGGGGGTGGAGCCTGAGGATGGACTGGCCTCTGGTGTGCTCCTAGATGTTTTCTGGTTCTCATTTTTGCTTTACTTCTGTAAATTTGTGATGTGGCAAGAGAGCTGGCTGGCTTTCTCTGTGGAACTAACCAGTAACATCTGAGTTTCCCATTTCCAGAGACAAGAATGAAATAAAAATTCCTCGGAAATTTCTCTGACTTGGATGGGGAGGCCCATGCCTGTCATCCAGCAAGTCGTGAGGCTGAGGCAGGAGACGGCAAGTTCCAGGCCAGCCTCAGCCATGTAAGCAATTCAGTGAGACCTTGTCAAGTTAAAAGTAAAAAATCCTGTGGATGTAGCAAAGTGGTAGAGCATCCCTGGATTAAACCCTTACTACCATTAAAAAAAAAAAGGACTTTTCTTGCAGGCACCCAGTCCTGTCCCATCAGTCCTGGGCAGCAGGTAGGATCATACAAGAAGTTGGAAGCTCCCTCAGGAGCATTTGAAGGGTATGGACAGGACTCCTCAGAAGAAATATGTCCCCAGAAGAATGAAGAGTGTTCCTGGACAGTGTCAGAGATGTCCACACAGATTGTTTTCTGATGACACATGGAGCCTACTTCTCTTTGCTGAGCCCTCTCAGCACATATGGAAGGACTTGAGTGTGACATGGGACTAACTTGACTTAGAAGACCCATCTCCACCACTTGAGGCTTCTTTGACCTTGACAGCCCCTTGCCCTTTCCCACCTGTGTGTGCTTGTGTGTCAAAAGGGATAACCGTCTGTGCCTGCAGCACTGCTGTCCAACCCAGTGAGGCCCTGCCCAGGCCGTGCCTGCCGCAGCCCTGGCTCTCAGCTGAGTCTGGGTCTTCAGATTGGGCAGGGGCTGGGGCAGGGGAGGCAAAGGCCAAAGGACTTAGGTGAGACTGAGACTATTCATTCTGGTTCCTTTTTTTCTTTTTTGGTGTCTCTGTGTGTGTGAGACCCAGGATTGAACCCCGGGGTGCTTTACTACTTAGTTGCATCCCCAGCCCTTTTTACTATTTGACTCTGAGACAGGGTCTTGCTGGGTTTCTGGGGGGCTTGCTAAGTTGCTGTGCCTGGACCTGTCAATCCTCCTGCCTCAATGTCCCAAATTGCTAGGATTACAGGTGTGCTCCTGCCTGCCCGGCAGTATTCCACTTCCTGATTCAGGTGGGAGTGAGGTGCAGTCCTCTGGCTCATGAGAAGTCAATGTGTTGTACTCCTGATAGCTCATCTGTTTTCATGTGTATTATACTTCAACAAAAAGTGTGAAAAAATGGCATTTTTTCCTTTTTTAATCTAAATTTTATTAGCGCATTATTTGTACACAATGGTAGAACCATTGCATCATTCTCATGTATGCACATACCACTAATTGGTCAATTTATTCCCCAGTACCTCCCCTGTCCCTCCATAGATTTAAAAAAGGGGGGGGCATATCTACACAATGGAATACTACTCAGCAATAAAAGAGAATAAAATCATGGCATTTGCAGGTAAATGGATGGCATTAGAGAAGATAATGCTAAGTGATCTAGTCAATCCCAAAAACCCAATGCTGAGGTCTGGTATAGTGATGCCACCTGCTTCACTCTTCCTGCTAAGGATTTCTTTAGCTATTCTGGGTCTCTCATTTTTTTCCAGATCAATTTCAGGATTACTTTTTCTGTTTCTATGAGGAATGTCATTGGAATTTTGATCAGAATTGCTTTGGAAGTATGGTCATTTTAATAATATTAATTCTGCCTATTCAAGAGCAAGGTAGATCTTTCCATCTCCTGAGGTCTTCTTTTATTTCTTTCTTTAGGATTTTGTAATTTTCATTATATAGTTCTTTTACCTCTTTTGTTGTTGTTGTTTGTTTGTTTGTTTTGTTTGACAATGGGGTAGTTTTCTTCATTTCCCTGAGGATTTGTCACTGATATATAGAAATGCCTTTGATTTATGGGTGTTGATTTTATATCCTGCAACTTTGCTGAATTCGTTTACTAGTTCTAGGAGTTTTCTGGTGGAACTTTTAGGGTCTTCCAGGTATAGAGTCATATCATCAGCAAATAGTGCCAATTTGAGTTCTTATTCCTATGTGTATAGCCAATCCCCAAAAACCAAATGCTGAATGTTTTCTTTGATATAAGGAGGCTGATTCATAGTGGGACAGGAATGGGGAGCATGGGAGGAAGAGACAAACTGTAGATAGGGCAGAGGGGTTGGAGGGGAAGGGAGGGGGCAGGGGGTAATTAATGATGGTGGGATGTGATGATCATTACTATTCAAAGTACATGTATGAAGTCACGAATTGGTGTGAATATACTATGTATACAACCAGAGATATGAAAAATCATGCTCTATATATGTAATAAGAATTGTAATGCATTCTGCTTGACTTAGAAGACCCATCTCCACCACATATATATGTATAAAAACAGAATGTAATTTGGAGTGTTGGTGGGGAGTGCACTGCCTCTGTGGATTGCATTTGGTAACATGGCCACTTTCACATTATTAATTCTGCCTATCCATGAACATGGGAGTTCTTTCTATCATCAAGTGTCTTCTCCAATTTATTTTTTCGGTGTTTATAATTTTTGTTGTAGGGGATCTTTCACCTCCTTGGTTCGACTTGTTAAAGGATTATTTGCTTATTTACTTCCAATTTACTTGCTTGCCTATTTTTAAAAAATATTTATTCTTAAGTTTTAGATGGACACAATATCTCCATTTTACATTTTTGTGATTGAACCCAGTGCCTCGTGCATGCTAGGGGAGCGCTCTATCACTGAGCCACAACCCCAGCCCCGTGCCTATTATTTTTAGGCTATTGTGAATGGAATTGTGTCCCTAGGTGATTTCTTTTAGCAGATTCATTACTGGTGTACAGGAAAGCTACTGATGATTTGTGTTGATGTTGCCTCCTGACATTTTGCTCAATTTGATTATTAATTCTAGAAGTCCTTTGGTGGAATTTTTTGGATCTTCTAAGTATAAGATCATATCATCTGCAAACAGTGGTAATCTGAATTCTCTCTTATTTGTATCCCTTTTATTTTCTTCACTTGCCTAATTGCTTTGACTAAAATTCCAAGTGCCAAATTGAAAAGGAGTGGTGAGAGTGAACATCCTTGTCTTGTTCCTGATTTTAGAAGATATGCTTTCAGTTGTTCCCCACTCACTATGATGGTGGCTTTGGGCTTATTGTATAGAATAGCCTTTATGGTGCCGAAAAAGATTCCTTCTATCCCTAGTTTCATCAGTGCTTTTATCATGAGAGGGTGATAAATATTCTAAGCTTTTTCTCTGTGTCCATTCAGATGCTTATGTGACTTTTCTCTTAATACCATTTATGTGGCAAATTATACTTATTGATTTGCATATTTGGAATCACCTGTGCATCACAGGAATGAAACCAACTTGATCATGAAGTACAATATCTTTACTGTGTTGTTGAATATGATCTGCTAATATTGTATTAAGGAATTTTGCGTCTGTGTTCATCAGGGATATTGTTCTGTAGTTTTCTTTCCTTGATGTCTCTTTAACTGATTCAGGTATCAGGGTGGTGATACTGACTTCATAAAATGAAATGAGAACTGCTCCTCCTCCCCCTTTCTGTTTCACAGAATAATTTGAGAAGCGTTGGCATTAATTCTTCTTTAGAGATATGTTAGTATTCAGTGGAGAATCCACCTGGTCCTGGGCTTTCTTTGGTGGAATGCTTTTAATTACAACATCAATATCATTGGTTTTTATGGCTATGTTTTTATTTTCTATATTCACTTGGTTCATTTCTGGTATGTCATGTATATTTAGAAACTCATCTATCTACTCCTTCTTGATTTTCCACTTTATGAGGGTATAAGTTTTCCAAATAGTTCATTATGATTGTCTGGATTTCTGTGATGTCTGTGATGATATCTCCATTTTGTCTCTAATTTTTTTTTGTGTGGGGGGAGGGTACCAGGGATTGAACTCTGAGGCACTTGACCACTGAGCCACATCCGCAGCCCTATTTCGTATTTTATTTAGAAACAGAGTCTCACTGAATTGCTTAGCATCTTGTTGTTGCTGAGATTGGCTGACTGTCTCTGAACTCAAGATCTTCCTGCCTCAACCTCCTTAGCCACTGTGATTACAGGCATACACTACTAGACCCGCTCAGGATCCCTTTTTTTTGTTTTTTGGTTTTTTTTTAAATTATTCTCTGTTTCATAAATTTCAGTTCTAACCTTAATTATTTCCTTCTTTCTACAGGTTTTTGATTCATCCTTATGTTGTTTATTGAGAATCTTTCTGATTTTTTTTTTAAATTTTGACTCTTAATCTTTTAAAAATATTTTAATTTCTGCCGCAGTCTGGCTGGGCACAAATAACTGAGCCGCCACAAAACACTTGTATGTTCAAACAGGAAACTTTACTGCCCGAACTCCACCAGCACTCCACGCACACTTCCCAGGAACTCTCCCAGCTCTCCACTGGGCTCCGCGCCAACTCCCCGGGAACCCCAGGAGAACTCCACGGGAACTCCAAAATAGCAGGCGCCCGAGGCAGCAAGAGCCGCCCTATTCCCAGAGCCGCCCTATTGCTGGAGCAGGGTCCATATACAACTCAATACACAGCCTGTTTCAATTTAGCATCATCCAGTCACAGCAATTATATACAGCTTAACTCAATCATCATCTTAAGGGCTCGCTGGCATCCCCTTTCAACCATTCCCTCCGGCAAAATGCTAGGCGTCATTCCGACTTGACTGTGGCTCTCAACATCTCCCCCCTTCTGTTTAATTAAACAACAAGCATGTGGCTTAGGGACCGTGCCTGTCTTAGGTTGTCCAATACTACATATGGTCCTTACCCATTATCAGATGAGCTGACCTCAAGGCGTCAGCCTCCTGTCTTAGGTTGGTACCATTTCAATTGGATCTTACCCGTCATTGACTACCAGTCCAGCATATAGCCATACTTGTGTATAGGCCTTTGTACCAGTGGTGGGGTGAGGTTCTTTGCCTCACCTCTGTTGGCCCCCAAATACCAGTAGGGGGTGAGGTTCTTTGCCTCACCTCTATTGGCCCCCAAATTTTAGATGATCACAAGCAGAAGGGGGGAGGATGCAAAACGCCACAACACCAAGGCAAATGACGGTTCCTTTTGGAAAAATTGTACCGCTGATGACACCATCAGCAAAGATACCCCAGCACTACCACAATTCACTGCACCAACAGATAGTTCACAATGCATACAAGTGATACATAGTCCAGGCAAGTTCTGCAAGCAGTTCAAAGCAGAGGAATCCATTAATATGTCCATTTCCTCCCAAAGTAAATCGACTCCTTGATTGAGCATCACTTGTTGAGTTACATTATTCATTGATGTATCAGTTTATACAGTTTGTTGTGATAGCTATCGCAGAAGCTGTAGTTTGGTTTTATATTTGTCTTCACCGGCACTGGGATGAAGATAGGAATTATGGCAATGATGGCTAAAAAAATTATGTAGCATCCCAGCAGGCACTAAGAAAACAATTTTCTAAACAATTTATTATCCTGAATAGAATTAGATATAATGAATAGGAAAGGTGAAAGTAAACAAACAGATCTGTTAACCACCTTTAAAAACAATCCTCCACAGCTGTTTACCTAATTTAAATTAAACCATTTAAATCCCGTGAATAAAAAAAAATATTTGGACCCATTTTTTCATGAGCGCTCCTAATATATGATATATGGACATACACACATACAGACATACAACACAAAACACAAGTGTGCACACATAACATACAACACATAAGACAATAGTAAAGGCCTTGTAGCTTTTCACAGGTGAAATCTCCATTGCAATGTTTAAAAACTCCACAGTCAAAAAATAGAACTGATCAGAAAAACATTAACCTAGGTCTGTATGAGCTCAAAAAATAAAATAGAACTTCATGATGTGGGAAAGGGCAATAATAAAATAGATATTGAAAAAAGCATCCTGGTTTCATTAGCCTCCAGGTGTGGGAGAACCACTCTCGCAGATGTAAGGATAGCCAAACTGGAGTTCTGGATATCAGCTGTTATGGATTTGAGCCAAATCATCTTTTTTTTTTTTTTTTTT
>NW_025999982.1:9485642-9493366 GCF_001458135.2 Marmota marmota marmota
TTGGAGAACTAGCTATAATTTTTATTTCACCTTCATAATCGGGATCAATTACCCCAGGACTTACCATAAGTCCTTTTAGAGTAGAAGAACTGCATCCTAATAATAAGCCTAATGTTCCTTGGGGAAGAGGTCCTTTTACCCATGTGGGAATGATTTGAACTCCCATCTCTGGAGTTAGTACTGCTCTGGCAGAGGCGCAGATGTCCAACCCTGCACTCCCTCTGGTTTGTCTGATGAGAGAGCTAATGGATAATGTGTCCTGGGCACTACCCTGATGGTGTTGCTGGGTTCCTCCAGTGCCCCATATATTTGTGGTCATGGGCCCCAGAGCATTGGGCCCCCCTGTCCATTTTTTGGCAATGGAGCCCGATGCCTTTCTCCATGATATCGTGGGTAAACACCTGGTCCTTGTCAGTTTTTTGATAATGGAGTACCCTCTATGGTGGTTTGAGAATGGCATTCATTAGCCCAATATCTCCCTCTGCAGCATCGTGGGCAAATTCCCGGTATTCTACCCCATTTGATACCTAGTTTTGTTAAACCCTCCTCTTATGGAGCAACTCCTTTTAAAATGTCCTGTTTGTTCACAATTGTAGCATGTTTTTGGCCTAGCATATAAAGCCTGTTGTACTGCTGCCAAGACTTGCCCCTGTTCATTAATGTCTCTACATAATTTAATATATGTGTTTAAATCTTCATGTTTCCATGGTCTAATGCCCTGTTTGCACCACTTATTTGCTTGTTCATAGGCTGTTTAATTAATGGCATTGCTTATTCTGTATCCCCCAAAACTCTGGTAGCTGTTTGAATAAGCCTATCTACAAATTCAGCATAAGGTTCATTAGCTCCTTGTATAACCTTAGATAATTGACCTTGTAAATCTTCATGTCCTTGTAAAGTCTTCCATTCCCTAACTGCATCTGCAGCAATTTGTGCATATATAGCAGGATCATATTCAATTTGTTGTCGTTGACACTCATAAGGTCCTTTTCCTAACAACATATCTAGATTTCTTTGAGGGTAACTGGCTGCTGCATTTCGCCTAGCTGTCTCCGTGCAAAATTCCTGATTGGCAACCTTCCATAACAAATATTGCCCTCCATTTAGCAAAGCTTTACACATGCTAGTCCCATCTGCAGGCGTCATGTCCAAGTTGGTAATGGATTCGACCATGCTTACAGTGAAGGGTGCTTGGGGACCATAGGTTGTTACAGCCTCTTTCAGCTGCTTCACTGTTTTGAAATCTAGAGCACGGTGAATTTGCTGCCCTCCTGCCTGCTCAAGTACAGGGCATGCTAATCTTTGAGGTCCTGTCTCAGGATCCCATCTATCAACTACGGGGGTTGGGGGCCCCCCAGCATATGTTGTCTCCATAGGTGAAGCTGTTGGTTGGACACTTACGCCCTCTGGTGATAGAAAGGTGTTAGTAGCAGCCTCGTGATGTAACTTTTTCCCGGATAGCCCCCTTTCCTTTAAATTTCTTCCTCTGTCTGATTAGCTCGAGAGACCTTCTCTTTTACTTGATCTAAAATGTCTTCTACCACAGTCTGAACCTCTAACAATTTACTTAACACTCTTTCAGTTTGTTTTTTACTAATTTCTGATCTACTATAAAGATAACGCAACCCAACAAGATAACACAAAACAAAACCGAAGAAGAATGAAACAAAAATGGAACAAAAATGCATTGTATCAATTTTCCTATTTTCTTGAAATGTATATTTGTGGTCTAACATTATCTCTTCTTCAGGGGTGAACAACTTCAAACCTTGAGCCAACCATTTTCCCCAGTTTGCCTGAGAAAGTTCTAGGGACAGGCAACTTGAAATAAAAACAAAATAAATCAAAACAAGAACACATTGTTTTTTTAAATGGTCACCCATTCTTTTGCTCTCCTTCAGGGGCAAGCAATTTCACTTACCCCCAAGCTTCAGGAGTTCCCCGCACAGGCCACCAAATGCTGCAGTCTGGCTGGGCACAAATAACCGAGCCGCCACAAAACACTTGTATGTTCAAACAGGAAACTTTATTGCCCGAACTCCACCAGCACTCCACGCACACTTCCCAGGAACTCTCCCAGCTCTCCACTGGGCTCCGCGCCAACTCCCCAGGAACCCCGTGAGAACTCCAAAGTGGTGGGCGCCCAAGGCAGCAAGAGCCGCCCTATTCCCAGAGCCGCCCTATTGCTGAAGCAGGGTCCGTATACAACTCAATACACAGCCTGTTTCAATTTAGCATCATCCAGTCACAGCAATTATATACAGCTTAACTCAATCATCATCTTAATGGCTCGCTGGCATCACCTTTCAACCATTCCCTCTGGCAAAATGCGACTTGACTGTGGCTCCTAACAAATTTCTTTTAGTTATACATGATAGTAGAATGTATTTTGACATATTATACATAATGAAGTATAACTTCCTATTTGTGGTTGTACATGATGTGGAGTTACACTAGTCATATATTCATATATGAACATAGGAAAGTTATGTCCAATTCATCCTACTGTCTTTTCTATTCCCATCCCTCCTCCCTTCCCTTCATTTCCCTTTGTCTAATCCAAAGTGCTTCTAGTCTTCCCTCCCCCCTCCATTGTGTGTTAGCATCCTCAAATCAGAGAGAACATTCAGCCTCTGCTTTTGGGGGACTGGCTTATTGCACTTAACATGATAATCAATAGTTCCATCCATTTACCTGCAAACTTCATTCTTCTTTAAGGCTGAGTACTATTTCATAATGTATATATACCATATTTTCTTTTTCTATTAATTGGCTGATAGGACACCTAGATTGGTTCCACAGTTTAGCTATTGTGAATTGAGCTGATAAACATAAACATGATGTGAATGTGTCACTGTAATATGCTGAATTTAAATCCTCTGGGTATATACCAAGGAGTGGGATAACTGGGTCAAATGGTGGTTTCATTCCATGTTTTCTGAGGAATCTCCATACTGCTTTCCAGAGGGATTGCACCAATTTACAGTCCCACCAGCAAGTCCCCCACATCCTCACCAAGATTTATTGTTACTTGTATTCTTGATGATTGCCATTCTGATGGGAGTAAGATGAAATCTCAGTTTAATTTTAATTTGCATTTCTCTCATTGCCAGAGATGTTGAAATTTTTTCATATATTTGTTGAACAATCATATTTCTTCTTCTTTGAAGTATATATTCAGTTCCTTTGCCTATTTATTGATTGGATTATTTGTTTGTCTTCTTTTGTGTTGGTGTTAAGTTTTTTGAGTTCATTATACATCCTGGAGATTAATGCTCTGAGGTGCAAGTGACAAAGATTTCCCCCCATTCTGTAGGCTCTCTCTTCACATTCTTGATAATTTGCTGTGAAGAAGTTTTTAGTTTGATAGCAACCCATTTATTGATTCTTGATTTTATTTTATGTGCTTTAGGAATTCCTTGTTGAGGAATTTGGTTCCTAAGTGACATGATGGAGATTTGTTCTACTTTTTCTTCTAGTAGGTGCAGGGTCTCTGGTCTAATGCCTAGATCCATGATCCACTTTGAGTTGAGTTTTGTGCAGGATGAGAGGGGGTAAATTTTATTTTGCTACATATGGATTTAAAGTGTATCCCAGCACCATTTGTTGAAGAGGCTATATTTTCTCCAATGGATGTTAATGCCACCTTGGTCTAGTATGAGATACCTGCATTTATATGAGTTTGCCGCAGTGTCTTCTATTCTGAACCATTGGTCTTCATGTCTGTTTTGTTGCCCATACCATGCCATTTTGTTACTATAGCTCTGTGGTATAATTTAAGTCTGGAATTGTGATTACTCCTGCTTCACTTTTCTCACTGAGGATTGCTTTGGCTATTCTGGGACTCTTCTTTTCCCAAATTTATATCATGACTGCTTTTTTTGTTTCTATGAAGAACATCCGTGGGAAGCCATCTATGAGCCACGTGTGGACTGAGCAACATTCAAGCCATTAGGCAGGAAAACCTGATTCTGGGAACTCCCAGTTGAAATCCATTGGTTCCAGAATGCTAGATTCACGTGGTGCCCTGTCCTGGCTCACTGCTGGAATTCAAGCTTAATCCTGGAAATGGGAGTGACCTGCTACAGCCAAACTGCCTCCCAGAGATATGTGTAGCTTGCTAGATGCCAATCAACCTGTTTCCTGCAAGACCCGGTACTGAGACAAGATTCCTCCCACTGAAAACTTATCCCTGCCTTTGATGTACTCCCCCTTCAATAAAGGATTGGGGCCTTTTTCAGTTGTCCAGTTCCAGTTCCTATAAAGACTGGAAGACCCATCAGATGCTCCACTTTTTAAATCTAATCTTTGTCTTTGTCTTACTTCTTACTGATTATTTCAGACTTTTAATTTTCCAAGGACTTTTAATTTCACACCTCCTGGGCAGGAACCTGCTCTGACAGGGTGCTGGCAACAACATCAAACATCATTGAAATTTTTAAAAGAACTGCATTAAATCCATGTAGAGCTTTTTGTAGTATGGCCATTTGGACAATACTAATTCTGCCTATCCAAGAACATGGGAGATCTTTCCATTATCTAAGGTCTTCTTCAATTTATTTCTTAAGTGTTTTGTAGTTTTGATTGTGGGTTCTTTCACCTGCATTGTTAGATTGATACCCAAATATTTTAATTTTTTTCAGACGATTGTGAATGGGATAGTTTTCCTCATTTCTCTTTCAGTTGATCCATCAGTGAATGATAGGAATGCAATTGATTTCTGGGTGTTAGTTTTATATCCTACTACTTTGCTGAATTTGTTTATGAGTTCTTGAAGTTTTCTGGTGGAATTTTTGGGGGTCTTCTAAATACAGAATCATGTTGTTGGCCATAGGGATAGTTTGAGTTATCTTTCCTTTTCTTATCCTTTCTTTCTTTGATCTAGTGCTATGGCTAGAGTCTCAAAGACTCTTGTTGAATAGAAGTGACAAAAGAAGGCATCCATGTCTTGTTCTTCCACTTTTCAGAGGAAATTCTTTGGAATTCTTTTTTTTTTTTTTTTTGAGAGAGAGAGAGAGAGAATTTTAATATATATTTTTTTAGTTCTCGGCGGACAAACATCTTTGTTTGTATGTGGTGCTGAGGATCGAATCTGGGCCACACACATGCCAGGCGAGCATGCTACCACTTGAGCCACATCCCCAGCCCTTCTTTGGAATTCTTTTATATTTTTCTCCATTTAGAAAGATGTTGGCCTTGAGTTTAGATATATACTTTCTACAATGTTGAGCTATGTTCCTACTATCTCTCGTGTTTTGAACATAAATGGATGCTGTATTTTGTCCAATGCTTTTTCTGCATCTGTTGAGATAATCATGTGATTCTTGTCTTTCAGTCTATTGTGGTGATTAATTACATTTATTGATTTCCAGAGGTTGATCCAACCTTGCATTCCTGGGAGGAACCCTACTTGATAATGCACTGTCTTTTAAATATGTTTTTGTATGCAATTTGCCAGTATTTTATTAAGAATTTTTGCAACTGTGTTCATCATGGATATTGGTGTGAAGTTTTCTTCCCATGATGTTCTTTGTCTGGATTGGTGTCAGGGTGATAGTATGAGTTTGAAAGGGTTCCCTTCTTTTCTGTTTTATGGAATAATTTGAGGAGGATTGGTGTTAGTTCTTCTTTAAAGGTCTAGAGAACTCAGCTGAGAATCTTTCTAAACCTGGGCTTTTTGTTGGTGGTAGGCTTTTGATGGTGTCTTTAATTCCATTGCTTAAAATTGATTTATTTAAATGTTCTATGTCCTCCTGATTTGATTTGGGTAAGTCATATGTCTAGAAATTTGTTGATATCTTCATGATTTTTTATTTTAGTAGAGTATAAATTTTCAAAATAGTTTCTGATTATCATCTGTATTTCAATAGTGTCCATGGTGATATTTTCTTTTTCATCATCAAGAATTCATTAATTTGAGTTTTCTCTATCTCGTTGTTAGCTTGGCTAAGGTTCTATCAATTTTATTTATTTTTTCAAAGAACCAACTTTTTGTTTCTTCAACTGTTTTTGATTTTTTTTTTCAATTTCTTTGATGTCAGCTCTGATTTTAATTATTTCCTGTCTTCTGCTTTTGACCCTGTCCATAGCTCAGGATCAGCCCTCCTTCAAATGAAAGACCTGGGACTTAGGAGTCCAGGTAAATGCAATCTGCCTGACACAGCCCAGAGTCTCCAGAAGCCCTCCTAGAAGTAGTTTCTAGCACAGTCTCCTCCCTCTAGGACTCCATGAAGGTTGCAAGGGCACACAGGTGTCTAGAATCTTCAGAAAATTCTGGCCAATGTTGATTAAGAGCTGAAGGACAGACATCTAGATCTGGGAATTGGGCCCCCCAGTCACACTCTGAGAGGACATACATGTGGGTCCTGGGGTTGGCGGTACCCCAGGGTGTGGACAAGTGGACCGACAGAGCATCTCAGGTCCTTAGAGATGGGACCCTTTACCACGGTCAGCCTCTCTAGAGGGAAGCTGTGCAGACACTCCAGGATCTGAGGGGTCAGGGCCTCTCCCAAGCCTCAGCTCAGGCTCTCTTTCTCTTATCATCTCAGTGACCCACCAGGGAACCTCATGGCCACACAAGTCCTCCAGAGGGAGACTTGTCCTGATTCCTACTCTCCTCATTTCCCGAGGCCAAGACCACGCCACAAGAAAGCTCCAAAAACAACAGGTTGGTAACATGGGAAACTATTTATTATTAGAGAAGGTCCACAGAGGAAGGCAGAATGCAGAGAGGACACACAGAGAGCCCCAGGGAACATGGGGCCAAGAGGAGGACGGGAGCCCAGGTGTCCAGGGGGAAAGTCTAGGCGAGAGTGGCAAAGCCCACCCTGTTGTTGGCCAGGTCAAAGATGGAATAGTAGGACCTGAGGAAGACGTCCCCAAGAATCCAAAAGGGCTGGCCATCTTCCAAGGACATGTCGATGGATTCCAGTCCCACAGAGCAGTAGCCATCCTCCTGCTCCACAGAGAAAGGCATTTGTCACACATGGCCTGGGCCCTACTCAGCCCTCAGCCCTGGGTCACTGGCACACTTTTAAAGATGAGCAGAGAAAGAACTGCCCCTGAGGACTCAAAGACCAGCTGATTCACCAGAGTAGGGGCTGTTGGGAGAGGTTCTCAAATCGGTAAATTCAGGTTGCCTTGGCCTGTCCCCATGGGGGGAAACTCTTCTTCCCCCAAGACCCTTCCTGCATATGATTTATAGCAGGTCTTCAGGGTCATTAAGGCTTGGAGGAAGACGAACTTGATTGAAACTTTGCCTTCACCCTCATCATCTGTGCAGTGGGATCAGTTATTGAACCTCTATGAAACTCCAGTTTTTCATTTGTAAAAGAGAAAGAGAATCTTCCCATCAAATGCTGTGACAATCATGTGGGAAGCCTGGGCACCAGGCTGCACACAGTGGCTAGCCCTAGACAGAGCCCCTCTCCACTGATTAAGAGAATAACTGATCAAGGGTGACACTCTTCTGGTGGGGATAATCCCAGGTGGCATGAGTTGGGAAATGGCACAGGGCCAGGTGGAGCTTTTCTGGCTGCACCTGTTCCTCCACCCCAGTGGCCCAGCCTCAGGGACCAGGACTTACATTGAGGATGTAGGCAGAGGGCGGCAGAGGGAACTGCACCCCGTTGATGACGAAGGTGAAGGTGGGCAGGTTCTGGACGTCATTACAGTTCACGAAAAACTGCAGAGAAACAGGTTCTTCCAGGTCCCCTCATTCCCCA